>NC_089755.1:19065499-19150499 GCF_040412425.1 Macrobrachium rosenbergii
TATATATATATATATCAAAGTCGATATGCTGCTGGTATAAATTCTCATATATATATAACAACCCGTTTGTGTGCTGCCCGAACCTATAAATGTATATGCCAATATATATATAAATACTATATAAAATAATAGGAGGGGATTATTATATATATATACAAACTATAACCGCCCATAAAACAATAAATATATATATATATATATATATATATATATATATATATATATATATATATATATATATATATGTATGTATATATAATACATATATATGTATATATATATATATACACAATGAAGACAGGGAAAACACATCAACAGGTCAAAATAGTCATATTTATTCAGTAGCAACATTTTGAAGCCAGCCAGCAGGCATCATTTTCAAGCTACAAGTAATAACAAGTAATTAGTACAATAAAATTAAGTGACAAATATTAAGATACACAATATAAGTTACATTAAAACAAACACAGTTAAAAATATGAATAAGGACCAACCGCTGTGTGTGGAGGCAGAAGAAGGACTGACCAAAAACTTAAACAGTTCACGAGAGATAAAGAGGTGTGGATGTGGCATGGGTGTTCAGTGAGGGGACCAGTTTTTTAATAAATAATGTTTCATTAATTGTTAAAAGTTTATGATTAGAGGCTCTGCCCAAAACCTTAAACTCTTTGTACTGAATAGAATAATTGCATTTATCAGCATGATCCCTTATGTTGGAAAATTTGGGATTTGAAAGTTTAATGCCAGTGGGTTTGTGGGTATAATTTTGATTTTCACGGCAGGGAGATGACGGGACATTAGAGATTGGAGTTCCTTATAAAAGGCTGTTCCGTGAATAAAACGGAGACTGGAATAGAAAGGTAATTTAGGAACGTGAGGAGTAGGATGACATGGAACAAAAATATTATTTAAAAATTTGGAGATGTGTTTAAAGAATAAGTGGGTGGGAAAGCAGTTGCTGTTAAAATATTTTTGCAGGAACGTGATTTCATTGTGGAAAGCTTGCCAACTAGAGGACAAAGCAAAGGCTCGGTGAAGCATGGTTAATACGGAATTCATCTTAAAATCGATAGAACAAAAACTATAAAAATTTGTACTAAGACCAGTGAATGTCTTTTTTCTGTGAAAACACGTAACGTCATTCCACTAAGCATTAAAAAGACAAAAGGACAAAGGGCAGAGTGCGCAGGAGCACAATACAGTGTGCTCTGTTGGACGGCTTGTCTCTCCCTCTGTCCCTGGGTCGGATCGGGCCGCTTTTGTTTTTGTAAACAGCGATCCATCCGTAGCTTGGGGGCAGTCTGAAAGAACAACAAGGACTCGCCAATACATAGTACAGAGGAAAATTGAGGCTACAGGACTCCCTAACTAAGAGGGCCTGGTGAGACCCTCCCTGTTGGATAGGTCTCTAATACTAACCAATCAGCTGTTAGGAATGATTAATTTTGAACACAACAACGAGCCCGCTTCCCTCACTACTTTCCTCAGAGAAGCTTTTCCCTGGTTTTGTCTTTCTTTAGTTCCTCATTGGATGGGTTGGTATCGTTCTCGGCTAGCACTCTGCTGGGCCCGCATTCAAATCTCCAACCAGCCAATGAAGAATTAGAGAAATTTATTTCTGGTGATAGAATTCATTTCTCGTTATAATGTGGTTCAGATTCCACAATAAGCTGTAGGTCCCGTTGCTAGGTAACCAATTGGTTCTTAGCCACATAAAATAAATCTAATCCTTCGGGCCAGCCGTAGGAGAGCTGTTAATCAGCTCAGTGGTCTGGTTGCTAAGGTATACTTTTTTGTTTTTCTTTTGTTTTTTTTATTATATTTTTACTCAAATACTGCAGAGAGGTTGAACAACAGAATATATATATATATATACAGTATATTTCTATATCTTCCCAAGCATCCCAGCCACCAAATGCTTAATCTAAAGATACAACAATGCATGTTGCCACTGCCTGACAAGGAATGGCAAAAGGAATATTGGCCCCTCCCTTAATCCGTTAATCCCATTCTGTATATCCCTTCAACTTTCTCTTCTCGAACATGTGATGCTGCGGGAAACTTTTGTTTACAGACGCGAGGTTGTGAAGAAACTAAGTCTGGCCAGAGGCAGAATAGAGCCGGCGACGCAGATTAAGAGAAAGGATATCTGGCATGAATACCTGGATCTTGAGTCATAAGTGATGCCCGCGCATAGGGAAATGACACCAACCCCATCTACTTGTGGGTGACCTCCTAATCCCTTGCCAAAGTCATATAAGGGCCTCACCAAAGGAACAAGCATGAGAGACATTGCTGGACTCAAGTGAGGCACATCTCGCCCCTTCCATTCCCACCTCCTTCAGAGAGCCATGCCCTATCATGTGGTCCTATCTTGTAGGGACCTTTAGTATTCTTACCAGTGAAGCCCTTAGCCCTTCCTCAGCCACCATTACTCTCGCTAAAGCCACCTCTGCTAAAGGTAAATTGATCTGTTGCAAAGGTTCTTCCAGTCAGTCACACTTTTAATTCTTGTATTAAACATCCTATTTCTATTTCTAAGTGTCAGTATTTCCATATCAACCTTGCCTTGTTAGAGCAGTTTTACATAAATGCCTATGTTTAAATAATTACATAAGAGCGTGTGTTCAAAGCTTCTTTGGCACCCTCTGTGCTCGCCTCGTCCTATGCATGTTTTACTGTGCCCTTACTGGTTTTATTTCATGAATCTCTCCATTGACAGAGGGTTTGTTAGCCATGGAAATCTCTCTTGACTGAGCCTTGTATCAGCATCGTTACACTGACGGATATACCTTCAAGTTTTCCCAGTTATAATTAACCTCTCAGGCCTTGCCTGCCTGATTAGCCCATTTCATCTTCTATTAGTTCAATTCATGCAAATACACGTAATTTTAAACCTACCCTAACGTGTTTACTTACAAGTAACTTGTGAGTAGAGCCCTCAGCTCAGATAAATTCCCCCTTTTTTCCTTGTTTTTACAATTCCCTGAATCAACAGCAATCAGATTTTATACAAAAATAGGGGTAAATAACAAAATCATTCATTTAGAATCTATAACTGGTTCATGATAAGCATTTCCCCAGGTTAAATCGTAAATATATATATATATATATATATATATATATATATATATATATATATATATATATATATATATATATATATATATATATATATATATATATATATATATATATAAGTAAAAGTTCCAGGAAAAATTGTTGAATGATGTATTTACACAGGAATGAAACAACCCAAATACTTGGTAAACAATTATCTGTGATGTAGTGATCCATATAGACTTGTTACCTCAGTCATCCTCTTGCTACCGTGGTGTTAACATCTGCTTCAGAAAAGTAACTATTGAACCCATGGAAAATAAAAATTTTGAGATGAGCTAACATCAAGTTCTGACCAAGCTTGATTGGAAACCAGGAAAAATTATTGAAGCTTTGCAACAAGTTTATGGAGATTCTTCTCCATCTAAATCAGTTGTTTATGATTGGATAAAGCGATTTAAGGATGGTCGGGAGGACCTCAAAGACAACTCCAAGAGAGGGAAGACCATCGACTGCAAAAAATGAAAGAATTGTGGCTTTGGTGCAGAATCTAGTGGATGAAGATCGTCGGATTACTATCGATATGATAGCTAATGAAACTGGGATCTCCCATGGTTCCGCATTTTCAATTTTAAATGAAAATCTTGGTTTGAGTAAACTTTCAGTACGTTGGGTCCCAAAAGCGTTGCGCGAAGACCAACTGCATCAAAGAGCTGAACTTTCTCTTGCAGTTTTAACGAAGATTGAATCAAATGAATCAGAGTTTTTGACCGGATTGTTACTGGAGATGAAACTTGGATCCATCAATATGACCCAGAAAGTAAAATTCAATCAAAGCAATGGTTACCAAGAGGTTCAGCTGCACCAGTGAAGTTCAAAGTGGCGAGATCTGCCCAGAAGGTTATGGCAACAGTGTTTTGGGACTCCAAAGGAGTGATTTTGATTGATTTCCGTGAAGGACAAAAACAATCACCGGGAACTACTACAAGGTGTTTTGCAAAAACTGAAGACTGCATTGGCTAAAAACGTCGAGGAAAGTTGCACCGCAGAATTTTGTTCCATCATGATACCAGCACATTCATCAAGGGTTGCAAGAGAAGTCCTACGGTTTAGGTAAACTCTTCCACATCCTCCTTATAGTCCTGATCTTGCTCCTTCAGATTTTTTCCTGTTCCCAAAACTCAAGGAACACTTAAGAGAGTCCAGTTTGAATCTTTGGATGCTGCAAACATGCAGTTTCAAATGGTTTTAATAAAAGGCCCCAAATTTCTACAAAGAAGGGTTGCAGAGGTGGAAACAGCGCCTAAAAGTGTATAGAGTTAGATGGTAGATATGTAGAAAAATGATGTTTGAATTTCCTTAAATAAAGAGTATATTGAATTTTCCTGGAACTTTATATATACTGTATATACATATATATAAATATATATATAACATATATATATATATATATATATATATATATGCAGCATATATATATATATAAATATAAATATATATATATATATATATGAAATAATAATATATATATATATATATATATATATATATATATATATATATATATATATATATATATGGTGTGTGTGTGTGTGTGTGTGTGTGTGTGTATGTATGTCAAGAACCACTTCTTGGTTCATCAGGTTCTTAAATAAATGAGGACTGGAACTGGTGAGACCAGGGTGTCCAAAAGTCAAAACAAGGAATAGGGAGCACAACTAAGTCCATTTACATATTTGCAATTGAGCTAAGGTTCCAGCCAAAGCACAATAAAAATGAATACAGCAGCAGCAGTTGACAGTAAATAAATGAAATAATAAAGCTTTACACCATTACATTATCAGGGTCATAAACCTGCCTAACACCAGAGCCATACACTTGCTCATCCCCATCTTACATGAAAATATCCTGAGCCATACACTTGCTCATCAACATCTACAATGACAAATAAGCACATGAGCCATACACTTGCTCATCCCCATCTTATTATGATATGAACATATCCTGAGCCATACACTTGCTCATCAACAGCAACAAAAATGACAAATAAACACCTGAACCATACATTTGCTCATCAGTAACAATAATAAACATGGAAACAACCACAGACCATCAGCAATAAATAATTAATAAGTAATAATATAAACTGTAGACATCACACGCATTTCCAACACCCTCAAATGTCACAAGGATGAATCCTCCTGCAATGGTTATGGTTTAACCATCCATCCTTGAACTGCAGACCACTTAAAGTAGCAAACACCAGCTACTCCAAGTAACAACTCCATACTGAAGGACATCAGCCTCGACCTGCAGGACGATCTCCTCTTTGACCTGCAGTTGCTGTCGAATCCTTAACTGCCAGCCTCATCCCCAACCTGCAGGACGATCTCCTTGACTTGCAGCGGCCAACGGGTAACCATCACCCATTGCTGTTGAGATGTTAATCTGCTGCCGGGCTAACCTTAACTCAATCTAAAAGAGTTTGGGCAGCAAACGTCACCTTGCACCAACATAACAAAAACACAGGAGGGCAGGTAAAGCAGCCAAACAATCTACACAAGGCTGTTACAGATTAAAACATTAGAGATACCGTAATACCTTACAACATATATATATACAGTGTATATATATATTTATATATATATATATATATATATATATATATATATATATATATATATATATATATATATATATATATATATATATATATATATATATATATATATATATATATATATATATATATATATATATATATATATATATATATATATAGCTACGAATGTCCGAGGATACTTACTTGGTTCAGGGCGACAACGGATGAACGCAGGGTGTTCCTTATTTTTATTACACATCTGACTCAATATTAGTACAATTCGTAGACAACAAGGGAAAATCGGTGGCTTAGGGCTTTATTCATGTGGTTGAAAATTATGTAAACTCAAGGTTTTTCTTAACTAATTATATTTACATAATAACACAGACCAGAAGAATGATGAATTACTTGGCAGGTAATAATAAGGTTCTGCTAAAATAATGAATCCTACACAGAATAAATATTCTATGCAGAGGATGTCTTTATAACAGGAAACATTGCAGTGGGGTAGAAGGGGGCTGCACATGGATAGAGCTGAGTGATTCCACAGTTGAGGCCTATCTGCAAAAATATGCAAGACAATTACTTGCAAGAATAATAAGACGCTCAAGGGAACAGAGGGATATGCACAGATGGTGCCAAATAACTCAGTTCAACACAAAATGCATAATTACATTAACACTGAATGCTCCAACACAAGTTACTGAAGGTGATCGCACAATGGAAAATAAATGAAAAATCAGGCAGAGAAATAGCAGGAATCGTGACTGACTAAGAAACCTTATTCCGGTACATTACCTTTGTCAAGATGACAGTGTCCTGGTTCAAGTGCTGACGATGGAGGAGGGAATTAAAATGCCACTACAAAAGTATACTGGTTCGAGCTTCGGGGTCGAATATGTGGAAGGTTCAAGGTACAGGCAAGGGTAAGGCATCTGCCCTTGGTGGTGTTCTGAGTGGTTCTCTCTCTCGATTTCCATTGCATCATATATAAATAACCTTCGGGGATTATGCATTGTGTCCAACATAGGTGACGCAAAGGTCAATCTTTGCCATGTTTGCTACATAGGCTGCATGGCATCAGTTAACCCTCGTGGAGGGTTCAGAATGAGGCGGGGTGCCAACTTTCTCTTTTTTGGCTCCTCCCTTTCCTTGCTAGATGCCGAGAAGGTACGAAGGTTCCCTGGAAATCAAGGCCCTTAGGCAGTCATTTTGAACAGAGGGACAGGTTAGGTTTAACCATTTTGGGGAATGAAAGAGAGAGTTCAAAGGGGCGAGTGGAAACCCACAGTTCTAGTAATTAAAACAACTGAAATTAATTTTATCTTTTTCTCAGCTGCATTACGGATGGAAAAAGAAACAGGTGGATTGGAGAGAGGCTCCATTCATTGCAATAAATATATATATATATATATATATATATATATATATATATATATATATATATATATATATATATATATATATATATATGTCTGTGTGTGTGTGTTCAGAAATCAAAACTATTTTCCACCCATGTTGCAACCTACAATAGTCGACAAACTTCGTCGTAATCTAATTTAAATATTAAGAAAAAAAATGGTTTAGTTGTGTGGAGAGACTGGAAGAAGTATGGGGTTAGTGAAAAGGTTCTATGATTAACAAAAGCCAGAAGGAAGGAGGAGAGGAACCCTCAGAAAGTAGTAGAGAGATGGAAAGGAAGAGGCACTGGAAAGGAACGGGGTCAACGCTCAAAAAGTGATAATATGAGCAGTTTTTTGCGGGAGGTTGTTGGTGCTGCTCTTGTGGCTTCTACTGCCTAAGTTTTCTGCACAGTCGGTTTATCTACAATCCAGCAGTTAGAATGGGTATTTAACTGTGACTATTACATCTTTTTATTAACGTTGTGAGTCGCTTCCCACATTAAGAGAAACTGATTCACGTTCAGAGATTTCAAGTGTAGTACATCCGTGAGTGTGAGACCACATGCATTACTACTCTAATGCAATTCTTCTATTTTCATCATTTACTTACATTTTCATCTGTTTATTTTTTATTTGTTAATTTATCCGTTTTTCTAATAACTTATCTCTTCTTTCTGTATTTCCCATTATCTTCTTTTATTTCTTTTCAATGAACACCATAATATCCTTTGAAAGCTTGAATTTCAAGTCAGTGGTCGGCTTGTTCCATACTAATAGCGTTCATCTTTCTAATAATAATAATAATAATAATTATGATAATAATAATAATAATAATTGTACATATTTTTTTAAATATATCTCTAGAATCCCTTCTACAGGACTTTTTCTCATAAGATGAAGTCACTTAAGACCAGCAAAGGCGAAGGCAGCAATTGGGAATCGAATGGACAAAATGCCCAGTAACGTGAAGCTACGTAAAGATGGTGGTGTGCCCTAATGAACTTTTTATCTGGTGTAATGGTCCTACCCGAATATCCCCGAAAATCCAGAAATAAAACTGCAAAAAACATAAAAATCGCGACGCGGATTCACCAAAGCGGAAGAGATTGGCTAATGGGCAATGAAAGCTTTTCTCTTTTGTTCAACCCTGATTTGTTGTCGGTTCAGTCGATTTTAACGGAATGGCTGGTGGGGAGATGATGGATAGAATACGTGGAAAAAAGAACATAAAGGACAATGAAGAGGAGAAAGGAGAGAATAGAATAAGAGAGAGTAAAATATAGAATTTAGGCCAAAGGACGAGCGTTGGGACCTCTGATGATGATGTCATTCAGCGCTGAAAGGAAAATTGAGAGTAAAAAGTTTGTAAGGTGCAACAGAGCACAACCTCACAGTTGCATCATGAAGCAATTGTTAGGAGAGGGATGAGGTAAGAAAGACGGAAGAGAGAGAATATGAACAGAGATACGGTAAAAGGAATGGAGGGGTTGCAGCTAGGGGGCTGAAGGGATGCTTCAAAGAGCCTTAAGTAATCCCCACAGAGCACCGCGTGAGGTGTTCTAATGGTGCTACCCCCCTACGAGGAAATAAATTGATAGAATAAAAGAATTCCAGTTTATGAAAAATAATACATGAAAAAGAGTAAAATCTTAATATAAGAAATATAAACTAAATAATAAACAGTGGAATCATTATATATGGAAAAAACTAACTAATAAACAGTGGGATCATTATATAAGGAAAAAACTAAATAATAAAGAGAAGAATCATTATATAAGGAAAAGACTAAATAATAAAGAGAAGAATCATTATGTAAGCAAAAACTAAATAATAAAGAGAAGAATCATTATATAAGGAAAAAACTAAGTAACAAAGAGTAGAATCCCTATATAAGGACAAATAAATAATAAAGAGTAGAATCATTATATTAAGAAAAAACTAAATAACAGAGTAAAAACTAAAAAAGAGTAGAATCACTATTTTAGAAAAAAATAAATAATAAAGAGTAGAATCATTGTATAAAACATACAAAATAATAGAGTAGACTCACTGTATAAAAGAGAAAATAATGAATAGAATCATCATATATAAAACACAAGATAATAAAGAGTAAAATCATAATGCATAAAAAATAATAGAGTAGAATCATTATACGAAAAAATGCAAAATAATAAAGATTAGATTCATTATATAAAAAATACAAAATAATAGAGTAGAAACAGTTATATAAAAAATACAAAATAATACAGACTAGAATCATAATGTATAAAAAAATAAAAAAACAATAAAACTTCACAACACTACTTTCTGTCTTCCCTACATTACGGTATGAAATTCCACGATACACACTTCAATTTCCTTTCATGGCCAAGAAGAGAATCAGATTCGTCCTTTTCATTAGAAGTGAAATGTGGTAATGAGATTTGAGGGGGAAAGAACTTTATGAAAATTCCCAGCAGAGAACTTCTAAGAAGAAGAAAATGAGAAAGGGAACTTCTGAGAAGAAGAAAATTAAAAAGGAGAACTTCTAAGAAGAAGAAGAAGAAGAAGAAGAAGAAGAAGAAGAAGAAGGAGGAGGAGGAGGAGGAGGAGGAGAAGGAGGAGGAGGAGAAGGAGGAGGAGGAGGAAGAGGAGGGGGAGGGGAAAAAGAGAAAAAGGAGACGAAGGAGAATAAGAAGGGGGAGCTGAAAATGAGCACCTATTCGTCATGAGAGTCGGTTGATGCATTTAAGTTCTTTTAGGTTGAATACAATACATGGAATCCTCCGTTTGGCCATAAGGAACAAGATAAGTTTCGTGTGCATCTCGAGAGTTACGATAATAGCCCTCTCTCTCTCTCTCTCTCTCTCTCTCTCTCTCTCTCTCTCTCTCTCTCTCTCTGCTTTGTATCGAGAGGCTGCATGGTTGCATTTCAATCGCAGGGGAAATTTCATTGGACAACCTGTGCTCTCCATTTAGATTATTATAATGAACATATATTTAGAATATATATATATATATATGTATATATATATATACAATATGTATATATATATATATATATATATATATATATATATATATATATATATATATTATATATATATATTCATATTTATTATAAATAAGAATATGCAATATAATATATATATATATATGTATATATATATATATATATATATATATATGTGTGTGTGTGTGTGTGTGTGTGTGTGTGTGTGTGTGTGTGTAACAAAGAAATACTAGAGGCAAAGGCAAATTCAGTCCAGAGTATATATATACTGTAATATTACTGGAGAGCAGAACACGAAAGCCGAAAGCAATCGTAATTTACTGAGCAGAAGCGATATTCCTATGAGCAATCACAATGGGGTTTCATACAGCCACATTTAACAAGATGAAGACAAAATTACGACTCTGTGTCTTAGATGTTTCAATTCGTAATTACTAATACTGATTATCATCACTGCACTTAATTAATGTATTGTATATACGTTCGTTTGTAAGTATTGCAATCAAGAAAATACTACGGATGTGTGTATTCAGAATTCATGTATGGAATACAAATGGAATAGAATATATAAAATTTATGCCAAAGGCCAAACGCTGTAAAGGTAATTGAGAAAAGGCTTTTAATTAAAGCTGCAACAGGAGGAAAACCCTCTGCAGATACTCTGTGAAACAATTGCTGGGAGAATTGGAGTATAACATTTAGGCCAAAGGCCAATTGCTGGGACCTATGATGAGGTCACTCAGCACTGAAAGGAAACGGAGAGAAGAAGGTTTATTTGAAGTTGTAACAGGAGGAAATCCTTTTGCAGTGCTCTGTGAAACAACTGCTAGAAGAAGGTGGAGGAAAGTAAAATGGAAGGAAGAAAGTTAAGTATATCTTAGTTTAACCAGACCACTGAGGAGCTGATTAACAGCTCTCCTAGAGAGGGCTGGCCCGAAGGATTAGATTTATTTTACGTGGCTAAGAACCAACTGGTTGCCTAGCAACGGGACCTACAGCTTATTGTGGGATTCGAACCACATTATGACGAGAAATGAATTTCTATCACCAGAAATAAATGCCTCTAACTCTTCATTAGCCGGGTTGGAGAGTCGAACACTGGGCCAACATGCCAGGCGACAGCTCTATCCACCCCTCCAACGAAGAACTGATGGAAGGAAGAGAATATGAACGGAGGTTACACTCAAAGGAATGAAAGGGGCTGTAGCTAAGGGCCTAAGGTAGGGATGATGCAAAGAACCTTAAATGATGCCTACAGTGTACCGCATGAGGTGCACTGATGGCACAATACCCCTACGGCGAATATACTCACTCTCAAGCCATACCATCTCCGGTCTTTTTTCATTAACTTTCACTTAACTCTCCCTTCATATTACTTATGCAATTTCCTGTCAGGGATAATGAGTCGATCCCAGTGGTACACAAAACTTTGCGAGTTTCTTTCGCCGGCCGAGAAGCAATAAACTCTCGGGAAAATGTGAAAGTTTGATACTTTCTAAAGAAAGTTTCATACGTCTGACACCATCAAGTCTTCCGTTTTTCATTTCGCCTCGCGAGAAACTTTTGATTTACTGTATTTATATATTTTTTACTTTCCCTCTTAGTATTTCTGTTTCATATTCCATTGTCCCCGAAAAAATCTTTTGACTCTTGAGAGATTCGTCAGTTTCTGAAGGCTGTGGCGTTCCCCGTTATGTGATTAAAATTACAATTATGTTATATAATTACGACAAAACATATTTCCAGCGGAAACGACAAGTGTGCCCTTTTCTGTGTTTGTGAATTAAGGTGAACAAACTTTTCAGCAGGTAGAAAGAAGGGAAAATAATGAATATATTTTGTTATATTAACGTAAATTGTATGTATGTATATATATATATATACTGTATATATATATATATATATATATATATATATATATATATATATATATATATATATATATATATATATATATATATATATATATATATATATATATATATATATATATATATATATATATATAATTCGACATGACAGTAAGGCTATTCCTCAGCAGTACAAAACCAGAAGGCGTAGGAGAAGAAGACAGCATGAAACATAGTTCACTTTATTCTTACTGCAACGTTTCGAGACCAGTGTCTCATCATCTAGGCTAAAATGAAAGATAAAAACTGATAAACAATACAGCATAACAAATTATTTTTTGTTGACATGCAAAACATTGAATAAAGCAAAGCAAAGCAAGATACAACATTGAAATAAAAATTACTCTACATAAAAAAAGAAACATAAAGTTAGTAGTTAAAAAGACACCTCGTCTCAACGGAGTTCAGTTGCTGTATGGAAAATGTACCGAAAGTAAACAAGAAGGGCGTGGTTTAAGCTATATGCAAGGGAACAGATGAAGAATGGTTGTTTAAGGTGGGAACTAGTTTCTTTATAGCTAGAGATTCTAATATTGGAAGGTGGTGCTCATATGGACTTGATAATAATATCTATAAATTCTTATAATTTATACTATTTTTGCAAAATTTCCCGTGATTCCTAATGTTAGATAGTTTCGGGTTGGATAGTTTACAACCTGTACGGAAACTAATGACCATATGTGCATCACATCTCACCTTAAGCAGGCGGCATGTGTTGCCAATGTAAGTCTGCCATTGCATCGGCAGCAAGTATACTTGACATGTAAAAATAACCGAAAGAGACTGATATTAGTGTCTAATCCATAGTTTTCGAGGTCACTGAGATGAATGGTGACATTCCCGATGCCCTTTAAGTCCAAGTTCAGCCCCGATAGGAATGGTGGTGAGAAGGGGTGAAATATAAAATGTCAAAAATGCTGAGCAATGTTGAAGCAACTATCCTAACAGGAAAAGGAGAGTTAGAGAGAGGGAGAGTGAGGGGAAAAGGTGAGGAAGAGAGTAGAAGGGGTGTTAGGGAGGAGAAAAAGAGAAAGAGAGAGAGTTTATAGGGTGTCATTCAGTTTTCCCAGGCAGCATTGGGTTGGTTAGCTCGTGTACATAATACACACTCACACACACACAAACACACACACACATATATATATATATATATATACATCCTGTGTATATATATATATATATATATATATATATATATATATATATATACTATATATATATGTATATATATATATATATATATATATATATATATATATATATATATATATATATATATATATATATATATATATATACTGTGTATATATATAAAATAAATCAATAAAATACAAACTTCTCTCAAGTTCAAACTGTATGAAACATGAAAAGTTATCTTAAATGAAACACCAAACCCACAAAAAGGACCCCTTGACAAAGATATCCTCCGGAATTACCCGAGGTGCCATTATTATATGAATGACTATGCTCTAGTTTTAGAAAATGACACCACCTTCTTGCTGTCTCCAATATCCTCAATGAAGACCCTTCTTCAACTGAAGACTCTTTCTTCAGCAGAGTGACAGGCATCATTTTTTAATTTTAAGGTTCATTTCTACCATTTATATAGCTGGTAGCCTATCATCATTGGTGCTCTGTTGGTCGTATTCCATGTGTCATTTTTCAATTTCAAGGTTCCTGTAGCCTTGTAGGTAATGCAGGTGGCATTTTTAAATTTCAAGGTTCATATCTAAAACTAAAAAAGACCAACTTTGATGCCCCATAGCTGAGAGGGGAATCCTTCCACGGCAATGAGGCTCAGAATAGATCCCCCGTATTTTGGTCCGTTCTATTGGAAAATGCAAATTCCAGGTCAATAGGTCGAGTCATTCTCGAGTTATGGAAGCCTGAATTTTGATTATAAAAATTGCAAGGCAGACTCTGAGGTCCTGTAGCTGAGAGGGAAACCCTGCCACGGACATGAGGCTCTAAATGAACCCCTAGTATTTTGGTCCGTTCTGTTAAAATTGCAAATATCAGATCAATACGTCGAGCCATTCTTGAGTTGTGGAAGCCTGAAATTTGATTTGTGAAAACTGGAAACATGCCAAGGCCGACTTTGAGGCACCATAGCTGAGGGGGGAATCCTGCCCCGGTCATGAGCCTCCAAATGGACCCCCAGTGTTTTGGTCCGTTCTATTAAAAAAGGTAAATTTCAGATCAATTCGTCGAGGCATATGGAAGCCTGAATTTTGATTGTAAAAATTAAAAGGCTGACTTTGAAGCTCCATAGCTGAGGGGGGGAACCCTGCCACAGACATGAGGATCCAGTATTTTGGTCCGTTCTATTAAAATTGCAAACTTCAGATCAATACGTCGAGGCATTCTTGAGTTATGGAAGCCTGAATTTTTATTGTAAAAATCAAAATGCCAACTTTGAGGCCCCGTAGCTGAGAGGGGAATCCTGCCGGGGTCATCAGTCTCCAAATGGACCCCCAGTATTTTGGTCCGTTCTATTAAAAAATGCAAATTTTAGATCAATACGTCACGGCGTTCTTGAGTTATGTAAGCCTGAATTTTGACTGTAAAAATTAAAATGCCGACTTTGAGTCCCCGTAGCTCAGAGGGAAATCCTGCTACGGCCATAAGACTCCAAATGGACACCCGGCATTTTGGTCCATTTTATTGGAAGAACCAAACGTAAAGTAAATAAGTTGAGTCATTCTCGAATTATGGAAGTCTGAATCGGCATTCATTGATTGGTGGAAACAGGAAATATTGGCCAAAAAAATTTTGGAATCCAAAACTAATGGAATTATGCTAAGAAGAGTTGGTTAGGTCGAAAATTGTGAGAATTTTTATTTCTGGGTAGCTGGACTTTTTTTTTATACCCTAATTTTAGAAAATGCCACCTTCGCCATGCAAGGCTCCTGGCTAAATTGGGTTCCTGCTCCCTTTCCATATAATCTACCCCCAAAATTCTTCTTACATTTCCTTTCACAAGCACAAGAATCGAGTACCAAAAGTCGACGTCTCAGGACAGGCGTTCTTATTCTAAGGGTTTTCGTGCCGATGCAGTCAGCCATTCATTTCCTAGACCGAGTAGTGATTCTCTGATTAGTGCCAACGGCACGGCTGGAGTTGGAAGTTACAAAAGCCTTCGAGTAACATTACTCCTTCAAAATACTCTCAAGAAACGTTATTCCTACAAAAAAAGCTCTCGAGAAACATTACTCCTACAAAAAATAGCTCTGGATAAACATTAATCCTACAAAAAATAGCTCTAGAGAAACATTACTCCTACAAAAAACTCTTGATAAACATTATGCCTACAAAAAAAATCTTGAGAAACATTACTCCTACAAAAAACTCTCGAGAAACATTACTCCAACAAAAAACTCTCAAGAAACATCACTCCTACAAAAAAAAACTCTCAAGCAACAGTACTCCTAAAAAACTCTCAAGAAATATTACTCCAACAAAAAAGCTCTCAAGAAATTTTACTCCTACAAAAAAAAAATCTCGAGAAATATTACTCCGACAAAAAACTCTCGAGACACATCACTCCTACAAAAAAACCTCAAGAAACATTATTCCTATACAAAAAGTTCTCGAGAGACATTACTCCAACGTAAAACTCTCGAGAAACATTACTCCTACAAAAAATCCCGAAAAATATTACTCCAACAAAAAACTCTCAAGAAACATTACTCCTGCAAAAAATTTCTCGAGAAAAATTACTTCTACAAAAAACACGTGCGAAATATTACTCCTAAAAAAAACTCTCGAGAAACATTACTCCTACAAAAAACTCTTGAAAAACATTACTCCTACAAAATAATTCTCGATAAGCATTATTCCCACAAAAAACCTTCAAGGAACATTATTCCTAAAAAAAAAGCTCTCAAGAAACATTACTCCTAAAAAAACTCTTGAAAAACATTACTCCTACAAAGAAAAAGCTCTCAAGAAACATTACTCCTACAAAGAAAAGCTCTCGAGAAACATTACTCCTACAAAAAGCTCTCGAGAAACATTACTCCTACAAAAAAAACCCTCAAGAAACATACAACAAAAAAAGCTCTCGAGAAATATTACGCCAACAAAAACTACAAAAACCTCTCAAGAAACATCACTCCTAAAGAAAAAGTTCTGGAGAAGCATTGCCACTTGGTCGGCTGCCAGATTCCTCTTGCTCCGACCAAAATAATCCGAATGTCGAAAATACGATTTGTTTTGGGAAGCTGATCACAGACTGAATCTTATTAGAGAACGAGAAAGATTTTGGAAAATTTAAAGAAAAGACACGAAAAAGGGACCATCAGCTTTCCTATTCCATGCGACCAATTTCTCGACTTGGTTAGAATCTGTGTTGATTGTACTATTTTCACTTTTAATGATGAATATTTCCAACAAAAAGCTGGTGTTTCTATGGGTTCACCACTATCACCAGTTTTAGCCAACCTGTGCATGGAGTTCATAGAAGTTGAAATATTAAAGAGATGTACCCAACCTGCAAGCCTGCTCTGTGGGTAAGATATGTAGACGATATATTTATTATTTTTTACGGCGACGACGTAGCTTTAGACTGCTTACTGAATACTACCAATAACGTTGTCGATTCTATAAAATTTACAGTTGAAAAAGAGGTTGATGGCAAGATTTCTTTCTTAGATGTTCTAAGGGATGCAAACAGCAACTCTTTCAAATTTTCAGTTTTTAGTAAAGCTACTAACAAGGAAAATTATATCCATTATTTTTCCCACCATTCACAGCAAGTTAAAAGGAATGTTATTATTCGCTTTGTTTTAAGAGCATTCCGTACATGCGACCCCGAATTTATAGACGAAGAACTCTCCCATGTCGTAGACATCTTTAGGTCCTCAAAGTACCCGGAAGATTTTATTACTGACGCCATCAGCCGGGCTAAAAGGAGGTTCTATATAGGTTATGTTAATAAAGAAATGAATAACAAGAAACATGTATCTTTATCCATTTGAAGAAGAAGGCTCAAAAGTGGGTGATTATATGACTAAATACCAAAAGGATATAAAAATTGTTTATACACATTAAAAAAAAACTTGGCAAAAGCACTTACCAAGAATAATAACAGCACCAAGAGAAACAACGGTGTTTACATGGTTCCCTGCCATGATTGCAATGGTTGTTACTACGGGGAGAGTGGTAGGGGGATGGATGTAAAATTAAGGGAACATAGGAGGGCTATGATCTTCACGCACAGGGGAGCGCTTTGGTAGCTCATAGTTTTAATTTAGACCACAGAATTAATTGGGATGTTGCTCAAACTACTTTTAAAAGTGACGATTCTCACGTGAGAAGATTAGCTGAAGGTGCTGCTATAAACATGGAAGTATCTTTTGAAGATAACAAGTCATTTACTAATGAAGACCCTTTCATCAACTGGTTTATTGCCAAACACTACATAAAACATTTTAATTTCAAAACTGACGTTGACCGTGTGAACCCTGATGCTCTGCTTCCTCTTCCCCTCTCTCTCTCTCCAGGTAGCCGACGTCCCTTCTGGCACCTATGCATTTTGGCAGGTGCAACATCGCAAGTACGAGGATCTAGGAGGTTGGCGCAACTGCCTGTTGAGTTTGGAATAACATAACACCCGAACCAGCACTTCCGTGATGGCTGTTATCTTCTCGCCCCGCCCCCATTGTTTAAAAACTATTGACAATAATAATAATAATAATAATAATAATAATAATAATAATAATAATAATAATAATAATAATAATAATACGAATTTATCTTATATAGTGTCTTTTCTATCCTCCTTATGATTCGCTTTTCAGGCTCAGCGATGTTAGTCAGTAACTGGCCGATATTCATGTTGGAAAAGGCGTCCATAACCAGAGGATAGCAAGAAAAGACATAATCACGAACATCGAAGTAATTGACCAAATTACCGACCACCGCCGCCTACGCCTCTTGGAAGCATTGCACATTGGGAAGGAGAAACCAACACTCAACATTACGCAAGAAACCTTTCTCCTCCCACGGCAGCCAGGAGACATGCACCGAGCGATCCCCATAGCGTACGAGCAAATCAAAATTCGGCATCCGAGGATCGAAATTCTTCTCTTCATCCTCAGCACTACAACGCCGCTCGCACGCAAGACGAAAACAGAACTTGGATGGGAAGGCTCCGCCCGAGGGTACATGCCCCGGGCAGCCAATCATAATTCAGCACCGATCATGACCTCCCTATAAATACCAACCCGAGCACCTCGTTTCTTCAGACCTCCTGCAACCACGTCCAGAGGATGACCAACGAGCTGGTCGAAACATGTCGACGGTAATAGAACCTGAACCCAGACGAACGATTTCTGATTGAATATTGTAATAAAGACTTCCATATATAACACTGTCCTTTAACATGAATATCGGCCAGTTACTGACTAACATCGCTGAGCCTGAAAAGCGAATCATAAGGAGGATAGAAAAGACACTATATAAGATAAATTCGCATAATACAGCCATCCTTTTTAATAAGACCTGTTTAAAAGAGGGTCTACTCCCTTCAAATAATAATAATAATAATACCTTCAACTGTTCAATAAATGTTGAAAAAAATTCAGTAACCCCTATTCTGGTATATATTTCTTATGCCAATGCACATGACAGTAGCACATTAGTGATATATAATTATTTAACATGTTGATAAGTTCATTATTAGCTTTAAAAATGTAATCATGAACGAGAGACATTAGATAGACCTGTGAACTGAATTTTTAATACTTTTGTATGAAAAAAAATTTAATTTTGCTTTCCTGAGTTTGGAAAACGAAACCGCCTTCAAAAGGAACCTTTAAAAATATATATAAACTGATGACATTAAGTATTACACGATAGAAATCTGGGAAAACCTCCCGTAGCACACGTCTACAGACCTGAGAGTTAATGTGTATTTTTCAGACAGTTAAAAAAAAAAAAACTGAAATACCCTGATACAATCATTTGTTCAAAGGGCAACGCATCATATATGTTTTATAGCCTTTTATAATTTACTGCCGTGAAATTTACAAGCGAAATCAGTGTTTGATGTGTTCAGTCTCATTTTCCAAGAAAACATAGATATATGCATGTCGAACAGTGTTCAGGATGAGGAGGACCTCGTGGAAATATGTATACTCTGCAAATGCTAAAATATTCTCTTTTTCATGTTTCGTGTTCGGTGGAAATCAGTCATATTTGGTCTCAAAATTGCTTCCTTCAGACAAGAATATAAAAGCTGTCTCTTCTATTTCTTTTCGAACAATCTAAATCTACTTTATGATAATATATATATATATATATATATATATATATATATATATATATATATATATATATATATATATATATATATATATATATATATATATATATATATATATATATATATATATATATATATATATATATATATATATATATGAATGAATTTTATCACATCACCGATTCATATTACAAGTATTAAACTACAAACGTCCTTTAACATCCAATTCGCTCTATCTCGGAAATAATATATTTTCATATGTTACCCGAGGGGGAATTTTTTAGTTGATAATAAGTTCGTCGTCTCGTGGGCTCCAATTGAGGACTATATGTGTGTATATATGAGAGACAAAGCTAAAAATATATAAATACATTTGTTACTCCTGAAAAACCTGATTATTTATTTCTAAATCTCAAAAAACTGGGGCAAAATGTATCCATTTGGATGATATAAGTTTTTTCACGCTCGGCCCCCCACCCCGCTTCCAATATTATCAGTAATTTTTTAAAATCTAAAACTCCGATTGAAACCACTTTGATGGTATTTGCCGTGTATGAGAGGAAGGGAGAAATTTTGAAAGCTTAAAGCCAGAATGCCTGAGCTTAAGTAAATGGTGAGGGCACATTTTTTATGCCCGAATTCATCATAAAAGGCTGGGAATGACACCAGACATTTCCGTTATTTCACTGCAAAAATATTCCAGGTTCTAAAAAATGTCCATTTGGAAAAACTGGTTTTTTAAGTTCAGAGGCACCAAAGTCCATTCAGCAACCTTTCAAGAGGCCCTCGCCTGAAATCATAATTTTTAATCTCATTAGCACATTCTGCTCAACACTTTTAAATCATCTCACGAGCCGAAACCATTATTATCATTGGTGAAGAAATCCACGATGGTGTAGATGTGAATACATATTAGAAATATGTAAAACTAGAGCTTTGGAGAAAGCTGCTCGATTCTCCTTCTAAATTGAGGTTGAGAAGGAGAATCGAGCAGGTTTCTCGAAAGCTCTCGTTTCTACATATTTCTAATATGTATTCACATCTACACCATCGTGGATTTCTTCACCATTTTAGTGAATTATGCTATTATGAGATTTTTATGGATTATTATTATTATTATTATTATTATTATTATTATTATTATTATTATTATTATTATTATTATTATTACTCAGAAGATGAACCTTATTCACATGGAACAAGCCCACTACAGAGGCTACTGACTTGAAATTCAAGCTTCCAAAGAACATTATGGTGTTCTTTAGAAACAAGTGATAGAAGGTAAAGGGAAATCACGGAGAGAAGAGATCACTTTTTAAAAATGAAAAATAAATTAACAAATTAATCAATAAAAAATACAAGGAGAATAGTATTAGGGTAGTAATGCGTTGCATCTTCTCTGGAACTTTTGAAGAAGTTCCAGTTGCACGGCATCCTCAGTAGGGAGGCTGTTCCACAGTCCAACGGTGAGAGGAATAAAAGACCTCTGGAACATAGAAGTTAGACAGCGAGGCCTATTTACTGCATAATGGTTCTGCTTTATGATTTTCTAGGGGGAAATACATTTCAGACAACAAATATCTTGTTCATTCTTTCATAAACGCACATACATACACACACGCGCGCACGGGCATAGACAAAGCTACAATAATCCCAGAGTCAAATGAGCTTCCAAATTTGAAAATAGAAGCATTACAAATAGAACGTTAACATCTGAAAAGAAAAAATCTTTCAGAAATATTTCAGAATTAGGTCAAAAAATAAGATCATCAGCTCGGATTCTGAATGTGGGAACAGAAGTGTTATCCGATTTTCCAATTCAAGCGTGAGTCATTAAGCTCCGACGGTGGTAAATGAGAGTCTGAAAGCAATATAAACAGCAGTATGAGGGTTGGAAGACTTCCATTTAAAAATCTGAAATACTGAACATCGAACGAGATTGTTTTTAGTAATTCCAATTCAGTGCAATGCATTACTACCCTAATACAATTCACTTCGTCCTTTAATCACTTATTTATATTTTTAACTATTTATGAAATCTATTCATTTATATGTGTTTCTTTTCTAATAACTAATCTCTTCTTTCTGTATTCCCCATTACCTTCTGTTAATCCTTTCTCATGAACACCATGATATCATTCTTTGGAAGCTTAGATTCAAGTCAATGGCCTCTGTGGGTTTGTTCCATATGAATAGGGTTCATCTTGTGAATAATAATTACAACTTACATATATCCATTAAGAGAGCTATCTACTAACATTTCGGTGAAATCCTGACCTTAACCCCTTAGATTCTTGATTATCTCCATCAAAATACCACCGAGCGCGCCAGATCCCTAAGAGAAAAATTACCTCAATCAGTTTGGAATCAGGACCTTTCCTAGAGAGCACCGTTGAAAATCATCTCCAATCTCCATCAGTTTCCGAAATTCTTTGTAAATTTCCAAGTTAATAAACCAGGGAGAGAGAGAGAGAGAGAGAGAGAAGAGAGAGAGAGAGAGAGACGTGCTTTTTTAGAGGAGAGAAGGAGTGATGAGAATGGTGAGCGAGAGAGAAGGTGGAGGAAAATATAATGCATGTTTTATAAGATGAATTTAACAAAAGGTTTTGTCTGCAAGTTTTGATATGCACTAAGTATTTCAAGTTTCCTTATTTATCAGGAGTCATACAGTTTAATTATAAATAGCAAACGCTGAAGACTAACGGAATGTTGTGGTAGACAAAAATCAAAAGTTTTATATATATATATATATATATATATATATATATATATATATATATATATATATATATATATATATATATATATATATATATATATATATATATATATATATTCAAGTATATATATATATATCATCAAGTTAGGGAGAAGGAGAATTCCTTGTATTTCCTTTCAATGTACTTTATTGTGCTGACGTTTCAGGACCATGTATCCCATTTTCAAAGCTATGAATTAAAAAGAGAACAGAATTAAAAAAAGACTCAGATTTTAAAACGAGAAAAAAGAAATTTTACATAAAAGTATAAAAAGAAACAACAGAAAGGAACGATGAACACCAAATAGTGCTGAAGACAAAAGCTGAGTGACATTCAGGGTCCGTTTTGGTTCCAACGGAAACTCACGAGAGGTATAGAGGTGTTGATGTGGACTGAGTATTTAATTGGGGAACTAGTTGTTTAATAAAAAGAGATTCTAGTATTGACAGTTGGTGGTCATTCGGAGCTTTGCCTATTATTTTGAAATCCTTGTAATTGATATTATATCTGCATTTTTTCCCGTGGTCTCTTATGCTGAATTATCAAACCCCGAATTTTCATGCATAAGAGACTGCTCATTGTACGGATACTTGATAATGTGGACTGTTTGTCCAAGAAAGCTTGTAACTTTTTCTGAATAAAAAACTCCGTTAGATACCATCCCGTTTGAATGAGGTCCTTTTAGTAATTCTACTAATGCACAGAACAATTGTGTATGTGATAAAAGTTAATATATACATATATATATATATATATATATATATATATATATATATATATATATATATATATATATATATATATATATATATATATATATATATTATTGGCACACACTGTCTTACATTCACACCTAGCAGTGATGCAATTTAAGTTTTCTTAGGTTTTACAATATAAAAGGTACCTTTTTAGGTTAGTCTCCGGTTTTTTTTATTTAAAACATGTATGATAACAATCAGTTTTTAATGCTGTCTAATTTTACATGTACTTTCGGTTATGTTAAAAGCGCATGCGTTTGTTCAGGAGCATGTTCATTGGTCCAAAGCGTAGGTATTACAAACCTGGTTTAATCAGACGCTCCCATATGTAGAATGTTTTGTGAACATGATAACTATATTTTGTGCAGACACTGAACGTCAAAAGCAAGTTTATACCCACTACACTACTACTACTACTACTACTACTACTACTACTACTACTACTACTACTACTATTATTATTATTATTATTATTATTATTATTATTAATTATTATTATTATTAAATTAATAAATGGTGTTCAAAGAATAAATTTTCATTACTTATGATATATTGACTCTAGCGAATTTCTAAAAAAGAAAAAAAAATCATCAGTAAAAATGATGACAATAAGGCCGTGTTTATTGTGTATTTGCATCTTCAAAGAGAAAAGGAGCTTCAAAACTGAAGTATATTGTCTACAGTAATCTGTAGTACATTCTTCTTATCACGTAATACTTAGTTTTCTTTCATGTGGAATTCAAACTTCTTTTCCGGTTGCTTCTGTTCTGCTTCTAAGCTTTTTTTGTTTTTGTTTGTTTTGTTCACTGAAAAAATGTATTTCGCTTTCGTTATCCTTAATAGTCCTGAACAGCGGAGGAAGGCCACGCCTTTGCAAGGGCTCTTGTTATCTTATGGGCGTCCTTCTTTCCCTGCGGCAACCAACAAACACCTTCTTGTTGTTTGAAGCTGATGGTCGAAGGCTGCAAAGGATTTTTTTCCCTGCTGGAGGTTAGTGCACTTAAGGTTCTTTGTAGCGTCCCTTTGGCACCTAGCTTTCATTCCTTTTACTGTACCTCCGTTCATATTCTCTTTCTTTCATCTTAGTTTCCTCAACCCTCTCCAAACAAATGTTTCATAGTGCAACTGCAAAAGGTTTTCCTCCTCCTGTTACTTAACCTTTAATCAAACCTTTTTGCTGTCAATTTCCTTTCCAAGGCTGAATGGCCTCATCATGCAGTAGACCCGAGCGCTTGGCCTTTGGCCTAAATTTTATGTATCCCATTCCATTGTACGTGTTATGTTTTACAGATTTCATGACTGCAAACGAATCTCGATATAAGTTAGCAAAAGTTAAGTATAGTTTAGTTTTACCAGACCACTGAGGAGCTGATTAACAGCTCTCCTAGAGAGGGCTGGCCCGAAGGATTAGACTTATTTTACGTGACTAAGAACCAATTAGTTACTTAGCAACGGGACCTACAGCTTATTGTGGAATCCGAACAACATTATAGCGAGAAATGAATTTCTATCACCAGAAATAAATTCCTCTCACTCTTCATCAGCCGGCCGGGGGAATTGAACTCCGGCACATCGAGTGACAGTCCGAAGCTCAACCGACTTAGCCAAAGAATGGCTGTATATAACATAATATTGAACATTAATGATGCAAATCGACAAACAATAAAGGTAATCAAGAGAATTAAATTACGGCGCACAAAACTTCAGCTCACGGAAAATGCCCATGAGTCTACTCTCGCCCTTTCAGTCATCAGTACACGAAAATTGCCAATTAAAATTACAACGAGTCCTTTGATCCTCACCATTGATATATACAGTATATATATATATATATATATATATATATATATATATATATATATATATATATATATATATATATATATATATGTGTGTGTGTGTGTATGTATGCATACAAAAAGGGTGACTGAAAAATAGAGCCTTGCAAGGTGGACAGGTTACAGAATTCTGAAAAATAATATCAGGATACATCCCCTGTAGAATAAGCCTACAGATGGACATTAGTGTTACAGTGAACTAATTATTGTTATCATGAACTTATTCTGTTTCTGGATCTCTCGTTAAATCCTGCTTCCCTTGGGACACTGCAGTTCTAAACTCATAATGGACTTGCAAAACCTGCTCTCTCTCTCTCTCTCTCTCTCTCTCTCTCTCTCTCTCTCTCTCTCTCTCTCTCTCTCTCTCTCTCTCATGTCTTCCGTCCTCGTGTCTTCGGCGCCTTTGCAAGAACACATGAGAATACATTGTGATTCACTGCCCATTTGCCACTGCATGGATCATTCTCTCTCTCTCTCTCTCTCTCTCTCTCTCTCTCTCTCTCTCTCTCTCTCTCTCTCTCTCTCTCTCTTGTTATTCGAAGCTATTCCTCTTTGTCAACTATTATAATTCCGCTCTACAGAACCTTTTAGGTGTAGGTTATTACAACATTGTGAATTTATTTCGTATGCACCTCTGTGTATCTTGAATAATAATAATAATAATAATAATAATAATAATAATAATAATAATAATAATAATAATAATAATAATAATAATAATAATTTATCAGCATCATGACGTGTATTTCTGACTCAAACAAGAATCAGCGGGTTGTGTTTGTTTTGATAGTTACTTTTATTGTCAATAGATGGCCACAGCGCCATTGTCCCACTACCTCGGAGAGAAAAGTGACCCTGTTATTGAGTTCGTTAAACCCAAGGTGGAAGAAGAGTAAGGTGAGTTCGTGAGAGAACGAATTTTGCGTTTTCCCGCGCAGTGACGTCACTTGGAACCCAGCTGAGTAAGTGGCAAGAGGTTCATTGACTCATACTGTTTTGGAGGGAATTTGTCGATCTTTTAACATTTCAATCAGCTGATAAGAGACAACAAAGATGGTGGTATGTGCTGTGTTTGGTTGCGATAATCATGATCGCCATCGCCAAGAAAAAGGCATTTTATTTTGCAAAACTTGGGTTAATCTGTGCAAAAGGAAAGATGATTTCAACGTGGAGAATGCAAGAATATGCTCCATTCATTTTGTCCCTGGTAATGTTGGAGAAAGCCATAGACATATACTTTTAGATTATCATCCTAAAAATGCACACAAATTGAAAGATACTGCTGTGCCTACTCAACAAAGGATATAACTCCAGGTAAATATTGTTTATTTGCTATATCAATAGAAGAGTATTTTAGTTGGCTTAGCCTATTTTGGAATTGAAATTATGTAAGAGAGAGAGAGAGAGAGAGAGAGAGAGAGAGAGAGACCCAATTCAATATTTCTCAAATGAAAATGGTTTGGTTTATTACCAGCTGACTTTGAATACAAAAATTTTGATTAATCTATTTATAAGGCATGTTTATAAAGTTTAAAGTTTACAGTTCAGATCTTTGTATGCCTTCTTTTTGTATAATTATTTTATTTTATAAGCCTATATCTATGCAACACTTTTGCTGGATGATTGATATAATTTTCATGAAAGTGATTTTGCTTAAGCCTATTATCAACTCTCATATTGTTTGTTAACTCTTTGTTGTTATTGGGCTCATTGCTATAAACTAAAATACCTAGGCTTACAGCATATAGGCGCATAGGTCTAGCCTAGATTTTTTTTTTTTATGGGACAAGGAAAATTTATGACAAGATTCTCTCTCTCTCTCTCTCTCTCACTCTGTATTTTTGTCAATTCGTGAGTTAATAGTACATTACTTAAGCTAGATTCCTCCTCCTGAAGAGCTCGCTTAAAAGGCCTCCCCGGACTTGGCTGCTAAAGAAAGCATTTTTTTTTTTTTTTAGACAATTATCGGAGTCATTGTAGGGGAGCCCTTCAGGCAGATGTATCTAGCTAAAGTGAATTAACTATAGTAAGTGGGCCATAATACCCTTATGATTTTCAGTAGGCATATATAAAATTATATATCGATACAGGCCTATGTCTTTATCAGGTTAAGTAAAACTCACGACAGAATTCTCTCTCTCTCTCTCTCTTCCTCTTCTTATTCTTAATCAAGTAATATATTATTTTATCCTGGTCGTATTTCATTTACAGTAGGCTATATGACAATATATTTTCTTCTGTAAAGGGAAATGTCATTTTATCGTATTATAACTACTTAATAATGAGCTAATTGAACTATAAAATAATGCAATAGTGCCCTGTGGCTAGAAATGCGTTGCAGTGATATTTGACCGTTTGTAGTTCTGGGTTCCGTTTGACGTCACTGACTCGTATCGAGCTGCGCGTGACTCCACCTGTTCTTCTTCCACCTTGGTTAAACCGTCGAGGAAGATTTGCCATGTGACCGTAATGCTGGATTTCGACGGAAAATCGTCTCTTATACGGAGAATGACGTCATACGCAAATTCTGTTCCGTTTTTGCCTTTTTCATCCACCAAAAGGAGAATAGCTTTTTCATAATGCAAGTTTTGGACCAAAAGAAGAATTGCTTTTGTATTAAACATTTTGTACACAAATTCTGCCTCTCAATTTTTATTTAACCCCTTCTGCAGCAATAAGCGGTTCCAAAGTGTGACATTCGTAGTTAAAACAAAAATGGAAAGAAATCATATTTTCTTATCTTAAACTATTAGGTTAAGTAATAAACTCCAAGGAACATTATCAATAATTAAGTTTATCACGCTTGAGTGTTACAACAGAAACAATACCTTGTCATCGAGCCTCTTTATAATTAAAAAAATATCTTTATATATAAAAAACATATATTACAAAAGGCAATAAACAGACAAATACGTGAAAAGTTCTACAAAATTAGATATTGAAGTTTTTTCTCTCATTTAATACACCTCTACAGCATATGGCACGAAACACATCAAGACGATGCTTGATTTCTTCTTGCCATGTTCGCTGCAGCAAGCATAGCCTCATCAATGGTGGCAATGGCTTCAGGGGTCTTTCGCTTGACGTCAATGATGTCATGTCCCCTATCTTTGTTCGATACACGATATCTTTAACATGACCCCATAGAAAGAAGTCCAGGGGAGTGATATCTGGTGAACGAGGTGGCCAGGGAACTGGGCCATCCCTTCCAATCCACTGGTCTGGAAATGTTTGATTTAGGAACCCGCAAACATGCAGTCCCCAATATGGTGGTGTACCATCTTGCTGGAAAATGGTTGACTGAAGGTCATCTAGTTGTGGTGCCACATATTCAGTCAAAAGGTTGAGGTAATTGATGTCTCGTTGAAGAAAAATGGACCGATTGTGTTCATTAGGGAGGATTTACTCAGATTTATGCACTTGCTCTCAAGTAACTAGGATTTTTCTCACAATCTCAAACTCCTTTTTTCCCTTATCGTCTTGTCCTGGTAATTTTAATTTAATGAACACAGTGTGGCATCAAGTATAATTGAGATAACTCCAATATGGAGGGTAAATTCAATTAGCTCCAGAGCTGATCTTGATTTATTGTAACATCAGATTTGGAACAGGTAACCGGTCAAGATTCCTTCCCAAAAGAGAGAAAAAATACTATTTAATTTCAGAGAAAAGCCATAATTATAGAGTTTAGGTGTTTGTGTTGTGTACTTGAAATTCTGAAGCATTTCAACATTCCAACTGTGTGAATCTGTCTTCAGTTATTGGGTGTACAGTAAAATAATGTAAACTTTAATTCTGGTATAATAGTCACTTGTATAAGTCGTGAAATGTATCTGAAATATCCCCCTTAGTAGATATGCAATTAAACAATTTTCATGTTCTTGAAGTTCAGTAGCAAGCTTTAAATAGAATCTTTTGCAGTAGGCCTACATGATTTTTTTTTAATCATGAGCTTGGTTATTGAAAGATTTAAAACAATCTTTGATCAAAATCAGTACCCATGGGTAAAATAAGCATGTAGGAAAACCCAATGCCCAATCAAGAAAGGATGAGAGTAAAACTTAAAGAAAGTAGATTATTGCTAATCAGCTATGACCACTGTCATTCCTTACAAAAACACCGAAATCATTATGTCACATGTCCTTTATTTTCATTATCATGTGGCTTGATTCTCAGGAGTTAGTCTTTAAATATACCAGCTACAAATCCAAGATATTAGACAGATCCAGGTCATTCAGGTACTGTACGAGTATAAGGCTTGCAAAATTGTTTGCTAAAAGTTTGTTTGGGCAACGTAAGGTATTTTAGGATGATAGAACTCAACAAATCTTGCATTGTCTTGCTCAGAATAAAGCTTTTTGCCCAGTTACTTGAAGTAGGGGTTTTCTTGTAGTTGCAGCCTGCACTGGTTATGCAAACTGCCATATTTGGACTCAGATGCAGTACATGGGGAGGAGTGGCAAGATTTGGGATAGTATCCTGACCAGGAATTAAGCAAGATCTGTTGACTGATACAAATAGAAAGCGTAAACTGATGTTTCTTTGGAGAAAGCATCCCCTAAGTATGATATACTGGGTATGGTGGATTAAAATGTATAAGTACTGTTAAATTTTTCAAGTTGATTTACCATAAACTCAAAAATATTGCAACCTAACATTCTGAGTGGGTTTGGCAAGAATTTTATCGACTATCATTTGCAGTATCTCCATTAAAGCAACCAGTCATTACTTTTGATGAATGGCTCAGGAAATCATAGCATTATGTCATGCGTTTATAACAGAAAGATAAATCTAAATCTTCAAAGTTTGTAATTCTTGTGGATTTAAATTTTGAACAGAATCTAGCAAATTGTCAAATGCCTTAAAAATGTTAAAACCTGGCCAAGTAGCAATCATTACTTTTTAGCCACGAGTTTCTTTTTTATAGTGCGGGTTACTTCAGAAGGAGATACCTTTCTGGTTCTTAGCAAAACTGAGAAATAAGGTTACATTTGCATTAAAAAGCCTTACCAGTTTTGGTGCAATTTATGTTGTGGACCATATTTTATTATTATTTAACAGATAGGATTGCAGATTGAATGCATCTTGCAAAAATATCCTTGATAAAGCAGTACAGACAAATGACCAGTACCCCACCTGTGCCATTCATAGTAATAGTAATGAAGACTTGGGGCCTGGTTGTAGCTTATAATGTCCTCATTTTGATACCACGTCAGGAAAAAGATCTCAGTTTTCCATTATGCTAACTCTTTTTCACTTTTCCAGATGATCTACAGCTTGCCAGTTGAAACTATTTGACAGATTTTGAAGTCAATCAGCTCAACAATTTGTATAGTACTTTAACAAAGGAAAACATTTTTAGAACATGACATGAGGTGTATGGGGAAATGTATTATCTGGGTGGGATAGAAACAGTTGTTCACATGGAACCAAAGCTAAATGTTTAGGAATTCCGTAAAACAAACTCAAAACAACACCTTTTAAAGTTTTGGACTGTGTCCTGGGTGTAATGAACATATGGAACCGAAGTTTGTGGCCTTTCAGCGCCACTACCTTTCAGAATATTCACAATCAGAAAACTAATTTGGTAAAGGATTAGTTGTTGCAATAGGAAAATTATGTATGGAAATAGCTTACAGTATTTAATTATTCATAACTTTCATGCGTAAAATCTTGGTACTGTGAAATTTCAAGTTTTGTGAGACTAGTTTATTTTCCCTGTCATTTCCCTGGCAATTATGGGTCAGTTCTAGTGTTTGTGACTATTACTGTAGAGCAAGTTAGTTAGTGATAGCAGTAAAAGGCTCTTTTCTTATGATAATTAAGCCACCTAGGGTTTAAGACAAACAGAGGTAGGGACAGTGTTAGTACCAAGAAATTTTATCAGATTATAACAAAAAATTTTACCAGATTATAACAAAATGTTGAATTATGTTTCACAGGTTGTGGTCATGCCCAAGCAGCAATAATAATAATAATAATAATAATAATAATAATAATAATAATAATAATAATAATAATAATAATAATAATTAGTATAAACAACTATTTATTGTTATATTGTAACAATTTTAAATGAAAATTGCACTCAGAAGCCTCAGTCATATTTTCAGTGAATTTGCATTTTAATCCAATATTCAAATACTTTAATACATATTCTGTAGTTGTGACTAAATAAAATTCCATCCAGATATCCTGGACAAAAGGCTACAGACATTCAAAAGATCCTGTACCACCTCTGCCCCACTTGGTAAAATGGGCCAAGGTATGGCTTGTTAGAATGACTAATCTTCATTTTGATACCATGTAAACCAGTAGAAAATTCAGTTTGACATGTCATTAATTTCTTCCTCATCTTTTCAGGAAATTGTGAACATCTACAGAACCTACAGCTTGGAAGCTAAATGGGACAATATCATATTTGGAATTCTTCTTAGCCTCTGCTTTTAAGGAAGAACTTTAAGGAAGAAAGTCAGCATCAAGAGGTCGTTACATCTGTATTTACAAAATCTGTGTTATGTACTAGAATGTGGTTGTAACCAAATATTGCTTGTTGCTAATGACAGAGGCTATGTAGAGAAATTGTCTCATCATCATAAATGTTTGAAGGGGTCCTTTTAAAGCTAGGATAGGCTTAAGTTTCTATTAATGTCCAAATGCTAGTTTATTATGGTCATATGAGTGCCTATTGACCCAAGCCAAGTTAGAGTTCCTCTTTTCATCATGTAATTTATTATCTAAAGTAGCTCATCTTGCTGCGGCTTCAGTATATCAGGATATATATTTTTCTCAGCCATTTTGTCTCAGTTTAATAGTAGTCATCCATTAACTCACTATTATTCAGGATGGTTATAGCAATGCCTATTAACCCAAGTCAAGTTAAAGTTCCTTTTTCATCTCATAATATAGCATATGAAGTACTGTAGCTCACTTTTGCTTGGGTTCAGTTTTTAGGATATATGTTTTTCACATTCATTTTGTTTAAATTTAATCGTACCCATCCATTATGTCAGTAATATACAAGATGCATTCGTCTTTTTAATATGAAATTTCTAATAAGTTTTATGATTGGCTCTGAAGTAGTACAGCGTTATTCATCTTGGTTTAATATTTCCTGTTAAGCATTTACTTAGACTTCCTATAAGTTTTATATCAGCTTTGTTTCAGAATACACAGTTTTCTTACCAAGATATCAGATCACATCAATATCATCTGTGAGTTAGTTCAGTGCATTTCAGGATGGACAGTTTATTTTCCACTCGAGTTTATCTTGTTTGCTATCAGCTATAGAGTAGTTCAGTGTTTCAGGATATATTGTCTTTTTTATGTAAGTTTAGGTTTAAATAGTTTTTTATGTAAATTTCTTAGCAGATAAATATCAGTTATCAAGTAGTTCAGTAGGCTTCAAGACACATTTTTTTTTTTTTTTTACATGAATGAAGTATCAGCTTGACATCAGTTGCAAGCAGCTTAGTGTATCAGGATACGTATATCGGTTAGTTTTTTTTTACTCATTCACTAATAGATGTCCGGCATGCTTTATGATACATTTTTTCCTTTGCAGAAGATTCACTGTTTTTTCACTAACTTAGTTTGATATTATTTGTCATCTTTTTTTATTTATAATATGTATTCGCCCATAATTCCTTGTTTTGATTTCCAGTATCCAATAGATCATTATTCATTGCATACTTGCCTGGGCACAAAGTTACTTTCAATAATTTTTCTCAAGTTGACGTATGATCAATACCAAATAGCTCATTACTTAGAAAGAGTTTTAATTGATTTTAATGAATATCTTCTTGGTACTCAGCATAGTTAGAATAGTTGTGTGGAATAAAACCCGTTAAGTATTACCCTCATAGAACAGGTAATATTTTCAGCTAAAGTACAAATTATTCCTGATAGTTTTAGTCCGCAAGTCTTGTAGACAGTGTTACACTAGCTTCCATCATAGAAGGGACTTCTCGTATGCGCTTTGTAGCCTCAATCCATAGTTGCGTCACATACTAAATTTCTGTATATCAGAGTGAGTTAAACTCCCAATATCTTCAAGGTCTTGCATTTTTGTGGTAGGCTACTACATAAGCATTGTACTTTCACTTTAAGATTTAGGTTATGAGCAGGCTTTGTTTAACACAGGGGGGATGTCACCCCCTTAAGTATTTCCATGTTTACATTCTAGGAATGGAGATATTTCAGAAATTAGTTTATGAATTTCTATCTCAGATTGATAACAAAGCGATAATTTGTCGTTATTTTCTTGTGATAAAACAAAGCTCTCTTAATTTTGTACGAAGCTTGCCATGAAAATACTAATGCATCTGGCTTAACGTAAAACATAAATATAAATGACAAAAGTTTATTGCAAGCACTGGAGAGTATTTTATCAGGGGTATTATTATTATGGCATGTCTGCAAATGTCAAAACACTGTTTGCATGCCAAGGTTACTATTTAAAAGTGTTTGTTTACTGGAAGTTTTGTAATGCAGGCTAAAGTTTTATTAAGTAAACTCAGATTAAGAGTGCTGCTGTAAGGGGAGTTGGGTACTCAAACAGAATTTGTTGCCTCAGAGATAATAGGGTTTTTATAAACATATTTTCAGTAGAGGAATCTGTCAGTAAACCGAAGTTTAAGATGTTGCTTTACAGAGAATTTGGATTGGTTGAGCATATTATGTTAGGTATATGAATAAGTAAATTCAAAATCGCTCTTATATTAGGAAGGTTTGACATGGACATTTTTTATATAAGAATTAATAAGCATTCACAGTAACGAAAAGGTTTTATTCTTCTTAGAGTTAAGCTGGTAGGTAGACGTTTTAGAAAGATCCAAATCGTCCTGAGAACTAAATATTTGTGGTTTTGGTAATGTCAATTGTTTGAAAAATTCGAATATGTTTTTTCTGAGTTAAAGGTTTGTAAATTTTAGAAATTGGTAAATCGACTTAATGGACCGCAACTTGGCAAATATTTTATACTTACCAGAGAAATCCGGTAGGTATGATGGGGTTACTGGACAGTATTATTATTAAAATAGTTTAACCAGACCACTGGCTGACTAATCAGCTCTTATAGGGCTGGTTAGCGGCTTTTTGTTTGCGTACTGGCGGGAGGCGGCTGTGAACGAATGAAAAGATGCACTCATGTTGTCTCATGCTTTCCCGGCCGTGCCTGTGAGGGTGGATCGCGAACAAACACTTGTACTTGCAGGCGACCAATGCTTTCCCCTTTGTGCACCATGTTAGGAGATGATATGCACTGACTTCGGGCTCTCTCTCTCTCTCTCTCTCTCTCTCTCTCTCTCTCTCTCTCTCCTACATTATTTTTATTAATATTAACTTACTGCAATACTGTACTGTGCTGTACAAAACGTTAATGTTGCACATTTTCCCTTATGTGGGCATGAATACAAGGTATATGCACATGTATGCATCAGGCAAAGGCAAAGGCAAAGGCAAATTTTATTCTATGGACCCCTTCCGGAGTATGAGAATTACAAAATTACACAAATATATATATTTTACACAAAAACTGCAAAAAGAAGAGACCAATAGATTACAACTATATTTATGTACACATATATTTAGCAAGTACATATTTAAAGCATAAAAGGTATTCTGACAAAGGAAAGTACATACATTGAAAATAATACCAGAATAATGAAAATCCTAGAAAGTATTAAATCTAAACTAAAGACATTATAAGGTTAACAAACTTTGCAAGTCTTTTCAATGTTACGATAAACGACACACTTAGAATGTGTTTCCTCGCCCTCCATGCTCTCTCTCTCTCTCTCTCTCTCTCTCTCTCTCTCTCTCTCTCTCTCTCTCTCTCTTAATTTTTTCCATGAAGAATTTAAGGTAATTATGATGAAAAAGAAACGATGGTTTTTTTTATATTGTATGGGTTATTTACACAGTACTTTACACATATTATAAGCATAAGTAGGTACAGGTACGTACACATATTGATGTAAGCAGTTAATATTGCAGATATATCTCTGAATTTGAATAAACAATTCAGTGCTTTATATTGAATGATAATTACAAAATACCAGTTAGGATAGGCTAGTATATTTTTCATATGGAATTGCACTAGACTATAAACTATGAGAGTTAGGCCCGGGGTACCCTATTCTGTAAGTCTTTTTATCTTAGCGTATTTCATTACTTACCAGAAGGGAGAGACCCAAAGCTGTCTGTTAAGTTGGTATAATAACACTGTATCAATACAACAGTGTCTTGACATATGGAGATTTTCTTTTAAGTGAAGGTATGAGTTTTTATTTTTGTGTTAATGTGTTTCATACAATTCCCACTGAATTTCAGTTAAATGACATTGTTAAAACTTTACCTTGAAAATTTTAATACTGTTATGTAAAGTTATGGCAATAGTAAATTGTACATTATTTTGTTGTGCAAGGACTTCTGTATTTCGGCTTTCTGCTTAGTTAAACAAGTTTTGTCTTTCATTTAGCTAGAAAAGTTAACTAGTGCCTTTTTTTTTTTTGTCCCATTACCAGAATGTAAAACTAATAACTATTGAAAAAACTCTAGTGGCACCAAAAAATCAAGACCGTAACAATATCCAATGTCTCCTTAGCTATAGCATACCTTGTGGACATTGCAATCTGGGTTGGATAGACTCTGACCTTATGCAAATTTTCCCCACTGGCCAACATTTAAGAGATCTGAGGTAGCAATATTTTCGGCATTGTCGCAGTTATAAGCCCTGGATGTAGAAATAAGATATTTTTCTGAAATGGTATAACATAGGCATTGTCCATTCCGACTGGATTTCCTTTATATGAACTTGAAAGTACACACTAAACACTCAAGGCCATTCTTCAGTCTCATTGAGGTTGCTACTTAGAAGTACGTAAGATTTACAGCACAACTTGGAACTTCCAGAGTTGCACACTTTTGCACTGTAGAAGCAGTTCTGATCTCGTGAATACTTGATAGCAGAAAACATGCATTTTCCATACTGTAATAAAACCCACGCGCTTTATTGATGAAGTTTTCTCTCTCTCTCTCTCTCTCTCTCTCTCTCTCTCTCTCTCTCTCTCTCTCTCTCTCTCTCTCTCTCTCTCTCTTATTGTTTTACTAAATCGGTTCTGTACATTTGCACTTTTCCAAAGTCTACATGGTTCTCTGAAATGTCTTCTCGCTACATATTGCTGAAATTACCTTGTACTCCATATTCTCTACTGGAGGAGGCTTGGACACCTAACATGATTTGCTTAAACCAACCAACCCCACCCCACCTCCAAGCACAGTACATAACATTTAGGTGCCTTTGCCATTACTTCCAGACACGGGGATTAAGTACCTCAGTCTTAACATTCTCTTCCTAGCGTTTTGAGAAAGGAAGCTTTTTGTATTTAGTGCTGAGGATAAAGTGAGAACGAGAGCAGTGTCTGTAAACATTCATCAGTAAACCTAAACAGCTTAAAGGAAATTGGAAATTGAAATTTGCTCATTATTAAGGGATGTAAGCTGAAGTACAGAAGTTCTCATATATTTACACTGTGTAGGTAGAAAACCAGAAAGACTAAAATAAAGGGCTCCTCGGGGTCAGCATTGCAGTGCCCCGATGAGGGATTCTCCTCAGCAGAGGTATAATTGTCATCACTGAAGCTAACTCAAAGGGCTGTTTTCTAAGCTGACAGCTCATCGCCGAGATGGGAATAGCTTTATATATTTCCCTTTTGTGCCCCCAGATGTATTCCAATTTTCTGAAGAATGTATAGACATTTCAGATGTCATTATGTACAAAGAGTCCAAGGAGGGTGTGCAAAGGTTACTTCTGAGGCAAGCATTAAATTACTTTCGCTCTGTGTTTGTACTGGTATACAAGCAAATGCTTGCTTGGCATGTAGTTATCATCTGGCGTAGTGGGCCTGTGGATTTTTGCTGCTAGAGTTTTGTATCAAACGGTGTATGATGGTCAAAAATAGGTTTTGACGTAGGAAAAACCAATTTTTGGTAGCTGCTGTGAGTCCTCAAAGGAGTTACTCTCTCATGGTCCATAGAGGCTCCATAAGAGACACAACTCATATCAAAGAAGTCTCTTTTAGCTAACCTCGGTCAGTATAGTGCACGTTGACACTGATAGAATATAGGACTCAAGACAAGAGGGCGTTTCTCTTTTCTACAGCAACTACCTCAGTTCCATTCCTATAATCAGCCTGCAAGATGTAGCACAGCTCATCTTACATAGGTCTCCATTTTGTCAACCACGTATTGCCGCGGGACCTGGTCTTCGTTACTCTGTTTTAGGTCTATGCAGGATAATTATTTACCAAATCCCATGCCTTTTCGTCACAGCAGCTACCAAAAATAGGTTTTTCCTAGATCAAAGCCTGTTTTTTTTTTATAGCGTAGCTGCTGTTCGTCCTCAAAGGAGCTTGCCAAAGAAATTGACTGGTAACGAAATGGCTTAAGCTCTTAAATTTCAACCCCAACAACCCAGATAAAATATTTTGGTCCAAGGTCGAGCCACAAGTTTTAAATCACATTCGTTATTCCAGATACCCATAGGGTTTGGTAACAAAGGACATGAAACTAAACACAAACTTATGAATATTAGGAATTAGTTCTATAGTGACTTACCTAAATATGTTGTGGTTGGTCACAGTATTGTTGCTCCTTTCCTCAGCGATATCTTAGCATACTCACAACATCAAAAAGACCCATGGTTTTCTGCTGTAGCATCTATGGGGTCAGGACTAACCATACCACCTACTGACACACAGTGTGGTCAAATTCATTCAAGCTTATAGCAAAAAATGTTTTAAGATTACTGTCCCTGATGACCACCCTGCACACTAGGAGACTTCTTTGAAAGAGACATTTCTGAAGAAAGCCAATGATGTACTTACTTTCCTAATGTCATGTGACTTAGGAAAGGAGTGTGGGTCTGCCTTGTTAATAAGAGACAACTAAAATTATTCTCTGCCCTTGTAGACAGAGTGGTTTGTTTGTGCTAGGGTGTAGGAAAATCAGACCCTCTGGGATGTTTGCTGTGACCTCTAGGTAAACCTTAAGTGATTGAACCAGGCATAATGTTTTGTCTGACAAATTAAGCTTCCTTATCAAAATAGGAGATTTCCTCTTTAAAGGGTTCTCATTCTTGTACAGGAATGATGGCCCAGGGGACGATAATAATTGATGGTTAGCTGTTTGAATGATGTAACGTCCCCATCTAAGAGAACCCAGTTCACTAATATGAGCTCCTGATGCCAAAGCAATCAAGAAGATCACCTTTTGCAGAATATGAGTTGCATATGAATTGAAGGGTTGACAGAAGCCTAAGAACTAGTACAATACCAAATCCAAAAAGCAAGGGTTCAGTTAATGCTGCCTTGTATGCCATGATTGTTGTAACAGCAGGGCATTTGTCTTCAAAAAGGTATATAAGAAAATGTAAAAGTGTTTCAACAGAAATCTCAATTGGGCTCTCAGCAAGGATATAATCTAACCATACTAGGTACCTAGTGTAGTTTCTGCACTAGGTACCTAGCAATGTTGGGTAAGTAATTTTTCGATAGACAAGATTTTAAAAATCCACATGTGAATGTCTCGGCTCAGAAAGGAGGATGCATAGACAACTTTCCCTCCTGCTGTCTCGGATAGGACAGCAGAAGGTAATGGAATCGAGTTCTTAGCCCGTTGCTGAAGTGATAGTAACCAATGCCTGTTTGGCCAATTTGGGGCTGTTAGGTAAGTGGTTCCTTTGAAAATTAGAAGTTTGTTCAAAGCTTTCAAAACCTGGGACAATAGAGGAAAAAGGTATGTCATCCTCCATTTGTTCAGTCCTGTAGGAGTGCATCTTTTACTATTGCTTGATTGTCCAAGTTCGGAGACACACACACACACACATTAGAAGTTGGTGGTTCTCACATGTGGCAAATGGGTCAACTTCTGGTTGTGGAAGCATGTCGGCATTTCATTGAAAAGAGTGATTGTCTAACATCCACTTTGTCGAGGCTGTCATTTCCCTTGATAGAGAATCTGCTGTTACACTGAGACCCTGTGGGGTGAATTGCAGACAAGTGCCACTTCTTCGCTTGGACCATCCGAAGGATGGATAGCAGTACTTTATTGAGAGGAGGTGAACGTGAGCCCATCCTCTTGATGCAGGACATTACAATCATGTTGTCTAGGACTAACAAAATGTGTTTCATTTGGAGATTTCAGTTTTCTGAGAGACAAAAAGATGGCCATCAGCTCTAGGAAGTTGATATGACATTTCCTCAGAGCAGGCAACCACCTCCTTACTACTTGACTATCCTCCCAACCTGTCAAGAAGGCATCTGTGTATACTATTACTCGTACAGACGGAGGAGTCAGGGTGACCTATTTTGCCAGAGACCCCTTCCAAGTCCGTGACTTGTGTATCTCCCCAACCTTTTGATTCCTTTGATGAGTTCCGTCGTGAATTTTTTTTTTTTTATGCAATAGCCAAAGTTTGTTTACAGATGCAACAAAGTCCCAGCCACTGAAAATGTCTGCTGGGTGTAAAGCTGGATTTTTCCCAATTTATTAGAAAACCTTTCGACTGGAGTCTGTCGACTACCACTCTTAGGTTTTGTAATCCCTCTTTTCTGGTGGGCCCCCAGATTAGCCAATCGTTTAGGTAGGCTACCAGTTGAATTCATTCCTTCCCGCTAATTTTGTAAAAATATTTGAGGTAATGCTTAACCCAAAGGGCATGACTTTGAACCTGTACATTTCCTTTCCTATTCAGAACCCTAGGAAGGGGCAGAAGGGAACGGTGAAAGGGATGTGCCAGTATGTGTCTTGCAGATCTATAGAAACTGTCCAGGTCCCTTGTGGAATGATTGAATGTACTTGGGCAACAGCAGTCATCCGAAACTTATGTCAAACAATGTGCTTATTCAATTTTGATAGGTCTAGGATCACCTTCTGTTCCGAGGAATTCTTCTTGGGGACAATGAAGAGACGTGCTTGGTGTTGAATATACGCATGTTCCGGAGCACTGGCAAAATAGACCAAGAATAATGAAGACCAGGTCCCACGCCAATACATGGTTGACAAAATGGCGACCTATGTAAGATGTGCTTCTGGCACGTCTTGACAGTTGATTATTGGAATGGAACCGAGGTAGTCGCTGTAGACAAGAGAAAGAGCCCTCTCGTCTTGAGTTCTATATTCTGTCAGTGTCAACGCGCACTATAATGGCCGAGACCATCTAAAAGAGAATTTTTTTTATTAGTTGGTCTATCTCATGGAGCCTCTATGGACCATGAGAGAGTAACTCCTTTGAGGACAAACAGAGGCTATGCTATCAAAAAAATCCCATTCCATTTTATGTTTTAAGTTTTCTTTGGAATTTCAAACAAGCAATTTTTTCCATGTCTCATCAGAGAATTTGAGTCTAGTATTTCATCTCATAGAAAAGGAAAAACAAGTGAAATCTTGTGGTTATGATGTATGTATTTTCGAAGATGTTTACAACTGAGTCGTTCACTATAGAAAGGATCTATCTCGAAATTTGGGTCATTTTTTTTATCAGGGTTCTCAATGGAGCAAGCATTGAACTTTCTTCCTACAAAATTTCAGACAGAAATTCAATCTGCAAGTTGGTCGAAAATCCCCAGAAGTAGCATTGGGTATAAAACCTTCTCGCCAAATTGAAATAATCCTTCGTATACAGAATTTGGACTCGGCCGAATAACCGTATACTAAGGATCTATTTCAAGTTAACCTTTTTAAAGTGCAGTGGCCTTGCGAACGCACCTGCATACTAGGGATCTATCTGCCACGCAGCCAATCAGCGAAGAGCACTCACGCCCGCTCTCAGCCAATCACAAGAGTCCGGTTTGTTTATAGTCGAGAACAGAGTCACGCTTTTGCTGGTCGTCTGTGTTTTTGGTGTTTTTCAGTGAAAACTTCATATTTTTTGTGCTATACTGTTCAAAATAATGGAGAAGAACACTCGAAGGAGTGGTAGTGGGGGAAAAAAAGGTGTAACAGTGCGTGATACTGCCAATATTAGTGCATCTTTATCGGGAAGTGGAACCAATGTTCCACATCATGGGGATGTGATTACACTAACACCTAAAGGGAAAAAGAGCAAAGTGAAGGCATTTTACGGTTCGTCAGTAACAGTTCAAAGTAAGGCCAATAAAAAGCTTTCCTTTAAAACCCCAGAAAAAACAGTTATCAGAGATTCTGACGACGACGATGATGTGTTTTGGCATGAAAAGCAGTCTCTCAGAATAAGTGCTGTGCATTCCCAGCTGTTCATGGAGGACGTAGAGGAGGAATATATTCCAAGCAGCAGTGAATCAGACCCTGATGATCCTGATTATACTAGCAGCTGCTTTGAAACTACTATAGAGACTGTAGACAGTGACTCGACAGTGAAAGAAAAAGGTGATAAGCCTACTAGTAGTGATTCTGTTGTCATAGACTTAGGGGAAAGTGCTTCTATAATAATAAGTGGTCAATCCTCACAGGACTCTGGGGCTGGGTCTAGTAAGAGGTTTGAGGTAGATGATGCCTCTTTTGATGTTGAGCTTGAAGATCCTATTTTCTCCTGTGACAGAGGTGTCTGGACACTCCTATATGGCGTGCGATCGTGTGTTTGGGGTTATTGAGACGGCTATTGCTAACTCTGGGCTCTTCATGAGGAGCATCAATGATTACTATAAGGTCATTGGATCACAGAACCGTAAAATAAAGTTCCCAACAGTCATAATGCAGCGCGAAGACTTTAAAGATTATGAACAAATGTTTACTAGTAAGAAAGTGATGAAGCGCACTACTACAGGTAAGCAGTTCAGTAATGCAGCCTCTATTATTGTGACTAAGGATTACCCAACAGAGTACCTCCTCAAAGCAGAGTATGGTATGAGCGACGAATATGCCCTTAAAGTCAGTCTTGTTCCAGGTCGGAAGGATAGGTGGGCAAGGGAGTTGGACCTCAGTGCTCCTGTCAATAACAAATACATACACGATATAATGATTCAAAAGCAGAAGCTACAAGACATTGAACACCTGTGTCAAAATTATTTGGTTGCTACAGGTGCTAAGTGGTTATTAGAACTTATAGAGAGGCAAAAGGCTCTTGCAGCATCACCCAATGAAGATGAGCCTGATGAGCCCTCACCAGACGACCACCTTCTAGAGGAATATGAAGATGTAAGGTTTATTCCTTCCTCTTCTACTTACTAGCAACTGTAACAGTCACCTACAGCCCTACAACCTGACGACCTGGAACGAAAATGGACTTATCTTACGGACTTTCTTTGGACTACGACGACAACGGTTACTACTCGAATATGAAAGAGCCCAGAGTCTTGCAAACAAGCCTTCAATAATAAGGTAAATGAAACTTTTATTATATTGTTTTTTAATATTTTTATATTATGCAAAAATGTGTATTGTCTTCTATTATTATTGAATATCTTTATTATTATAATGTCTTTGATTATGATAATTTTAATTAATTTTTTGGTTATGATACGAAACACTCGGTTCCAGGGGAGGGGAACCCCTAAGGGGGGATGGGGGATGGGTGGGGGGAGCATCTTTATTGCGGGGTAACTGTCCAAGCTTTGTTATAATAGCCAAAGGGCTTCTTGAAGATGTTTTAAGTGCAAGAAACGAAAAAGTGGGGTCCCAGAGGGGGGGGAGCCCCCCTAAGGGGGTGTGGGGAGGTTGGGAACGCACCCTTGCTTGGGGGGTTACTGTCCAAGCTTTATTACATAGCTATTAGGCTTTTGGGAACTGTTTTTGGGCCTTTTAAATCATTTAAATCATATTGGCAAAGCAGTACATGTGGAAAAGCCCCCTAAAGGGGGGTCAGGGGGGATTTGATTTCCAAAACAATGTTTGTGATTGAAAGTAGAGACATCAAGGATTAATATGCAACAAAAATTTTTAAAATATCTTGAAAACTAACAGAGTTGTGAATGTTTGAATGTTGTCAATTTTCAATCGCGTTTTTCTCAATAAAATGATTTTTTAAAAAACGCGAGATATATCCTTTCTATAGTGTACTGTTGGCTTTTTAGTTGACAGAATTATTTTCTTAGAGGTGTGTATAAATTTTGCTTGTGAATATTTTTGGATATGGTTACTTGATCTATCAAGAGATATTTATATAGGCTATGCAATTAACTTATTTTCATAATGGATAATCGACTAAAATTACTTTGTATGGTTAGATCCAAAATACTCTTCATACTTGATTTCAAATTCTTCTGTCATTTTCTAAGAAAAGTTATTTTAGGGAAATTTTTTATTCTGAATTGTCACATGTTACTTATCAGTTCATGGTTAGATTCTGTTGTTTAAAATGCCAGTTCTTGGCAAAGTTCAAGTGAATTGGGTTCAAAATTCTAACTTGTAGGGCATCATTTTTTGTGGTTCGAGTGCTTATTTTCTTGGGCAGAATTTGTCATTTTTGTCGATGTTGGATTTGACTGACTATGACACCCTTATTTTTCTTATACATACCATCCTTGCAAAAGGGGGTACAAGCTTGGGGCTTAAACACCTCCCCGCTCAGGTGCACACGGTCATTTGTGAGCTTGAAATAAAGAAAGGATAAATACCACGTTGGCCCTGTTAGAAACCTTGTGAAAAATCTTTCAGGTTTATCACATTGGAGGAATTTTGATGGAGGTCTATGGCCTCAAATTGACAGAAAAAACTATTTGACAAAGTTTTAAACAAGGTAGCGTGGCAGAATGTGACCATTGATACATGGGAAAAGTTACTGAACTACACCAGATATCAGCCCAAAAGGCATGACGGGATTTCGAGGCTGTGAGGTAATATCCAGAACCTCACTGAAGGCTAAAGAATAATATTAAAATGAGGTTTTTTGCTGTCATTTAATGGGGTGAGGAAACTGTCCTCATTTTTATGTTACCTTTCTAATTTAAGGCTTAAGCAATAAAAAAATACTCTAAATTGATAAGAAAATACTTGTTAACTGTCTCGCTTTGAGGATATTTACATATATAACTGGTTCGTCCTTTTCATTGCACCAGAATGGCCTGGCAGGCCATACTAAGTCATGGTTGCCTGATAAGTGACTAGAATGTTAACTGATTTTACAGTCAATGTAATTGATCTTGGGTAACTTGATTTAGTATCTGGTCATGATGCAAGTGAGAATTTTCTTAGCTTTTACACTGATCTGTAATGTACCTCTCCAGATGTTAGTGGATTTGAGTCAGAGATTTTTTTAAATTTTGATCTTCTCAAATTTTATTAAGGTCAAATTTGATCATAAATAAATAGTACTGTCTTTCAAAAAGCCTATTGAAGATAGGTGGTTTAGGATTAAACAAGTTTTCATAATGGTGGTATGTTTTAATCAAGTCCTTGCTCGTGATACGCAGGAATTCAAGGTTTTAGCTTAGGATAAAGTTTTGGAATATGATAAATTAAAGACTGAAGGGAACCCTGGAAAGGACATAGATGAGAATGTTAAGGTGGATCCTTCGAGTGTCATTGCTGGACAGAATTGAAGGCGAACAAATAAGATTGAGGTTGGCTGTTTGTGAAGTAACTGATAAAGCCAGGAAAAGTCGGATGAGGTGTTCTGGTTAAAAAAGCGTATGATGCAGTCATGAAGGGTAGAAGTAATAGAGATAAGCAGAGAATTAGATGAAGTTGTAGAGAGAGATACATGAAACTGTTGGGCATAAAACACAAAGAGGCCCAAAATAGAGCTCTGCGGAGAAGGAAGACTTGAGAGACGGGCCCTATAGGAAGATGGGATTAAGGTCATACGAAGAAGTAGAAATCCAAAATGTAAGTTTCTTGTTTATGGAGTATTGGAGAGAATAAGTTTAGTGGATTTTAAGAGTTGTGCCAAGTGATTTTTTTTAAGTTTGTGATAGTAGATTTTGGTCCACAGGAAAGCTTGATAAGGTCAAACTTGTAATTTTTTAAGGTATGTAATGACCGGATTCTTTTTGTTTGGTCAGTATATGGAATACTGACACAGTTAGTTCCTGGTATTGGTGTTGGACATTTAGTGTGCGAGTCTATGTGTTTGTGTGTCGTCATTACCGAGTTTAACGTTTTGTCTTTGTTTGTGATGTCTAGTTTGAGACTATTCGTGTACTTTTCTCAATATTAATTTCAGCTCCAGGCACTGTCTGTGATAATTTAAGATTGTCTTGTTGGTGCACTGTGACGGAACCAGGATGCATCATTACTAACGATATTGATGCTGATGTTTGAAACAAATCCAGGATTCAAAAGAAGAATGGTCTGAGATCAACTGGGATTTGATAAGTCCTTTATTTTTGCTAGGTTTTGGGTTAGAAAACTTGTTAGTTTTACATAGCCTTGATTTCAGAAAGTCAGGATCTATGTTAAGATTGATACTCTTTGAGGTTTAAGGCAGTTTTTTTTTATATTTTTCATCCAGGAAGTTTTTGTGACACGTTAGCATTTTGGAGGTTTGTCTTTGTATGGCGCTTTCTTTTTTTAAAGTCTGTTAATTTGTGAAACTTAAGATTGAGAAAGTGATTCTTCATAATACTTTGCCTTTGGAAAGTCTCTTTTTAGAAAGTATACTAGTTTGTGATGTTCTCCATAAAGTAATTCTGAAAGCCTGTGATATACAATATTTGAATTTATTATCTTTAAATGGCGCTTTTATCTTTTTTGTAGTCTGATAGTATGTAATCACTTCGCCTTCAGGAAGTCTGTTAACTTTAATGGCTTTACCTTCAGGAAGTCTGGTAATTTGAATGGTTTTACCTTCAGGAAGTCTGTTAACTTGAATGGTTTTACCTTCAGGAAGTCTGTTAACTTTAATGGTTTTACCTTCAGGAAGTCTGTTAACTTTAATGTTTTACCTTCAGGAAGTCTGGTAATTTGAATGGTTTTACCTTCAGGAAGTCTGTTAACTTTAATGGTTTTACCTTCAGGAAGTCTGGTAATTTGAATGGTTTTGCCTTCAGAAAATCTGTTAACTTGAATGGTTTTGCCCTCAAAAAGTCTGTTAACTTTATTGGTTTTGCCTTCAGGAAATCTGTTAGCAGCACCTTGGCTTTTAAAATGCTTAATTTGTGAGTTTTTTCATAAAAGGTTTATAAGCTAGTTATTTCTTTTAGCTAGAAGTTCTGTGACTGTGAATTTTGCTGAAAGTCTGTCAGCTACTCTTCTAGCTAGAAACTATCAGTGTTTGTTTTTTGCCTAAGAAATGTTGACAGTCTGTATCTTTTAGGGGCAAATAGTCTGTTGGTTTGGATTTATTTTAGCTAAAAATTTTGTTAGTTCATGAATTTTTTGGCTATGAAATATGCTAGTTCATGCTTTGTTTGTTAGGAAAGTCTGATATTCATTGGCTGTAAAGCCTGTATTTTGTGTGTTTTGTCTTCAAAGTTTTTAAAGTCTGTGATTCTCCCTACCAAGAAATCTTCTGGTCTAAGAGATTTTGCTTAAACTGTAAATTAGTCTAGGGCTCTTTTTCTAGGATTCACGAGTTACTGGATTATAATGTTTAAATCTCTTGAGTTTTATGCTCAGGAAGTCTTTTAGCTCGTATCTCGATTTGAAAGTCTGTAAATGTCTGATAGTTTTTCCTATAAAATGATCATTGGACAAGTACTTTTGCCTGGAAAATGTTTCAGTTTTGGAGGGGTTTTGCCTTAAAAAAAAGTGCTTGTCTGGGAAAGTTTTTGCCCAGAGTGTTGCTTGGAACCGTTTTTTTTTTTTTTTTTTTTTTTTTTTGCCCAGTGTTAGCGCTCGAGAGTTTTTGCCTAGAAAAACCAGAGCAGAGATTTGCCAGAAAAGTGTTAGTTTGTGGTTTCTATCTGTACTTGCAAGTGCTTGTTCAATTATTTTCTCACAGACATTTTTACCATGTATTTTTGTGTCTAGAAAGAGTTCGTTCGATTGCAAAGTTTGTCAGTTGCCAAGAAATTGTCAGTTATGGAGAGACTTTGACCTAGAAGGTGTTATAATGAGGAGAGCTTATTTTGCCCAGAAATTCAGTCAGTTCCAGGTGTTTTAGTCTAATACTTGCAAGAATAAAAGTTATAATTTTCTTGGAAATTCTGGATGTAAAGACTGCCTGCATCATCTAGGAATAGGAATTCTGTATTTTAGACATTGCATAAAACAATTTCTGGAACAAGGATTAGCATCAGTAATTCGATCTTAACTAACACACCAAAATCGTTAAAATTGATTTGACACTTTTGATAATAGTAATATGGTCAAGCACTCTGTGTGCAACAAATGTTACAATTGGGTGAGATTACATTATTCTTTGTGAATATTTTTAAGAAACATCAAGAATTAGAATATTCAAAACTGACCAAAAAAACTAAAGATACTGAAATTTAATTTGTCAGTCTCTTGGAATTAGCATTTCAAAGGCAAGTCTTGAGGTATAATGGCTAGAATTTAGCAGTAAGCTTTCAAGGAATTTTTTTTTAACTAGTAGGCTACTTACTGTTCATAACTGTAGCTAAGGTGACGCTCTTGTAGCCTAATGGTCAATACTAAAAGGCAAAGTTCATTGTTCTGTAGCCCTGTACTGGTGAGCAACGCGAAACAGTACTTTTCATATTCAATATTATACTGTAATTTTCATTTGTAGGCAGTCTTCAGTCATTTGGCCTAGTCCTGATAAGTAAAACAAACAGGAATATTTATAGTCTTTCTTTGGTGAGTAATATGAAACAACTATCCATAGTCTTTCAGCCTTGCCCTGATGACAAATACAAAACTGCTTTTCACAGTCTTGTAAAAACTGAAAGCAGAAAGATTTGAGAAGAGTCCTAACTTGAGAACATCTGAAGGAATGTTACAATCAGTTGCTGGACATTCCTCCCTAATTTCCAAGCAATGAGATGGATTTTTTAAGACGTATCGCACAGAACCTAACGTTAGTCCGACCTGCTGCCTGCTTGGTAGGAAGAACGGGGCAGGACAGTAGCTTTGCGCGTCTCTGACCATTTACCCGACTCAGCCACTTACATTGAATGAGGTCATGAAGCCATAAGACGAAGTGGTGTTTTTTTGGCGGGGTTGGGGGGATGCCTCAAGGCCCACTTGTTCCACCGGAGGGGTTTGGGTCACTTGTCTACTTTTGTAGGGACTGTATGTGCCTTGGTGTAATGAATTGCTTTTGTTGTAACAAAAACCAAAGGATGACTTGTAATTTGAAACAAAATAAAGTTAATTAGCTCTTGTTTGGTTTACTTGTGAAATTCCTGTAATTCTCTTGTTCACAAAGACATCTGAGGGTATAAATTAGTATTCCTTACTTTGCAAATAAATCTTGTAGCACTAAATTAAGTATATATCTTAAGTAATGAAAAAATTGAATTTAAAATTACAGAAAATTGGTTCTTAATTTTTAAATAGTATGGTGCATGAAATGTTTAATAGGCTAAGCCTTAAAAAGGTGATCTTAATAATTGAAATGCAGCCACTGTGAAATAATGATTAAGAATTAAATGTATGATATAATAAATATATAATATATAATATAATATATATATATATATATATATATATATATATATATATATATATATATGAAAACGAGAGTGCAGTGGAAATTTGATTTTGCAACAATGTTGAAACATCAGCAATAGATACTGTAAAATACATTAAATAATCAAAGTTAATCACTGCCTATCTTAAAACTTCTGCCAAACTGAAATCTTCTAATGGTTACGAGAAAAATTCCCCTCTAATCATGGAACATGGTCTTTACAAGTTGAAATCAAATCATTGTGTCATCAAATTTACTTGGAAAAAGTTAGTCAGGCAAAGGTATTTGAAGGAAAGAAATCTAATGATAGAAGTGTTGAGTGAAAATTGGTCATTTCAGTTTTAAAAATTTCAGCTAAATGGGACTAATCTGAAAATATGCTGTAACAACTGCATATTTTCTGACATATTTGAGTATTTTGCCATCAGATTTTACATCAGGTAGCCAGTGCTTGTGGCAAAATTGAGGTGCGTGTTCGTAACACGATTATGAACATGGCACAGCCCCAAATTAACCGCCAGTATTGATATTTCGACGCTAAATTTGAGGGCAAAAAACTGACAGATGCAGGGAACAGGTTGTGTGAGACCCTTGAAATGTAATCAGTTATTTTAGTAAAATCCGTACTGAAAAGAATAAGGTTAGTTTTATACATAAATATCTTTATAAATGAAGACGAAATAGCCGTATCGATTAATATTTGTAAATTGTGTATGAATTATCCTTCACAGCTCTAGGTAAAGCGTTCTGTCAAGTATAAAGTCGATGTCAAATGGCCAAGACGATCGGAATGCATTAATCGCAGTCAACGTCTTTCATTACTTGCTCTTTCGTTTTCTGTGAGGTTTCAATCTCTACTTAAAGATCCATTTTCTATAATGAAATGTAAGGGAAACCTACTCTTTCGAATCTCAATGAAAACGAAAAGCAGAAAATTGCACAGTTTTATTGTAGGAGGGGCCATTATACTTCGGAACGAAACTGGTTTTTCACGCCGTGTTTCATTAGAGGCTACACGACAGGTCAACATTTGCCTGGATATGAAAATACCATAGCCATAAGAGTGGGCGTAAGGCAACGCTTGTCTCGGTTGTATATAGCCTTACCCCCACCCCCTTGGAGTCCTGGCCATCTGAAAGTCTCTCTTAACATTCTTCAGGAACAAAGAAAATTGGAATAAATCTGGAAAGGCACAAAGGAGGTGTACTGTAAGAGGCTATTCTCACCTCGGCAATCAGCTGTTGTCAGTTTAGAAACAAACCCTTTGAGTCGGTTTCGGTGCTGGCTGCTGACTGTTTATACCTCTGCTGAGGGCAATCCCTCCTTCGAGGCATTGCAATGCTGGCTCTAAGGGGTAAAAAAGAATATGGGATTTTTAAGTGTTACGAGTAACCATCCAAACTATAAAATCAATTCTTGGATTTAGATAAAAAAAAAAAAAAAAAAAAAACTCCGGTTATTCCATTGTTTTTATTTCCTATCTTTATTCTGTCAAGTTACCTTCACAACAGTATTTATTAAGTCCCAAACTTGACTATAGTTACCCATTGAAATGAAAGACTGAAGGGATGGGTGTAGGATAAGTGTGCATCATGTTGCTGATATCAGTAATACTACTGAATGGAATGTTATGTCTATGGTAAGCAACGCATTACCCAACTCCGTCCGCGCCAAGATTTTGGCGCGAACGTCAGTTGCCCTGTACCCACCATAGGATTAAGACGCTTCTGTAATAAACCATCAACACGGGAATAGTGCCTCTTACTTACCCTGCCCACAGAGTATCCTACATGGCGCAGTGACGGAGTATTACCTACGCAGAATGTCGGAGTTTCGTAGAAGACCGCTGAAAAGCACCCCTAGACTAATAAGACCTAGAGACGCCAGAAGCGGCATTTGCGATGGCGCAACAGTGGATCTAAACATATTAGTTCAGGCATTAGGTAGGCTACGGCCATACGAACAAGTGAGAGTAATTCAACACTAGGCAGGGGGAACAGCAAGCATATTTCCCCCAAAAACTGCATGTATGTGATGTCAGCGGAGGATTTTAGGCGCTGGAAGCGATCTACGGAAGACTGGATAAAAATAAGCAAATTTTCCCGTGATGAGGCAGTAATGAATATCAGGCTACTTTGCGAAGACAAGTTGCAAAGTGCAATAGACGCCCAATTCTCTTCAGCCACTTGGAATGCCCAAGGGGTAGAGGACGCCTTTGATGCCCTGAGAAAAATAACCACGAAGACGGCGAACAGAGCGGTTGTGTGGGATAAGTTCTTCACAGGAAGACAGAGAGAAGAAAAAACGGCAAAGGAATACATCCACAGGTGCCTGCGGGAGACCCTCGAGTGTGCGTTTGCGTGCCCTAAGTGCAGAGAGGATTTATGTGAATATGTGCTGGCAGGTAAAATTGTCAGCGGCATACGGAATCAAAAGTTAAAACAGGATATTTTAGAAAACTTTGAGAAGTACAATTCCGTTAGTGCAATCATGGCAAAGTGCGAGGCATTCGAGGAGGCAGTACGGGAATGCGGGGGCCCCACACAAAGAGGGGAGGGAAGAGAGTTCAACGAGGCGGGCATGGAGAGGGACGAGGAATCGGCGTTGCCACTGGAGGAAGTAGCACCAGTGAAGACAAATCACCAGAAAAAGAAGGAAGATGTGGCGAAATCGAGCTCCATGGCAATAATGAAATGTGCGTTTTGCGGGATTGCGCACCCGAGGGGCCGTGCCAATTGCCCTGCTAGCGCTGCGGAATGTTTTCACTGCGGAAAAACAGGACACTTTGCTAATCGTTGCTATGGGAGCAAGAGTCGTGCGCCTAGCAAGGGCGCATCGGATGGCAAGATAGGCACCATTGCTGCAGACAGAATCGACAGCGGACGACAGGCTATGCGGAAGACGACGTCAGCGGCTGGGGGTCCGATCGAGAAGTGTTAAGTGTTGGCGCTGCGTCATGCACGCAACCGACCGTGAATGACACGGTCTCATGTGTCAAAGATAATAAAAGTTGCATATTAGAAGCTGTAGCTGATACCGGTGCTGAGGTATGCATTGCTGGGTCAGTCCAGGCACGGAGCCCGGGAATTGATATAAAAAATCTAAATAAAGTGGAAGTAAAGCTACAACATGCAGCGGTCTAATGAGTGTAGCCTAATGGGCTATTGTCAGGTTAACATTACGTGTGGGAGCATGTCAACAAGTGAGTGTATGTATTTTGTCAGTGGGACACGTAAATTATTTCTGTCATTAAATGCATACAAAATATTTAGGGTTGGTGGATCCTAATTTCCCGAATCACACAGTTTTTAATATTCATGGGAATGAAGTTTTGGGCACAGGGGGCGTTTAATGAGAGACCCAATGAGCTGCCACACCCTCCCACAGAGGATAACGTTCCCTTACTCAAGCAGTGGCTGCTGGAATGTTTCTCGGGTACAACATTCAATGTAAATAGAAGACCCTTTCCCATAATGCGCGGCAAACCGCACCACATTCACCTGCTGCCAGGTGCGGTGCCACACGCTTACCATACACCAATTACTATCCCCAAGCATTGGGAGAAAGAGGTCAAAAAGCAGATAGACGAGGACGTTCTAGCGGGTATCTTGCAACCTGTGCCTACTGGGGAGGTAACTGAGTGGTGTGCCCGCATGGTGGGGGTAGCCAAAAAGGACAGCACTCCGAGGAGGAGGACCGTAGATTTTCAAAAACTCAATGCACGTTGTAAAAGGGGAAACGCATCACACGTTTGCACCGTTTGATTCCATCAGGTAGTCTTGGATGGTGTCAAGTGTCCCGGTGCATACTGATGCACACTTTGGGTAATTGTGGATTCCATCAGGTTTTAATGTATTGTCTTGTTGCATGAAAGAAAGTCGACTTTTGAAGCTTACGACTTTCAAAACCCCTTGGGGGCTAGGTGGGATAAATATCTGCCTTCGGAGGATAAATTGGCTGCTATAAAGAATTGTCCCAATGCCTAACCAGCCCACCATGGGGTCACTTAGCGCTGGTCAATCAATTGGACGCGTTGCATACACCAAAAGATTTGATGATGTGGAGTAAAGAAGGGATGGACTTTGTTGTATATATTGTTCCGATGAAATTTTAATGTTCCAGATTGATGATATCTTTCTTTTGTTGCATTTTAGTTATTCATAGCATAGAAAAGAATGCATATTACAAAAATGGCATACTTTTTGATTTATTGTTAGATAAAAACATGTAATAAAATAATAATTAATAATCATCAGAGGAATGGTTCAACCATTATTGTTGTCAAAAACAAAAATAAAAACTCTCATAACGTCGTATGTTATCGTGTGACTCCACATTCGGGCTGGAACCTGTCACATAAATTGGGTAACCAGTTTTGGTCAGATCATGGCTTGTAAATTTCTATCGTAGATATTGCTCGGCAGCTTAGCGTAAATAAACAACCATGTTGGGTGGGATAAATATCTAAATTTATTGTAAAAAATGAAGGACCTTTGCGGAGGATAAATTGGCTGCTATAAAACCGGTGTCGAAAAGACAGAACATTATCCTCCCTTCAAGTTGCTGCTGACCAGCCCACCATTCATATCAAAGAAACACGATATTCGGTCAATATAATCCAGTGGTTTTCTGGGTCATCTTTTGTCAATCAGTTGGCTCCACTGCTGGCGTTTAAACAGCACCTGTTTTTAATTCTTTAGGCACCATTTCAAAAATAGGAATTATATATTAAGAAAAAGGGATAGGCCAGTAAAAAAGTGTACTGGGATGAAATGTTGATGTCTAAATTTGAATATGCTAAAAATGAGTTGTATAGATTAATATCTGAGGGTCTGCATTATTATGATAAGACGAGACCAATATAAAAGTGCGATTATAGTCTAAGTATTACAAAAATAGACTGGAGTATATTTCAAAATATTTTAAGTTTACAATATACAGGATAAATTTGGGCTTTGTTGTATTTTTTATTTAATAAGGCTAATAGTTCATAATACTATGTCTGCAAAGTTCACACATTCTTGCATAGATGAAAATATTAAAACATAAGAACAGCGATGGTGAAGGATTACCTTTAATCTGTTGTCAGGGGCCCTTTTAAGGAAACTGCAGGTAGCCCCCCCTAGTGTTCAGGCAGCGCTTAGCACCTTGTCAAAAGAGGAAATATGTTGCAAACATTTTTGACGCCGTTATCGAGGGTTGGAAGCTAGCCCTGGCGGCTGTGGTCTGGTGTCTGAAAAAGCTCGTCTCTTTTTGCTGGGCTGCCCTGACCTACTTCTAGTAACAGACCATCGCCCGTTGGTTAAGTTGTTTGGCGATCGGGAGTTGAAACACATTGAGAATCCCAGACTGTTCCGTTTGAAAGAAAAAACCCTTCAGTAGGCTATAAATTCTCAGTGAAATACGTGGCAGGTAAAGAAAATACTGCCCCTGACACCTTGTCCCGGTATCCAAGTTTAAAGGCATCACCGAGCGAGATAGATATGGAGGAAGCAGAAGAGGTATGCGGGATAACATCTGCGGCAATGATCGCGTCATTCCTTGACGTATAGTGACGTCATAGTAATCGACAGTGAAGATGTCGAGAAATTTGCTAGCAAAGACGATGATTATCAGTTGTTATTAAAAAGGGTAAGAGATGACAGCTGGCCAAAAAGTAGGAATATGGTTGAACCTGCATTAAAACCATACTTTCAGGTAAGGAAACGGCTTAGCTATATCAATGGACTGGTCACTTATGCTTTCGACGAGGGGCACATACGTCTGGTAGTGCCGCAAGCTCTGAGGGAAACTGGCACGTAACCTACACTCAGGTCACCAAGGCGCTGATTCAATGTTGCGTAGGGCACGGCAGTCGGTGTATTGGCCTGGGATGGAGGCAGATGTAATGTTTCAGAGGTCTAAATGTACGACTTGCAATGAGAATTCGCCATCCCAACAACGAGAACCATTCATTCCCACCCAACCTCCAGTGTATCCATTTCAGAAAACAGTAGCAGATTTCTTTCAGTTAGATAATAAATGCTATTTAGCATATGCAGACAGATTAACTGGGTGGCTGGAACTGTCGTGCGTTGGCAATGGTGTGACCTCACCGAAGATCATCCCTGTTTTGAGGAAGTCATTCTGCCGTTGGGGGACCCCTGAGGAGATATCCACTGATGGGGGGACGAACTTGGCGAGTGCTGAGATGTTAGACTTCTATAAGCAATGGGGGGTGCAGTTACGTATCTCGTCAGCACAATACCCCCAATCGAATGGGCGAGCTGAGGCGGCCGTGCGCTCTGCTAAGCGTATGATAAGGGACAACGTTAGGGGTGACGGTAGCCTAGGCACTGATGCCACAGCAAAAGTCCTCATGCAATACAGAAATACTCCCCTAAGAGATGTAGACAAGTCCCCCGCGCAATTAACGTTGGGGAGGCAGTTACGGGACTCTATCCCAATGGCGAATGAATTCTTGCTTTTGGATAATCATTGGATGACAACGATACGAGAGAGAGAAAAGGCTATGGTCAAAACTTCGCAGAAAGAGAAAGAATTATATGACCTGCTTGCATGCAAGGCAGTTGCCATACCTACGTGTAGGCAACCAAGTCATGGTACAGGATGCAGTCAGAAAGAAGTGGGATCGATCGGGGGTGGTAATGGAAAGACTCCCATATAGACAGTATTTAATCAAAATAGATGGAACTGGCAGGATGTCGAGGTAAAATCGCCGCCACTTGAAATACATGACAGCAAAGAGCCAGTGCCCTACTATAGAACCAGCTGGGGCAGTGCCACGTACCCAGGACCAGGAGGTGTTCTAATTATCTTTACATTCTAATACCTTTATACCGTCTTATTTCCTTGCATATGGTTGATTCTAAGCATCCATCACTTTAATCTTTTTGTTTTCATTATTTTGACGCATGTTAAACATTCTTTAAAGAAAAGTAAGGTTTGTAGTAAGTGAACTAATTCATCTTTGTTCTTATCAGTTTTCTTTTCAGGCATTATAACTATTCAGTCTTTTACCACAAATTCTATTTTTTTTTCTAGTATTAACTTCTATGCTGGCAACAAATTGTAGATTTTCATGATTTTCTTAGCCCCTGTATTCCCTAATGTTTATCTCCTTTTTTTACTCAAATTTATTTAATTTGCCATTTGTCTTTGGTTATTAAGAGTTACTGGTTACTGTGATGCTTTACTATAATCTACATTTTAGCTATTTTATCAACATTTTGGAATTTATTTATGAGGGCTAATGATTAATTAATTGCAGTAAAATAAACTATTTCAGTTTGCAAATTCGGTTTGTGTTCTATCGTCCCAGAATATTATTATGCAAATTAGAATGTTTTGTTTTCAACACAATATATCTAAAATAATGAAGGCAAACATTTCCTGCCAAGATTAGCACACTCAAATGAAAATAGTCCTCCCCCCGGCCGGGCCCCCCTTTTGGGGGCGCCATAAAAGACTTTGCCCCCAGGCGCCAGCAACCCTCACGACGCCACTGACCCGCCCAACCTGCTTAAAAATGGCCTTCCCCTAAATTCTGATTGGCTATTTAAACACGACTTCTAAGGTTCAAGGGCAGTTGCTTCCATGGTTCAATAGAAGTCAAAATTGGTGAATCGGAGTTTTCTTCTACAGCTGACTTATTCTTTTAAATAAAGTTAATTCTCAGAATCAATTCTCAATATATATATATATAATTATACACATACATAATATATATATATATATATATATATATATATATATATATATATATATATATATATATATATATATATATATATATATAAATATAATATAATGGCACTGTTTACAGATACTATCTTCTTATCAAGACTCGGAATCAGGCTATACTTCCTCTTTTTCTCTTCTGGCAAGCTTCTTGGGAATAGGGAAATTCATTCGGGATTCTCTCCACTTCTTCTTTTCACCAGTCGACGGACCGTTTCGTCACCTCTCAAGGGCGGCTTCATCAAGATTGGATTACAGGTGATGTTGTTTTTGATTAGACTGGCTTTATGCTCGCACGGGCTCTTGCTCATAGAGCAGCCCATACGTCATTTAGAATGATTGGGTGAATTAAGGATATGTACATGAAATTGTATATTACGAAATGGTGTGAAATGAAAGGTTAACAGACGAGGTTACAAACCTCTTTGAGCCCTAAGGCACCCATCAGCTGGAGAGAAAGAGCGATAGTAGCGAGTCCTGGAAAGTGGCAGATAGCCAGTAAAGAAAATTGAAATATTTATAGTCGAAGAAAAAAAATCGGAAAATAATAAAAATCTACGGGGTTTTAATACCGCATTTAACTTACTTTGAGCTAAAGGGGTAAAAAGCATCGATCTTTTAGTGATAAGGATCGATAGAGGGAATGAAAAATTTCTAAGATTTAGAAAGAGTAGTGGTAAGAGCTTTAGCGGTGGTTAGAGCGATAGTTGAAAATTTCGGTCGTTAGACGTGAGACGGCCGAAACAAGGGGGGAAAAGGAAGGTTTTAGTGGGATTAACAGGATAGTTGTTAGTCAAAATGATTAACAACTATCCTGGCTGAGTAACTCTCCGGGGAGGGAAATGCCAAATTGTTCGAGTGTCATCCACAAGTCTCGAGAAGGACAGAAGAGACGGAAAGGTCGCCTCTTATCTCCTGAGAGTTTCATACACCTTTCCATGATCTTGTCCACGATATCAGAGAGATCTCTTCGAGTCATTAGCATTTTTGGCTTTGGCTTTTGTTCTGCTGATTGTGAAGGCGACCAAGGCTCGAGGTTTGAAGTTTGGGTTGGAAGTAGGTTGAAGGGGAAGGGAAGAGGCTTGAGGGTCAGGGTTAGGAGTAGATTCGGGGGGGACGGTTAAGGGTGTAGGCTGCTCAGTTTGAGTCCCTGGTTACCTAGCAACGGGAGCTACAGCTTATTGTGGAATCCGAACCACATTATACCGAGAAATGAATTTCTATCACCAGAAATAAATTCCTCTAATTCTTCATTGGCCAGCAGGAGAACCGAACGCGGGCCCAGCAGAGTGGTAGCTGAGTACGGTTGCGACCCACCCAATGAGGAAAAGTGGTCTTGGTTGATTGGTTTTTGCTTTCAGCTGTGCAATGCCAGATAATCAGGCTCTGCATCGTCTGGACCGCGCATGATGAGGTTCTGAATAGCTGGGACACTTGGGCGTCGTAGGTTCCCCTTTTTTCAGTTTCTCAAGACACTATTGTCTCGTGTTTCTTGCTACAGACGGCGTAGATGGCAGGGCCTCTGCAACAGTCCTGGTGATGACCATAACGCTGACATCTGTAGCACCTGAGAGGCTCTGGAGTGTATTATTCTGTGGGAAAGTATCCCCATAGCCTAAGCCATACTTGGCTCGGGACTGGTCCTTTGAAGGTGGCAAGGATCTTCCGCGAAGGTGCTTCGTATTTGGTTAAGCACCTTTCCGTGTTCACAAGGCGGGGGAAGCTCCAAAAGAGGGTCCAAAGGGAGCTCTGTTGAGTAGTTACAGTCGACAGCCTTATTTATTTAACTTCTCATTCGGATTCAGTAGCTGGAATGCCGTGTTGGCCTTCAGGACCTCCTCTGTGAGTCGGCCTTGCAGACATGTTGATGCCAGGATTGTTCTTTTGAAGAGCCACTACCGCAGCGTACGAGGTCCGTCCTTTAGCAGGAAGCCCTTGAAACTTCGGTAATGGAGGGTACAGATTTGCGTCGGAGACTGGAGTAGGAGGGGGTAAAAGCCGAGAGGGAGGGGGTGAGAAGGGGGAGGAGGCGGTGGACGAGGGTCCAAGGACATCGGAGGACGAGGAGGAGAGGTTTGCAAGGAAGAGGAGGAGGTGGATGGCGAAAGGGAAGATGGGTGGGTTGGTTGTTCAGGCGTTACCTGGTCGCTGCTACCGGATCTTCTCTTCGCCGACGGAGGGCGAGATTCGTCCGTCAAGTAACCAGAAGTCGGCGGTCGTTTCCTTTTATGTCGGGTCATGGTCTTCACTTCACTCTCACAATGATAGACACTTCCAAACGTCAGGGATAATCCAAACAAGACAGCTGCTAAGGGCGAGTGGTAAAGCCGAGGAACTGCCAAAAACAGTATACAACGTTAGCACTAACCAGAGGGGGGCGGGGAGGGGTCCTATTAAATAAAGCCCAGGATGACAAATCAAAATACAGTTTTTATTGCTGCGTGCAGACGTTTGAATTTCATACATGACGTCACATCATTAAGGTGCTGAGTTTCTATTGGTCGGCGGGTCTTATTCTCTTGCTGGCTGTCTGGCCGATATCATACCTCTTAGGACGCGCCCCAAGGTCGGTCGTAGGCAAGGGCATGATTCCCGTCTTTCACCGATAGTCTTGATCTGCTACGTTATCGGTAGTCGTGTCCAGGGGTGTTTTGTCGCTGGTGCCTCCCTTCGGATTCTCACGGATGTCCTGTGGTTTCCTTGAAGAAGTAGGGAGGATGAAGTCCAGTAAAACGAAAACATTATTGACTAGCAGATCCCATACAGATTTCCCATCCCATCCTCCCCTTCAGGTGGATGGGACTTTGCTGAATGAGTCTGAAGCTTTAACTATTCTAGGTGTAACTTTTGACCCACGTCTAACTTTTGTGAAACATCTAACGAAAGTTTCAGCAAATGCCGCACTCAAGTTAGGTATTGTTCGTAGGGCCTCTATTTATGACTGATAAAATCAGTGCAACCTATTTTAGGTTATTTGTGCTCCCTTTACTAGAATACTGTTCCCCAGTGTGGATGTCCGCTTCTCCCAGAGAATTATCTCTTTTAGATAGAGTGGTTCTTGGTGGTAGGTTTCTTCTTCCTAACAGTAGCAATTATGACTTGGGCCATCGTCGGGTGGTCTCTTGTTTGTCACTTTTTCATAAATTGTACTTCGACAGAGACCACTGACATTCGCAATTGATCCATGATCCCCTTTATCTGCCGTGAGCAACCAGATTCGCTGAACAGTAGCACAAATATGTAGTAAATGTGCCTCGCTGTCGAACTTCTCAGTTCCAGAAGGCCTTTATTCCTCAAACCGTTGGACCGTAGAACAGCCTCCCAGAGGAAGTTGCGCTATTGGAACTTCAGAAGTTCAAGCAAAGGTTCAATGCAGTACTACCATAATACTGTTTTCCTTGCATTTCAATACATTTTGATCTGTTTGTTAGTTTATTAATTTATTTTTTATTAAGTAAGTGGGATCTCTTTCTGTATTTCCCTTTATCTCCTCTTACTTCTTCCTGAAGAACACCATATTCTTTGGAAGTTTGAATTTCAAGGCAATGGCCCCTGTGATGTGCTTGCTCCATATGAATAGGATTTATCTTCTAATAAATAATAATAATAATAATAATAATAATAATAATAATATATATATATATATATATATATATATATATATATATATATATATATATATATATATATATATATATATATAATATAAAACTACAAACGTTCCTTTAGAGGGTCTGTTTTTTGCTTTTTCGTCTTTATAATTTTATATAACGTAATTTGATGTAACGTAAACTGCCAAAAAATAAAAGACGTTTGGGGGAAGCCAACTGCTGGCTTTTCCCGCACCACCCCTTGACCCTTCTGTAGGTCATTAGCCACCTGCACCAATATCATTATAACGTCCTGTCCATCCGAGTTTGGAAATTGATTCTTTTGAGTTCAAAACCCGACTTGGGGAATATATCCAGAAAGCAGTTAAAATCTCCATTCAAGGGGGCAGTTAGCGCCCCTCCTTCGAACATTAAAGCGAACCTTTGGAGAACTTAAAACCTCCAGTATAATAGAAACAGTCCCCAGTCAATTTCCTGAGCCTCCTTCTCTAAAAGACCTCTCTCGCCTCTCATTTCCCTTTTCATTGTTCCCCTATTGCTTGACCCTCCTTACTGGCCGATCAATCAAAAACCTTTCAGGTACCTGGCCGGATTAGCAGTGTACCCTGTGACGAAGACAATAGTTGATGCGATTAAGATGGGTCTGTCAAAACATAACCATCCCTGATGCTGGAGTGGTAAAACCAGCCTCGACGAAGCCCTCGCCGTCAGTCGAAGAAGAGCAGTCAAGATGACTCTTTAACAGTCAGTTCAGTAACTCAGTCGAAGAAGGGCTGTCAACATGACTCTGTAGCAGTTCAGTAATTCAGATTGATCAACCATACCGTTCTGTCGCCTTGCCCCTATTGTAGAGGGTCTGACTAGAGACACACTTCTGTCAGAAGTCTAACCTTATCGGGACCATGCCCGAACTCTCCCTGGCTTTCGCCATAAATCTGTCACTCAGAAGGTGGTGATCTCTGCCGCCTCCCTACTACACGCTGATGCCCTTGTAGACCCAGCGCCCTTTGACTCAAGTTCATTTCCTCTGGTGGGGAATAGTACGTGACACAACTCCCATTGATGTCCTTCAGCAGGAGCCTGGCTCTGATGTCCTTCAAGTCTCGTCTACGGACTAAAGGTAATGTGATTGGAAATTGTTAGATCATTCTCTCCCTTTTATCTCTGACTGATTTCCTTTGCTCTGTTCTCCCAGTTTCATGTCCCATTTTCATTTTCTCCTTAATTTTCTCAAGTGACCCTTAACTTGAGCAACTGTCACTCGATGGGCCGGAGTTCAAAATGATGAAGAGTTAGAGGAATGATATTGATAGAAAATTCATTTCTCGCTATAATGTGGTTCGGATTCCACAATTGGAATCCTAGGTTAACGTAAAATAAGTAACCTTTCTCAGGAGAGCTGTTAAACAGCTCAGTGGTCTGGTAAAACTAAGGTATACTTACTTTTGACACGTTACCTTCTATTCTGTAACTTTGCTTGCAATATTCCGTAAAACAATTCTCATGTTAAGCTGCAACTCAGCACTATTTTGAAAATTATCAGTGTCATTGCATCCACTGTTTTACAATAACCCTGTTAGTAGAACCACATATCGAGTGCCTGTTGTGTGATCATTCCCGTATCAACGGTGCCATTTCCCTGCAAACCTTACAGTAGGTGCCATGCCAGATCAAGATTTCTCTGGACCCAGTGCAGTCCAAACCTCATCTACTATTCTTCATTCCATATGTTCTAAGGATCCTTCCCATTAATTTACTCTTTATATTAGCCTAATGAAGGCATAGTGTTTTAGCCTGCATTTAGTTTTCTGTGGCACTTAGTTTGATGATTGTGATTGTCTAACATAGTTTGTCTGTGCCACGGGGCTCTATTGCTAGCCCCTGTAGATATTTACATCTGATTTCTCTAGTGAATTATACTTTTGAGTGGACATCCAAGTTTACCTTAATCCTTGACTTTGTGGTATTTTAAGTATAGTCACTACTACACACTTTTCTGTTCACCAGAGCATAGCCCCCTTTGAAGGTAAGTATTGCTGTTGTCCTGATTATTCCTAGAGCCATCCCTTACCCACCCCCAGCGGCTACGCGAACGTGACAATATATATATACACTGGTCACTTTTACTGAGTTTATATTGACTACATAGATTTTTACTAACTTTGTGTATATTTAATACCAACAATGAGCTCATAACCTTTCAACTTCCTCGCACTCTTTTTGATACGCTGTCCAAGCCTTGAATCCAAGTGAGGATCAAGAAGCTTTCACCTCTCATTAGAAGGATTCGAGCCAACGCACGTGAGGAGGCATTAACACAAAATATGGTGCTTTCATATATATATATATATATATATATATATATATATATATATATATATATATGTTACAGTCAACACGCGCAATCAGTCATTACGCGTAATGACTGAAATTTCAGTCATCACACGTAATGCACTTTGGGGACATTTGATCCCCAGAGCTAGTACTAAACACGGCGAAATACATTTGACCCCCAGGGACTAGTATAAACCCGGCGAAACAGTGTAGGTGACTCACTGTTTCGCCGTGTTTAGTACTAGCTCCTGGGGATCAAATGTCCCCTAAGATGCATTACGCGTAATGACTGATTACGCATGTTGACTGTAACATATATATATATATATATATATATATATATATATATATATATATATATATATATATATATATATATATATATATATGTGTGTGTGTGTGTGTGTGTGTGTGTGTGTGTGTGTGTGTGTGTGCAATGATATTATTTTGACGTTTCTCTTGAAGTACTGCACGACAACGTAAAAAAGGCTGGAAAACCAAATGAGGAATTCACCTTATTCGTTTATTAATGAGAATAACGACAAGTCTCGTATTTGGGCGAGACACTTACGTAACACTCAGTATTGTATCTTCTTACCAAATGATTCTTTTCCTATTTCTAATGGTATGGTGCTTCCTTCGAAACCCAATATAGTACTAATGTGGAAAAGGAGCAAATCTGTTAGCGAAACATTGTCAGTGTTGCATATCACTCATTTTGCCTCATAGTTTTTTTTTTATGTGCCAGGCAATGATCAGAATTCTTTTCTGTGGCCATTGGTAATTATTCAAGCGTTTACAGATACTTCACAAAAAGTGATATACTGTACATCCACTGCTAAGAAAATCGATGCCTGTCATCATTCTTGTGCTTAGTCAGTGTTCCTACGCACAAGTAAACCTTAGAAATTGCTTTTTAACGGCCAGCACAATTACTTACTTGACTTATTTTCTTGCTCTCTTGGTGCATTTACCGTTTTTTGTTGAAGAATAAAAACAACTGTTTCTTGTCTTTAATAACATCTGACCAGAGAAAAGAATAAGAGAAACAAAGGCTAGTTTGAAAACTCGCGTCGTTAAGCAATTACCCTCTGCTATTCTCTGTATTAGTAGTAATGATTGTTTATTCTGACTTTGTGCCGCAGCGGACACGAGTATTGTTTTTTATCTCAACAACTAATGGCTAGAGAGCTGAGGGGGATGGGGACACTACTCGCGGCAGCTGCTAGGCGCTCGCTTGAACAGTGTCTCTCCGACCGCCGTATGACTGAGGCGGTCTGCCGGTTCCAAGCGACCATCTTTGTAAGTTTGTCGCATGCTTAACATGGATTGCCTATTTGCTCTCTTTAGATTAATGCCTCTGGTAACAGAGAAATCCGGTCGTTTGGAAGCATTTGTATCACTTTGTTAACTTATTACTTAGAAAGTGAAGCTTATAGCCAAAATGTGACTGTTACTTGAGTTTCGACTCGTTACAACTAACTTAACTGGAAAACATTTGACTTTAGCTTTAATTTGTGATTAATTCATGCGATGTGTTAGTCTGTTGATATTTGTTTTTCAAGAAAACTCTTTGGGTAATAGAATTAGTTGTTATCATCCTGACTTTTACCAAGGCATCAGTTTCTTGGTCTGATGTATAGGCTACCTCTTTTCAAGAATACGTGTCCTCTCGAAAAGTGGGGACTTTTGTTAAAAAAAACAGACATAGTAACATTTATTCCCTAACTTTCAAAAACCTTGTGCCGGAAAAAGTAGAACAAAAAGGCAACCTCGCCGTTTCGTATTTGACTCCTAAGTAACTCCAGAATTTCCCTCAACAGAACTCACATTTCTGAGCAAGTTCTGTGCAATAGGCCTCTCTATTATCTTGCACTGACTTCCTTCACTTGGCAATTTATCTATCTATCTATCTATCTATATATATATATATATATATATATATATATATAATAAACAGGGTATATATGCAAATATTACGGGAAATGAAAATAAAAGTAATTCTGGGCAGAAAATGTTCTGGAAAGGTATGCATTTTAAGACTTCGTTTGTCTGTGAGGTGACTTTTTAAAATAACCGTTCTTCATTAATACTGCTCATAGACGAGCAAGTAAGATGGTGAGTGGGAGTCGGAGTTGTCAGGCATAGAAGGGGGAAGAGATGGAGCAAGGCTATTATAGCAATCAGGTGGTCAGTGCCTCACTTGCCATTCTCATTCAACAGTCTCACTTCTCCAAAAGCAAAGATATTATTAAGTGTGTGTATCTGCTACATTTCTGATTCACTTTGAGAGCAAGGAATGGGAGACAATTCCTTATAACGTATAAGATATGTGTAATATTTTATTTATGAGGTTTGCAAAGGGAGTGCCCATGTATTGCTGTGCAAGAATAATGAGAAAAATATTCTAACAGACGATCTCTTGGCGTATGGAGGACATTTTATTCTGTTTCTGAATATCTTAGTGAGGAAAGATCTTTCCAGGGAATAAATGCAGCAGTGGGACGGATAAAGGAAATAGGTAACAAAGCTTTCCCTTGTCATCATGACTATTGTCAGTATCACTCAGTTAGCATAGGCATAGGTCTAGTCCTGACTCCTGATTCAACAATTCCATGACGTTCACAGTACTTTCTTGATACTTAAGTCAAATGGTACAGCTGTAAGCAGATCATTACAATAAGAATAGACCTACCCTCCTCTCCACTCCCACATATCACAGGCTAGACCGAGCTTACAAACGTGTATATACATGCATACATACATATATATATATATATATATATATATATATATATATATATATATATATATATAGTTAATATTTATATTTAACTCTGGAGAAGCTATTAATGATTGTCGAACGTGTAACTCAGGAGACCAATTAACCTTTGGAAATTAATCGGAATTACAAGCGGTGTATTTGTAGTTCCCCACATGGCATTCTTAGCAACGGCAGAACGGCTCATTTGAGTTTTTTTTTTTTCATCAACAGGAATTTGTCTTGGAAACGATCTGGTATTTAATGATGAAGATCACCTGGATGTTCACAGTTGTAGCTTTGTCAGCGGCAAGTAGCAAAGCATCACAGCTGCATTTTGAAATCTGTGGGAATGCGTCGTGTCCGACTAGTGACGTTGTTGAGGAAACCAGTACAGAGTCGAAGGTTGGTAATCCTACGCGTTCATGTTTCTCATTCTCTTCAAACTGCACCGACTTTTCGGTGATGTTTCATTTAACGTTCTTTCAGCCCACAGTACCAGGACCGCAAGTGCCTCTCAGCTAATGCCACCTTTTCAGCTTAATATCCTTTAAAGATAATAATTAAAAAGGCCCTCTCCAAAGCCGTTTAATATCTGTGACAAAAGCAAGTAAAAAATGTGCCGAAGTTTCTTCGGCGCAATCAAGTTTTCTGTACAGCCGCTACAGCGTATAATCAAGGCCACCGAAAATAGATCTATCTTTCGGTGGGCTCGGTATAATGCTGTATGAGACGCGACCCATGAAACTTTAACCACGGCCCTGTAATGGCCTATTTTATATAGTTGCCAGAAGCACGATTATGACTAACTTTAACCTTAATGTTACTGTCATTAGCATACCCAGTTATATCTGAGTTTTGAAACAATACTAAAAATACATTCTACCAAGGTGAACGAGTTACTTCCCGCTCTGCTGGGTAGAAATAAACAATCACAACAACTGCTGCCTCAGATTCAAGCACATGAATGTGACTTGTTTGTCATGGATTTCATCATGTGGTATGTCTAAGAGATTGATTCCCCAAAATTGTGGTAAGATGTGTTGGTTTACTTGTAATATGTCTTTTTTGTACCTGTTTGATATGTTTTTACTTGTGCCTTTGATATAACCAATGGCCTCCTACCAGTTTTGTATTACATGTGGATATACTAGCTTCGAAGGCATTAGCCTAAAAGTGTTTTTCTTTTGTTTCAGTTATACTCAATTAATGGCTCATGGTTTATATAATAAAGTAACTACAAAAAGGACCATGGAATGTTATTGATACCCAATTTGAGAATTAGCACTGAACGGGGCTAAAATCAACAATTAAATACAGAGCCACGTACTGTCCACCACAAGGACAAGATAACACAATTCGGATAAGGAGTGATGAACCCAAGAATAGGAGCCTAACCTCACCTATCTACAAAGAAGGCAACGTGAAAAATCTACGAATGAAGACAAAATGGAGCTTAATGAACAAGAGAAACATGAAGATCAACATCTAGGCCAAGATGAAGAGCAAGACTTGCATTTATTGAAACCTAGGCCTAGGCCTATGTCACCTAGTGTGGGTAAACGAGTGAGAGTGCAATCAGAAAAAGGTAAGATGTATAATTTTGATCTTCTGGTTGATGAATTCAAAAAACAAAAGAGATTGTTGTGCAAAATAAATAAGGAAGCAGATTTGGCACTTTCTAAAAATGAATGTAATGTAGGCCTACTACAGGATGTTGCAAATAGGCTTCAAATAGAATTAGGTAATATTGACATAACTCTCTCCAAAGTAAAAGAATCAGAAATACCAGAAGTTGACATTGTACAGAGTTTAGAGTACAATTACAAGGAAATATGCTATGAAAGTCACACCAGGTTAACCATGTTAAAAGAAAAAATGAAACATGAACATGAAGATAGAATGTCAAATGTCTCTCTAAAGTCAAGGTCTTCATCTAGTAGGTCCCATCATACAAGTGTAAGTAAATCTTCATGTGTTTCTAGTAAGAGAATAGAACTTAGCACAAAACTGGCTAGGTTAGGCACAGAAAGAAAATACCATGACATGATGGAAAAGGCTAGAGCAGATTTAAAGAAATTAGAAATTGACAAAGAAATTGAAGCCACTAATGCTGAGATACGTGCAGTTAATAAAATTTTAGAGGAAGAAGATGAAGCAGATCCACAGTCATGTTTGAGTTTTCCGTTAGGTGAAAATAACCAACCCACAGAAGGTCTCTTGCACAGATATCTTGAAGATAGTAGAGTTGTAAATTATTCATTGTCAGGTTCCAGTGTACAAAAGACCCTTTCCGTTGCTGGAGGTTTAGATAGTATAGACAAAGATTTAAACAAAAAGAAGGCAGAAATAAAGGCAATGACTGATCTAAATCCAAATGCTCAGGTGTTTAAATTTCCAACAGATTTCATACAACCAGGGAAACCAAGGCTAGACCATAATTATAATTACCAGCCCATAGGACACTCACAGCCAAGTAAACACAGGCTAGGCCAAGAAACAAACCTGAACTCAGATTTCAAAATACCAAATGAGCCTAGGCTAGGTTGTAGTACTATAGATGAGGCATCCCATGAGGTAAAAGATGAACCTAGGCTAATAGTAGATTCCAAAAATGCCTTCACTTGCAATACACAATCTGATGTTAGACCAAGGCAACACACTTACGAACCCCTGGCAGATTTTCGTGAACAACCTAACATTAACAATAATGATAACATACAGTCCAGTCAAGTTTATCAATGGGATATTTTAAAAGGTTTTGCTAATCTTCAAAATCAGAACTTAGAGAAATTAGTCGACTTGTTTGTTGCAAGGCAACGTAAAGACAATTTACCCGTTAAAGAACCAGAGGTATTTTCTGGAGATTTGCTGAAGTACCCTCAGTGGAAAACATCATTTATTACATTAATTGAATCTAAAACAGATGATGCTGCTGAAAGATTGTACTACTTAGGTAAATATACGGATGGTCAGGCTAAAGCTGCCATTGATAATCTTATTTCTTTTGGCACCCAAGAGGCTTAAGACAAAAGCTTGGAAGATACTTCACTGATAGGTTTGGAAATAAATTTATTGTTGCTGATGCCTTTAGAAGCAAGCTTGAAGGTTGGCCTAAGATTACAATTAATGATGGTCCAGGTTTGAGGAAATTTTCTGATTTCTTAGAACACTGTAAAACAGCCATGGGAATCATAAAGTACTTAGCAATTTTAACGATCCCAAGGAAAACAGACTTATGTTACAGAAGTTGCCTGCTCAAATTGCAGAAAGATGGAATTGTATAGTAACTAAAAGAATCACAATTGATGAAGAGGAATATCCATCTTTTGGAGAGTTTACAAGTTTCATAAGAGATGAAGTTAATAAGGCATGTAATCCAACATCATCTTACAGTGCACTTAACATTAGAGATACAGTATTTACACCTAAAGAAAAACAACCACAAAGTAGGGTTGCAAAGCCGTATGTCATTTGCTACTAAATTTAATGAAGTTAATAATGTTACAAATGCTGCATCTGGTGAAAATAAATCTAAAAATGAAAAACAAGCTGAGAGTAAAATGAATGTAGGATTTACATGCTATTACTGTAGACAAAACCATGATATGGAAAAAATGCCCAGAGTTCTTAAAACTTGACCTTGCTCAAAGAAACCAATATTTGACAGATAAAAGAATGTGTAGAAGTTGTTTCAAGGTTGGTCATTATTCAAGGTATTGTAAAAGACCAAGGAAATGCATTAAATGCAAGAGATGGCACCCAACAATTCTCCACGATGAAACCTTGAATAAAAAACCAAGTTCTGGTGATACCCAACAAGAACAGGCTGTAGCTAATAGAATTAATGTTAACAGATATTTTTCAGCTGATGTTCACTCAATGATTGTACCAGTTTGGTTTCCATAGAATACAAATAATAAGGTCATGGTATATGCAGTATTGGATGATCAGTCAGATGCTTGTTTTATCAAAGAAAGTGTCCTAAGGTCTATGAGTGTCAATGGCCAAAATTCTGTCATTAAGATAGCGACTATGCTGGGTGAAGAGGCTATAAAAAGTACTAAAGTATTTGGTTTATCAGTTAAGGGCATAAATGAAAATAGTACTGTAAATTTACCATGTGTCTACTCTAGAAAAACTATTCCTGCAAGAAGAGCACAAATCCCTAAAAAATGTTCAGCTTTAAGATGGCCTCATCTCAAGAAAATTGCTGGAAGGCTAGTAGAGTATAATCCTGACATCGAGATAGGTCTGTTGATAGGTATAAACTGTATAAAAGCTGTCAAACCTTTAGAAATCATTCCTGGGTCTGGAAATGAGCCCTATGGTCAGAGAACAGCTCTTGGATGGGGAATTATTGGTAATGTGTATGTCAATGAGAATAATTTAGAAAGTGATGTTGTTGTTAATAGAACTGTAGTTGAAGAAATTGAAATAAATTCCAAGATATCAAGTAACATTTTTACAGTACCAACCAAAGTAAAAGAAGCATATGAGCCTCATCATGTCAGAGAGATGTTTGAATCTGATTTCATAAGTAATGTTAGTGACGATGAGGTAGCTTTGTCAGTAGAAGAAAGACGGTTTATTGAAATTGTTAGTAATGGTATTAAGATTATTGATGATAAACAGTTTAAAATTCCATTGCCACTCAAAGGAGGTGATATTCAGTTCCCAGATAATAAGTTAGTAGTCCTGAAAAGACTATCCAACCTAAAACAAAAGCTTCAGAAGAATGTAAGCATGAAAATGATTACATAAATTTCATGAAGAATATGATTGATAAGGGTTATGCTGAAAGGGTTCCTTTGAATGAAACATGTCTAACTAATGGAAAGGTTTGGTTTGTGCCACATCATGGGGTTTACCATCCCAGAAAGCCTGACAAAATCAGAGTAGTATTCGATTGCTCTTTTTATGTATAAAAATGTAAGTTTGAATGATTGTTTACTTCAGGGACCAGACTTGTCAAATAGTCTAGCTGGTATTTTGTGTAGATTTAGAAATCATTCTGTTGCATTTACTTGTGATGTAGAAGCAATGTATCACCAAGTTTCAGTAAATGAAGAACACAGGAATCTTTTACGATTTCTGTGGTTTGATAACCATGATTTAGATGGTGACATTGTTCAATATAGGATGACTGTTCATCTATTTGGTGCTAGAAGCTCTCCATCTGTTGCAAACTATGCTTTGAAAGCTGCTGCTGATAAATTTAAGGATAAAAATACTGAAAAGGCAGCAGAGTTCATTAAAGAAGACTTTTATGTGGATGATGGCTTAAAGTCTGTAGCTACAGTGGAGGAAGCCATAAACTTAGCCAAGGACAGTCAGATGATATGTAAAAGGGGTGGTTTCCATTTGCACAAATTTGTTGCCAATAATGCTGAAGTTTTAAAGGCTATGTGTCCTGATGAAGTTGCTCAATCAGTTAAGAATCTTGATTTAACGAAAGATAAATTGCCAGTGGAACGAACATTAGGTATGGAGTGGTGTACTGAAACAGATACGTTTAATTTTAATGTCAAACCCATTCAAAGGCCTAGTACTAGAAGGAATGTTTTATCCATAGTTAGCTCTATTTTTGATCCTCTAGGCATGATATCACCATTCCTTCTTACAGGTAAGAAAGTTTTGCAAACCCTATGTAAACAAGACCTTGGCTGGGATGATCCTATTCCTGAAACTGTTATTACTGAATGGGAAAACTGGTTAAGACAATTACCCAAATTGAAAGATATTAAAGTTGAGAGATGTTATAAACCAGCCAACATGAATGTCATAGATTATGAATTGCATCATTTTTCTGATGCTAGTGAGAAGGGTTATGGTCAATGCTCATACTTAAGAATGACAGATGCAAATGGACAAGTACATACTAGGTTAGTTATGGCTAAATCAAGAGTGTCTCCCTTGAAAACTTTCACTATACTATAGGTTAGAACTCACTGCTGCACTAGTATCAGTGAAGGTGAGTTATTTCTTAAAAAAAAAAGGAGTTGAAGGTCAATATTAGTAAAGAAGTATTTTGGGTAGATAGTACAATTGTTCTTGGATACATAGCTAATCAATGTAAACAGTTTAAGGTTTTTGTCGCAAACAGAGTTGCGCAAATTAGAAATCACACCTTACCTGAACAATGGAGATATGTTTCCTCGAGTGATAATCCTGCTGATTTATGTTCAAGAGGCATGTCTGTTCATGATCTGACTAGTAACTATATGTGGTGGCATGGACCTGAATTCTTAAAACATGATAATACTGATAATGAAACTTTATGTTCATTTGAAGTTGCAGATGAAGATCCAGAATTAAAGAAAGTGTCACTGGCAATTAACACTGATGATAATAATTATGCTACCATACTTACCAGACTTAATTACTTCTCAGATTGGACACGTGCCAGAAGGTCATTAGCTTTATGTAAAAGGTTTATTGATAAATTGAAACAGAAATCATTATATACTGAGTATATTCATGTGTCTGTAGAAGAGCTAATCAAGGCAGAAATTACAATTATTAAATTAGTCCAAAGAGAAGCTTTTCAATATGAATATCAGTTGTTGAGTATAAGCAATAACAAATTTGATAAATGTTTAAGGAAATCTAGCAATTTGTACAAGCTTGATCCATTTATTTGTAGTGATGGCCTAATAAGAGTGGGTGGTAGATTACACAGAAGTAATTTTGATGTCCATGTAAAATATCCTTTGATTTTGCCAAAGAATAGTCATATTACTGAATTGATAATCTGTCACTATCATAATAAAGTACACCATCAAGGTAGAAATTTAACTTTAAATGAAATTAGATCTAGTGGTTACTGGATTATAAGTGGATCATCCTTAGTAGCGAAACATATATCAAAATGTGTAACTTGTAGAAAAATTAGACATGATACTCTTACACAGAAGATGGCCGATTTACCAAAAGATAGGGTAGAAATGTCTTCTCCATTCACTTACAGTGCAGTTGATTATTTTGGTCCATTTATAATTAAGGAAGGTAGAAAAGAGCTCAAAAGGTATGGTGTATTATTTACATGTATGTCAACTAGGGCAATACACATTGAAACTGCCCAGTCTCTCAGTACAGACTCTTTTCTTAAATGCTTATAGGAGATTTGTTTGCAGAAGAGGCCATTGCGCACAACTGAACTCAGATCAAGGTAGTAATTTTATTGGTGCAAGAGAAGAGTTTGCAAAGTGCCTCCGAGAAATGAATGTTGAAAATATTAAAAGTGAATTATTAAAGGACCAATGTGATTTTATAACATTTAAAATGAACCCACCTCATGCAAGTCATATGGGTGGTGTATGGGAGAGGCAAATAAGATCAGTTAGAAATATTTTGAATGTACTGTTATCTAACAATAGTAAAATTTTAGACGATGAATCTTTAAGAACGTTCATGACTGAAGCAGAAAATATTGTAAACGGGCGACCATTATCCACAGATAATTTGAATGATCCTTTAAATGTAGAACCTTTGACACCTAATCATTTTCTGACATTGAAGTCTAAAGTAGTATTGCCTCCTCCAGGTAATTTTGTAAAAGAGGACATGTTTTCAAAGAAAAAATGGAGGCGTGTACAATATCTTCTTAATCAGTTATGGAAAAGGTGGCAAAGAGAATACTTACAATCATTACAAATTCGCCAAAAGTGGTCAAAGCCTCAAAGGAATGTAGAAATTGATGATATTGTTTTAATCAAAGACTATAATCTACCTCGCAATAAGTGGATGTTAGGCCGAATAGTAGAAACAAACCCAGATGAAGCTGGCCATGTTAGAAAAATTAAATTGTTAGTAGCAGATGCTTTTCTTGATGAAAATGGTAAACGCCAAAAGACAGCTACAATTCTAGAAAGGCCTATTCATTCAGTTGTAATGTTATTGGAAAGTAAAACAGGGAAGTCCCCATCAGGGAGCATTTAAGTCATTATGTACTGTATATTTTTATTTTGTATTGGATGGACTAACCAGTATATTATGATTTTGTAGTTTGTAAAGAGTCTCATGTTCATTCCCCAATAGTATAGTTATTGTTTAAATTGTTATCACAATTTAGGGGAGCCATTGTTACTGTCATTAGCATACCCAGTTATATCTGAGTTTTGAAACAATACTAAAAATACATTCTACCAAGGTGAACGAGTTACTTCCCGCTCTGCTGGGTAGAAATAAACAATCACAACAACTGCTGCCTCAGATTCAAGCACATGAATGTGACTTGTTTGTCATGGATTTCATCATGTGGTATGTCTAAGAGATTGATTCCCCAAAATTGTGGTAAGATGTGTTGGTTTACTTGTAATATGTCTTTTTTGTACCTGTTTGATATGTTTTTACTTGTGCCTTTGATATAACCAATGGCCTCCTACCAGTTTTGTATTACATGTGGATATACTAGCTTCGAAGGCATTAGCCTAAAAGTGTTTTTCTTTGTTTCAGTTATACTCAATTAATGGCTCATGGTTTATATAATAAAGTAACTACAAAAAGGACCATGGAATGTTATTGATACCCAATTTGAGAATTAGCACTGAACGGGGCTAAAATCAACAATTAAATACAGAGCCACGTACTGTCCACCACAAGGACACTTAAATAAAACAAAAACTACTGAGGCTAGCGAGCTGAAATTTGGTGTTTGATGATTGGAGGGTGGACGATAAACATAGCAATTCGCAGCTCTCTAGCCTCAGTAGTTTTTAAGATCTGTTGGCGGACAGAAAAAGTGCGAACGGACAGACAAAGCCGGCACAATAGTTTTCTTTTACGGAAGACTAATAAAATGGTAAATATGTTCTATCCTTAACGGGGCAAAAATGAAAGGGTCCTGTGGGTCTTTAGAATTCTGTTGTAAGGTGTGTGTCTGTTGTACGGTACTACATGAGCCCAGTTATTTCCAGTTTATGCTATTAATGATAATGAAGAATTAGTCGTTATCGTCATCTTTTATGTGACTTTTTACAACAAAAACTTGAGAGCTTCCTACGCCAATATTTTCTCTTGTGCCACTCGAGCTTAATTATAATTATAATGACGAAAACAGCTCCTCGGGCAAAGGGTCGACAGAGAGGATTATTGCGCAGTACCTAACAGAAGATAATATCCGATATTAAAAGCTCTTGTAAGGAATTATACTTCCTGTCAGTGACACAGACAGCTTGAGGTTTGTCTCACCACGAGCAGATCAAAAGTTGATGCTTTTAAACCTGAAATGTTAATTGTAGGTAACGACTTCTCTCTACACAGAGGATTTGCGCTGCAGTCTGCCTCTTGCGCTTTCAGTGCCTCGGATTTTGTTACCACGGGGTCGAGGAAGGATGTAGACTCTTCAACTTACACTTGACCTCAGCTACGGCCAACGCAGTTGCAGCTCCTTCTAACATGTACTGTGCAAGTAAGCACTAATATACTGTTTTCAGGAAAAGTCATTGTGTTAGAAGACATCAATATTATCATTTTTGACAGCATTTTTGCCTTTTTGCTCTTGTGATTTCTCTCTCTCTCTCTCTCTCTCTATCTCTCTCTCATATATATATATATATATATATATATATATATATATATATATATATATATATATATATATATACAGTATATATAAAATGTGTATGTGGACTGTGCAAACTACAGGGGAATAAAGCTAATGTCTCGCACCATGAAAATTTGGGAAAGAATAATGGATCAAAGAATTAGAGAAGAAGCATCTGTAGGTGAAGAACAGTTTGGTTTCATGCCAGGAAGAGGAACGACAGATGCAGCGTTTGCCCTCCAACAGATGATGGAAACCCACCGGGAAAAGCACAAAGGACTGCGCATTGTATTCATAGATCTGGAAAAGGCATACGATAGAGTGCCACGCCAAGAGGTTTGGAGGTGTATGCGAGTATAGGAAAAGGGAACACCGGGGAAGTATGTGACTTTGGTCCAAGATATGTATGAAGGAGCAAAAACGCAGGTTGGAAGCAGTGTTGGGTTAACTGAATGGATACCAGTAACAGTTGGTTTACATTAGGGATCTGCTTTAAGCCCATATCTTTTTGACTTGATAATGGATGTGCTATCTGAAGGAATAAGAGATCAGTCCCCTGGTGCATGTTGTTTGCTGATGACATCGTGTTGTGCAGCACCAACAGAGGGATAATGGGGTCAAAACTAGAGCAGCGGAAAAAGGTACTGGAAGACAGAAGATCAAAGACCAGTAGGAAGAAGACCGAATACCTAAGTTTTAACGAAGATCAAGACTCCGAGATTAGTATGGAAAGGACAAGGTTGAACCGAGTGGAAAAATTTAGGTATCTTGGTTCAACAGTGGCTGATGATGGAAATTTGGATGTAGAAATAACACACAGAGTGCAGGCTGGATGGAAAAATTGGAGAAAGATGTCAGGTGTCTTGTGCGACCGCAGAATCAACCAGAGGCTAAAGGAAGATTGTATAAGACAGTAGTGAGACCAGCTTTGATGTATGGAGCAGAAACATGGCCGGTAAAGAGAGTGCAAGAGAAGAAATTGGATGCGGTAGAGATGAAAATGCTCCGGTGGATGTGTGGGGTAACAAAAATGGACAGGATACAAAAAAAAAAAAGAATAAGAGGAACTATTAAAGTACCAAAACTGTCAAAAAAGGCCCAGGAAAGAAGACTGCAGGTATGGCCATGTGATGAGAAGGGATGAGACATACGTAGGGAGGAGAGCGATGCAGATGGAGGTGTCTGGTGGGAGAGCAAGAGGAAGACCAAAGAAGCTTAGAAGGCGGATGGATGTAGTTAGAGAACACCTGAGAGACAAACAATTGTCAGAGGACGGTGTGTTTGACCGAGCCACGTGGAGGAAAGCTGTCAGAAGCATCGACCCCACACAGAAGTGGGAAAAGATGCAGAGAAAGAAGAAGAAATATATATATATATATATATATATATATATATATATATATATATATATATATATATATATATATATATATATATATATATATAGATAGATATGTGTGTCTGTATCTATCTATCTATCTATCTATCTATCTATCTATCTATCTATCTATCTATATATATATATATATATATATATATATATATATATATATATATATATATATATATATATATATAATGTATGTTTTATATTAAAGTAAAGTCCTTTACCATTCAATTTATCCAGATTAAACTTTAGAGATATCCAGTCAGGAAGTCCCACAGATAAGTAAAATATGGGAGACATTCAGACCCCATTTCATCCCAGTATATTACTTATTATTTCAATCATCGACAATCTTCTTTGACTCTTGCCTCCCTGTATTCTTCCATGAACAGGCAGTCTTCATTTTGCAATTGTCCATGACATTGTGTCCTATTCCTCTCATTTCTCTCTCCTCTTTTTGCAGGAGACCTGGATGGGTATGCTCGATTTGGCAGAAAAGCATATAGGTTTTTCCCTGCAGCACAGACTCTTGCAGGTGCCATCACCTCGTGCTTTAATGATGGAGCTTATTTAGCTATGCCTATGGTAAGGTGTAGAAATATATATATATATATATATATATATATATATATATATATATATATATATATATATATATTGTATATATATACAGTATATATATATATATATATATATATATATATATATATATATATATATATATATATATATATATATATATATATATATATATATATATATATATATATATATATAGTATACATATATATATATATATATGTGTGTGTCTCAATCATTTCTGAGCTTGCAATCGTGGCTGTATAAAATTCAGAATTGGATAGACATAACGGTTACTTGATTATGGTCATTTGTTGAAAAATGTTCTTAGAGAACAGTAAATTCAAGCTGTGTTTGCGAAACAAAATTCAACTGCAAATAATATGGCATCTGCTTCGGAGGAGCTTCCAAGCTTCAGAGCTTCAGTGAAAGAACCACTGAACATTTCCCCAAATGCAGCAGCATTAACCTTTGTGAGCGGGTGTCGTCAATTGACGACTATTTATAGCTTAAGGGTGAATCCCGGGTATCGTCCACTGACGATCAACATTTCGCGCCATCCATTTGAACGAATTTCGTGGCAACTCTTACGGCAACTATAATAGCTAGGCAGTACAGGTACAGGATTAGTTTGCCTTAAGATGTCAAAGGAAGATGTCGTCCACCATTCCCATTCAAGGGTGTGTCGTAAATATTTTACAATAAAAAAATATACTCAGATTTTGTTACTGATTTTAGTTCTTATCTGTTATGATACTGTGTGGGCTGCAATTATAATTTAAAAAATGTTATAAAAAACATTCATAACCTGGTAAAATTTGCATATTTTTTACGACTGTCTTAGTAAAGAGGCCCCACACAGGATTGGAAATATTTACTTTCAATTTCCCGTGGAAGATACATAAATTTTGTTAGAACTTTGTTTCTTATAGCCTACCATGTGCATATCTTCCTCTTTCCATTGACGAAATTTTTTAGATTAGCCTTCCTTCAATTTATCCCAGTCTAGGGGTGTCGTTCATATATATCTTAGGCTGGACTGTGAGGGTTAATGGAACTGAATATTTAGGGTCTTGTATTATTCTGATAAAATTCTTGTCCAATTTTTTCTTAAAAAATTCTAGTGTCAAAATAATGTCTAATGCGTTATACTTTCTTATCCTGCAGGACGCTGAAGAAAACTCTAGGTTGGTATCCTTGTCCTCTGCATCTGTGCTGTGGATTAACGGTACGGATGCCCCATCTGAAGGTACTTGGGTGGCAACTGGCACAGGTACGAGTTTTTATCTACTATAACTGATTTAACCTACTAACAAAGCAAACCTTCATTCTTCTTACGCTCACACGGAAGGTCCTTAACAATCTCCTGCTCAGATCTGTTTCCTTGTCTCTTCCTCTGTTGCAGCTGACAGTATAGAATCATGTACAGAAGTTTTCAGCACAGAATTAGGTTGCATTTCATTTTACCACACTGTATTTTCCAGAATACTACTGTAGAGACTAATTTTATATATATATATATATTATATATATCATATATATATATATATATATATACGAGGGTAAGTCAAAAGTTCCAGGAAAAATTCAATATACTCTTTATTTAAGGAAATTCAAACATCATTTTTCTCTATATCTACCATTAACTCTATACACTTTTCAAGGCGCTGTTTCCACCTCTGCAACCCTTCTTTGTAGAAATTTGGGGCCTTTCTATTAAACCATGTTGAAACTGCATGTTTAGCAGCATCCAAAGATTCAAACCGGACTCCTCTTAAGTGTTCCTGAGTTTTGGGAACAGGAAAAAATCTGAAGGAGCAAGATCAGGACTATAAGGAGGATGTGGAAGAGTTTCCCACCTAAATTTCCGTAGGACTTCTCTTGCAACCCTTGATGAATGTGCTGGAGCGTTATCATGATGGAACAAAATTCTGCGTTGCAACTTTCCTCGACGTTTTTAGCCAATGCAGTCTTCAGTTTTTGCAAAACACCTTTGTAGTAGTTCCCGTGATTGTTTTTGTCCTTCAAGGAAATCAATCAAAATCACTCCTTTGGAGTCCCAAAACACTGTTGCCATAACCTTCTGGGCAGATCTCGCCACTTTGAACTTCACTGGTGCAGCTGAACCTCTTGGTAACCATTGCTTTGATTGAATTTTACTTTCTGGGTCATATTGATGGATCCAAGTTTCATCTCCAGTAACAATCCGGTCAAAAAACTCTGATTCATTTGATTCAATCTTCGTTAAAACTGCAAGAGAAAGTTCAGCTCTTTGATGCAGTTGGTCTTCGCGCAACGCTTTTGGGACCCAACGTGCTGAAAGTTTACTCAAACCAAGATTTTCATTTAAAATTGAAAATGGGAGATCCCAGTTTCATTAGCTATCATATCGATAGTAATCCGACGATCTTCATCCACTAGATTCTGCACCAAAGCCACAATTCTTTCATTTTTTGCAGTCGATGGTCTTCTGGGTTGTCTTTGAGGTCCTCCTACCATCCTTAAATCGCTTTATCCAATCATAAACAACTGATTTAGATGGAGAAGAATCTCCATAAACTTGTTGCAAAGCTAATAATTTTTCCTGGTTTCCAATCAAGCTTGGTCAGGAACTTGATGTTAGCTCTCATCTCAAAATTTTTATTTTCCATGGGTTCAAGAAGTTACTTTTCTGAAGCAGATGTTAACACCACGGTAGCAAGAGGATGACTGAGGTATCTATATGGATCACTACATCACAGATAATTGTTTACCAAGTATTTGGGTTGTTTCATTCCTGTAAATACATCATTCAACAATTTTTCCTGGACTTTTTTGACTTACCCTATATATATATATATATATATATATATATATATATATATATATATATATATATATATATATATATATATATATATATATATATACAGTATATGAAATTTTTATCATACCATGATTTATATACAATCGTGAGGCTACAAATGTTTTAATATCAAATTTGACTTCAGGAATATCCCTGATGGGGAATTGTCACTGAAGGGGAATTTATAAGTGATATGAATGGATCAGTACTGCTGGATCGAGACCTGGCAGTACCGATCCATTTATCACTATAAATTCTCCTTCAGTGATAATTCCAAACTATTCCTGAAGTACAGAAACAACATTTGATGCTTCATGATTATTATATATATATTTATTATATATATATATATATATATATATATATATATATATATATATATATGAGCAAAAGTTTGTATATTTGTTTGTCCACTATAGAAATCCAAACTGCTTGACAGACCTAGACAAAGTTTTGCACAAGGCTTCTGTGTCACCCCAGAAAGGTTTCTAACTCAAAATCAAACCCCAACCCCGTGACAGACATGCAAACACAGACAAAACAAATGAAATTTTCGTTTTTAGTCCACCTTTTCTTTGGTAACGTTATGGGAGTCACCAGTAACTTGGGGGGAAAGCTCCAGATTTTCTGTTGGTGACGTCATTGAACTCCTCCCACTGCAAGCCCTCAGACATATGGTAGACCGACAAATGCGAATTTCCTCATTAATCCGTTAGTTTCTTCTTCGTTTTTACCTTCGGAATTCCCTATAGTGACTGCTTCGTGACGTTCCGGTGATATATTTCGTTATAATGACGTATTTCGTCATAAATCCAGTTTAAATGATGTCTGGAATAATCGAAATATCACGCTTGGACACTCCAGGTGTTGACAGTTGGAATTAATCATCATGCGAATTGGCAAAATACTTCACTGCATACGGAAGATGAGTCTCTTTGCACGTTGTTTGGTACTGATTACCTGGAAGATAATGACTGAAAATTCTAGATTAAAATTTTACAAAAATGTAGATCATTATACTTGGAAAGTCTTTTCTGAAAGGCACTTGCAGAATTTAAATGTATGGAGAGTAAATGTATACGGTGCAAACAGGGATTAAATTGAGAAATGGAAACTACTGCACTTCGAGGAACGTCGAAGTGCACACAGATTATGCAACACGTCGATTTCGTACCTTTTGCTGACGTAATCATACACAGTAAGGAACAGTATTCCCACCATTTAGGAAAATATAATTATTGTTTATAATTATATATTACAATGATATAAATTCATTTCTATCTTTTATCAACATGTGTTTATTCAAAACAATAAATTACTGATTGCCTAACATTCCTTCAGGAAGGGAAAGAGTTTGTTGATTCATGGTCACGTTTTTACCAAAGGTACGAATTGACCAAGTTTATAGATGCTGTACAGACATGCTTAGCAGTAATTTTGTTGTAATGATCCGGGTACCTTTATACTTAAATCTACGTGAAGGTATTTGATGTCATTGTAAAGATAATGAGTTGTAATTTATTATGTTATGTTAAAACATCCCTGAAACCAATATAAAGAATATGTATCACGAGTTGAAGTTAGCCATACAGGAAAGTGTTTTGCCACTTTTTTTTCTTAATATGATGAGGGGGTGGAAGGCTAACTCCTGCAGCAATTCACTTGATCATAGGAAAGAAGTAAAAAGACATAACAGAGTACAGTCTAAATATTTCATATTAAGAAAAGACGTCTATTCTCATACAGTATTAATGAATGAGTTTAAATTAGAACTGGCAGGTTGGTTCAGTTTATTATGAATTGAACAGTGAAGTTTACTTTCATTATAGTAACACATATCATAAAAAAGACATCATTGGCATAAGCCTATACCAAATTGTCTGTATCACATGGAAATATTTTAAATTTTTATTGTATGATTTGGACTAACAACAGCCTACAAATAGCGTTGAATGGTCTAACAGTGAAATGAATAACATCCATTCATAATTTATTCATATTCTGATAAGAGAGTCTGAGATACTTCCCAGATGAAATACAGTGGCAAGCTGTCACGGAATTGATGCTAACCTGTCCACAGGTGCAATTACTTGTCACTCGGTCGGAATTATTCAGGCAATACCATCAGTTCATCCATTCTGGTGAGTGGACTGTCTCTGCCCACAAACTGTTGTCTACCCGTAAGTTTTAACGATAGTTTCGATGAACTAACAAGAAATGACAGGTAAACTTGATTGTGAATACATAGCCGAAGGTTGTTGAATTCAATGATAGTGAATGGATGTGTTGGGAGAGAGTGAGAGGAGAGGAAGAGAGAGGAGATTGGGTGTTAGGGAGAGAGAGAGAGAGAGAGAGAGAGAGAGAGAGAGAGAGAGAGAGAGAGAGAAAGATAGTTTATCAAAAGACATTCAGAAAGATTTTATCAAATGACAGTGCCAGAGTTTTATAAATAGGCAGTATATATATGGTCATATATGTGTATATATATAATATATATATATATATATATATATATATATATATATATATATATATATATATATATATATATATATATATATATTATACAACCACTGGGGTTATTATGCATGTTCTTAAATTACAATAGAGTTGTTGTCAGTAATAAATGTAACAGTGCTAAAGGTCAGTGGAAACAAACACCCAAGAAAACTTCACTATTTAATACTTAATAAATACAAAATTTAAATCAACCTTGTGGTATATAATAAATACTTAAAAACATTGGTAACAACCAGGAAGGACTAATATCAGTCCTTAGAATCCCACTGGATTCCCTAAAACTAAGAAAGCAAAGCCCTATCAAAGAAAGATAAATAATATGGAGGAAATGACAATTATTAACAAATAACTAGTTTCAATCCAACACTTTTGCTGGCCAGACCAAAAACTATCCTAATGCTAAATCAAAGGAAGAAGGAAGGCAAAGTAAACAAAACAAGAAAATAATTATAATCCCTACCTATTGCCACAAAGCTAAATAAGTGAAACCTTGTCTAGAACATATATGACCTGTCGTCATGACGTTATAAAGTCACAGCACAAACACGACAATATATATATATATATATATATATATATATATATATATATATATTATATATATGTATGTATATATATAATATATATATATATATACCTTTATATGTATGTATACTTAAACAATTCAACTGCTTTATGGTTTTTCTCATATCGGAGGAGAAACAATTCCAGGGCCGTGATCAAATCGCCAATTCAGCTATCAGGGCAGGTAATGAACGCTAGAGCATCAACACAAGGAAAGGCGCCTTGATCCTAAGAGAAAATCAGGGATACTCTGTCTTCCCTGGCGTCAGCCTCCCTACAGACCATTTCACGAGCTAGCAAGCTCCCAAATCCACTGAAGAAAGCGGCTGGACAGAGACGCAGAAGCGGCAGGCAAAGCTACATCAGTGCCGGGAGAAAGCGACGGCACCAATTCCCTGGGAATTCCTCCTCAGCAGGGAAAAGTAGGAAACGCCCAAGTCACAGGTGACAGGAGCACCTGCGAGTCTCGTGGTCCAAAAAGCTACCAAATAATCGTCATACGAATTCCAAGTATTAGTCAGCTGCTTAAGGGACAGTATAACGGGGGAGTGCTATAGCCCGAACTCACTGGGCCGAGCTCCAACGTCCAGACATCACTGAGGAGGCGTTCATCAACACTCGCAAAAGCAGAAAAACAATGGTTAAAACGATAGTTCGATAATATAAACAAACGGGGAGGAGGCGCCTAACCACACTGAATAATGTTAAATTAAGCACTTTACGTTAAGCACTAGAAATGACCGGACAACGGACACTAAACTTTAAAAATAATGCAAACAAATACCCACTCAAAACAAGGCTATCCTGCCACAACATGACTTTATTAAAAAGTAGTTATTAAACCTAGAAAAAACAAGGCTGATCTAAATTTACATAATGCAAATAACGAAAATAATTTAAGCTTACATAATATATATATATATTTAATGTGTAGATACAAATATATAGATGTAGTCACAAAAATCTCAGTATTATAGAATTCTCTTTACCTTTGCCCAAAAAGAATTATACATGATACGGGCTCTTACCCTGACCTGAATTCGAACCCATGCCTTTCGTGATAATGACTTTGGTGACAATAACATTATCCTCTAAGAGAGATTTAAGTGCATTTCGACTCTGGTGGGCATCCTCGTGTTGAATTCAGGTTCTGTGCCCAGGAACGAAATCAACGCATCTCCACCATGGTACCTGAGAGCTACGCTTGTTACAGATGGATATTTATGATAGTTTTGTTATTTACTCACACTCGGCTTTTTAGCTTTACTTTGGGAACAACGGACAGCATGGGGGAATAATATCTCTCTCGATAGCAGGGTGGATTATGTATCATCCGTGTTCTTTAACCTAAAAGAAACAACGTTCGAATCCCGGTCATGGTAGAAGCACTTAATATGTGTAACTTGATGCCTTTCATTATAGTAAAGGGACAAGAGGCGTGTGTAAGTGGTAACTGGCCGCCATAAGTGTAAGATTTCATTTATTACGGTGAGGTAAAAAAGTCAACAGTTGGGTATTGTATACAAAAGAACGGCTTTTCAAAGGACAGCATTGAATAAGAATTAGTCAGTGGTCATCAGCTCTGAAAGTTTGATCAGATAATCTGTAATTCAACAAAACAATCCTAACACTGGGTTTTCAAAGATTCGTTTCGATTTTAATTTGACTAATTTTTCAAAGATTCGTTTCGATTTTCATTTGACTAATCTTTCAAAGATTCGTTTCGATTTTAATTTGATTAATCATCTCCACCATCAGCAGATGCACTTGAATCGAACCGAGTTCTGTTTGGACTGAATAAACGACTGACTCTCAGCAGCAGGGGATTGGTTAATCTCCAGGCTGACTGTTTATCACACACTGACTTCAGTTTTTTCTTCCCACTCAGGAACTCCACTTTCATACTTCAACTGGGATGGCCCAGAACCCAATGGAGGCACGGAAGAAAACTGCATTTTTATGAACGAAAGTGGATTTTGGATAGATAGCGGTTGTGACATCGCTAGCACTTACTCCTACATATGTGAAAAGACTATCTATTGAGAATGAATATGGTGTTCGACACTATTTCGCTTGGTCTGGCTGAATATAGTGAAGAATCTTGTCACTGGAGAAAAGACAGTTTTCCATTTCAATGCTGTGAAGTTAAAATCATACCAAAGAATGATGTACAGGAATCTGTAAATGAGATACAGAAAGTAGTTCAATAATATTTGCTCCATTGCCTTTGCCAGCTATGAATATTTGTAGCCATTTTATAACAAATGGTAGGTTATCTTTACTAAGATCTTCTATCACTGATCAACAGCAGCCACATATATTATTTTGTGGGCTACTTCAAGCAATGTCTCACTTTACAAAATTGGTGGGTTTTATGTAGTCATTCAAGTGTAGTACTCACCTGTTACAAGAAGTATTTTTTATCATCATACACAATCTTAGTATTGGTTTGCTGTGCTATTCCATGCGGTAATGTGCGTGCAGTACTAGCCTACTGTTGTATGATATCTTTAATGTAAAGCTAGGTTCTTGAAATTGTGTCTGCCATCTAGCATTTATTATATCAGTTGTACCTGTGTCTGGAAACAGTGTCAATAAACAGTCATAGCAGCATCGATGTTTCGGTTAACCAAATAATTCAGCACCTACTTCAGGAAGTGGTGCACCTCGTTTGTTTAGTCTGTGCGACAAATCTTTCGCCATGTTTTGGCTTGCTCCTGCTGCCATACCTAACTAAGAGTAACGTTTCTTAGGAATGTAGTGCAATTTGGTCTGTGCACTAGCAGAGTAAATCATGTCCCCGACTATCATCAGTATCATATATATTAACCACATGTTTCATCTGATGTGTCTCTGGTCACGAAATGATACTCAAGAAACGCACTTAGGTCTGTGTATTTGATCTATATTGAAGTGACGACAGTTTCAACATAAAACAAGAGTGTCACCTTGGTACCAGTCATTTTATTTTGGTCCCAGTCATTGTACCACTAGATTTCATTGCGACT
>NC_089755.1:19160499-19430346 GCF_040412425.1 Macrobrachium rosenbergii
CATGCACTGTGATGCAATTATACTAATGACCATTTACCGGCAGGAATGTTGGACGTCAAGTTTGAGATAATTGACCAAGAGCATAGTAGGAAGGTGCAGAGCTTGTAATATCGCCTTCAAGCCTCTTCTACGACGACCGCGGCCTCCTCCACTCCCAGCCGACCGAGTTTGACTACTTCGCCCATTTGAGAAAGTGGGAGTAGACCACACGGGCCCTTTGAAGTTTACAGGGGTGGTAGGACACCTCCTCATCATCACCTGTCTGGCCAGCCGTGCAGTATACATTGACTACTGCAGCAGGCTGGACGCAGACACCTTTGTATTAGTACTCCAAAGATTCGCTGCAACCCATGGCACTCCATCGTGGATATACAGCGACAACGCCATGGTGTTCAGAGCAGCCAGCACGTTCCTGCATGAGGTATACGAGGAGGACGTCACTCAACAATTCCTGTGTGAGCGCAGGATTCGATGGACATTTCAGACCTCACGATTTCCCTGGAAGGGGGGGTTTCTTTGAGAGGATGGTGGGAGTAGTCAAGAGGACCCTTGCCACGACGTTGCGACGTGCCATCTTCTTAGAGGAGCAGTTGAGGACCCTCATCAAGGAAGCCGAGGCGGTGATTAATAACAGACTGCTGATGTACGCTGGCGACATCAGGGAAAATGAGGTCCTGACACCCTCGCATCTCACCCAGGGCGATGTGATTTGCCTGTTGCCTCCTGTAGTGCCTCACAAAGAAATGTATGCCACATTAACCGCCCGACAGCTTCGTCACGAATACTTCCGTCTAACAGAGACTCTGGAGAGGTTCAAGACCCTCTATAGGACGGGTATTTGAAGTCTCTTCAAGAGAGACACGATTGCAAAGAAGGTATGCCAACTCCGCTGCACGTCGGAGACATTGTGCTGGTAAAGGCCAATAACAGCAAGAGAAGTCAGTGGCCCCTGGGATGAATAGTGGAGATTTATCCTGATGAGAAAGGGGTGATACGTTCTGTGAAAGTTCTGTTTGAAGGAGAATAGTACCATAGATCTGTCAAACACCTCGTGCCTCTCAAGCTGAGTGAGCACGAGGCCGACAAAGAAGAAGGTACTGGAATGCAGGTAAGAGAGCAGAGTGATGATAGTTGTCTCGAAAAAATTCAGTGCACGGAATTTTCTCCCTTCAAACTCCCGCCGATTCCACGGGGTTTGCAGGATGGTGGGATAGTATTAGTCAAGGGATGTAATAAACGCGACTGTTATTGCAAATTTTGTTCAAATGCATGTACTGCCGTGGTATGCAACGTCATGTTTTGTCTGGTTGTTTGTTTGAGTGAATTGTTGTGAGTTTGGGGTCCTTAAGCCCGAGTAGCTAGAAATGGGTTATCCTAGTTGGCAGCTGCCTGGACACAGAAGTCAGGTTTCGCGCGATTATATCGCCCTTGTCAATCCAGATATCCCATTAGGAATAGACGTGAACTTTTTGTGCTCCCGAAGGCTGGTGTGAAGTCTGGAACTGTGAGTGCGCTTACGTGGTTGTAGCTTGAAATGAGTGATTGTATGAAAGTAACTGTTTGGGCGTTGTGTGCTGCAGTGGTAATGTGGCGTTTTATTAGTTGTAGTTGACTTTCAGTGATTTTGAAGTTGAAGGCAGTCGTGTGGCCTACGTGTTTTTTGTTGAAGGCACGTGGATTGTAGGTTTGTTAGTGTATTGCCCTTTTTTTTTTTTTGAAGGAGGCTGTGAGTTGGTTGTGCTTTTGTTGAAGGCCTTGTGTGTTTGTTGCGTGAGGGTGATGATTGGGTTTTATTTTTGTAAATAAATTGTAAAATTCTGATACATGACTCTCTTATCCTTACGCAGGGGCTAAGTCACTTCCAAAGATCGTGGGTTGATAGCGGTCTATCAGCGCTACGATATCACAGCGCCGTTTGTCGAGGAAATTCCCGACAATAGTGATAATGGCAGTGAGATAGGTAATATCACACACCAGATTGATGGACTCGAGATCGATGATCGAGAGGGATGAAGGTGACGATAGGCAGGATCAGAATGAAGTGTTGGAACAGACTACATCGAGGTCGAGAAGAAGAGCTGCTACTGAGCAGAGACGGAGAATGGCAGAGTGGATTCGAGATGGAACTGTGTAATAGTTGGCATCGTAACCCGAGGCAAACTGTAAAGTGTGGAAGTTGGGAAGGGATTTGAAGGTGTAGGGTCGTAGGTGGGTGTGCTTCAGTATGCTACAGGAGCGGTTACTAGGGGTATCCACAGTAATGAAGGAAGTGTGATTATCTGATTGTACCTCAACATCAACCAGAGGAACGAGAGACGATTCCTCTCAAGACTCCGCAGGAGCAATTGTGAGTGTATGAACCAGAATGAAGCATGCAAAGTTGCACAAACCACAACCTGTACGTTGCTAATCAGAGCAGTAACTCTCTTAATTGTACGACAGACAACAAAATACGAAGGTCGAGTGGTAAACAATAAATGTATTGCATTTGATAGCTGCGAATCTTGCCATTGCATGAGGTGCATTAGGCCATTGAGTTGCTATACAGATTTGAACTTGCATGTATTATATCACTGACTGCTACTGACGTTGCCATATATACTGAGGCCTCGCTTTTGATATGTATTATGCTTATTGTCGATGCTTTTTGATGTCTCATGCTTATTATTGATGCTTTTTGATGTCTCATGCTTATTATTGATGCTTTTTGATGTCTCATGCTTATTATTGATGCTTTTTTATGTCTCATTGCTATGTATTCATGTCAACAATACCTTGATGAGAGCATTGCGTTGATTCATTTCCATGTATGTAATCACCTTATTGCTAAGTTTGCCTTCATTGGTCGACTTGGGACTAATTCTTTATTGATGCAATTCTTACTTTAATTAGTCGGTTTTTAGCAAAATTACATGTTCTATTGAGTACTACTTGGATTGTTTGCTTAGCTGAGTGAATTGATTTCTATGTTCCATTGATTTACATTCCTAGTGACACCCATTGTGTCCACAATATTTGTTACTATGATCATTGTATTGTAACACACATGTCTACTACTGAATTTTTCTTTGATTGTATATATTGAATTTCATTTGAGTGATCACTCTGCATGTCATTGTACTGTAGTCGAGAGCCGTCGAGCCGACCTCATCTCGTAGCGTTGGGGACAAGTTTGGGTCGCAACTAATTCTGGTGGATGGTCCACTTGCAGTTTGCTTGACTAGTACGTTCCACCTGAATCTTCCTACATTTTTGGGGGGTGGAAAATGTCACGAAAGAGTTCAGTGCACATGATTTTTTCACTTCGAACTCCCGACGATTCTACGAGGCTGACAGAATGGCGGGAACTTACTAGACAAGGCACGTCATAAACACGATTGTTATTACACATTTTGCTGAAATGCACGTACAGCCGCAGTATACAACGTTGTTTCGTCTAGTTGCTTGTTTGAGTGATTTGTTGTGAGTTTGGGGTCCTTATGTCCGAGTAACTACAAGTGAGGTCACTCCTGGAGTTAACCCAATTAGCAACCGCCTGGACAGAAAAGTGAGACTATCGCGCGCTGGTCTCTGCCTTGTTATTCCATGAATCCCATTCATTACAGACGTGTGGGTTGGGCTCCTAAAAGTTTTGTAAAGTTAGCAACTGTGAGTGCTCCTGTGTAATTGTAGTGAGAATGATTGGGAAGAGTAACTGTTTAGGCGTTTGCATACTGCGGTGACGTTGTATTCATTGTGGTTAAATTCCAGTGGTTTCTTTGACGTTGAGGACAATTGTGTAGCCCACGTGTTTCGTGTTCCAGATGCGGAGATTGTAAGTTCGTTACTGCCTTTTTTTGGGGGGTTTGTGTGATTGTTATGTAAGGGTGATGGTTGAGATGGTTTTATTTTTGTAAATAAATCGAAGAAACCTGATACATCCTGATACATGACTTGTTTATCCTTGCATGGGGCTTAAGTCACTTTCGTAGTTCCTGGGTTGATCGTGCAGTCTATTGGCACAACGAATATACAGTGATGTCTGCGGAGGAAATTCCCGAGAGACTGGCAATAAGGGAAACCCTACCTCCGCTTTTCCTTACTGCCTCCGACTCTAGATTCTTCCCAGCCCATTTCATATGAGTTACGTTTCCTCACTCATGCGAAAAGGTCCAGTATCTGTCATTTGATCTTGCAGTTCCTACACTCTGATCAGTATATCAGAGGCATGGTACTCCTCCTCGCTCTTTAGACCAGGAGGAGTAGCCCAAGTGTGCAGAAATCAAATCACTTCAGGAGACTCACTCAGATTCCTCCCTCCAACCAGTGAGTCTTCCTAATGTAAAGGACCGACGGTTTGTATATCGTGTCGGAACAAATCACGGTTTTTGAAAGTAAATTGTATTTTTCCTAACTATAGGCCTACTGTACAAACCTGAGGTCCTTTACATTACATGTTATGCCCACCTCATGCCACCCCTCAACCTCAACCTGGACCGAAAGGCAAACTGGAAATTTGGAATGTTTACATCCGGTCAGGCGGGTATTCCTGACTGCCTGGCGGTAGTTACTGCCTAACCACCTTGCTCAAGAGTTTAACGGCCGTGTCCAGCTTCGCCGTAAGTAATTCCTACTGTAAAGAACCCCAGGTTTGTATAGTTGGGAAAAATACAATTTACTTTAAAAATTTGTGATATTAGTGTGTTATCCTTGTTAATACTGAATTGGTTTAAGAGACATCGCCCCGTGATTTAGAAAACGCAAAGGACTGTGTTGTTGTTATGTAAGGCTTTTAGCGGTTTTTAACCAACTAACAAAATTAAGCATACAGTTCACTTTGACTATGCAATCACTATTTCTCCACCTGATTACTTGACAGAAGGTAATTCACAGTAATAAATCAAAACCGTAATTTTCTTATGACAACAGACAATACTACAGTAAGAAATAGATCATATAAAAATATGTTAGACAAAATATATTATCAAAAATGATTGTTGTGCGGGGAATCAACAACATCAGTCACATAAAGAAGATAAAGAGAAATTGATAGTTATTATAACATCTGTTGAAAGTAGAGACTGAAAATAGAAAGGCATTTTATATATATATATATATATTATATATATATATATATATATATATATATATATATATATATATATATATATATACATATATATATACATATATATATATATATATATATATATATATATACATATATATATACATATTGTATTAAAGTAAAGGGGAAATAGAAAGAACTGGGGAGCCGTTCCATTGAACGTATCTGTCAATTACTACTAGTAATAATATTCATTCTGTACAACCGTAACCAAAGTCAAAGACTGGCGGTAAAATATTGGCGTATTGTTTTAATTACGTTAAGTTATCAGTGATGAAAGTTTACACGAGGCCTGCTTAGTCGAATAAGTGTATATGTAAGTATATACTGTAGGCTATGTGTATATATAGAATCAGGTAGGCGTATGATCGCCTACGATCATAGGCTAGACCTAGGCTACCCGATTCTGTAAGTGTAGCTTGGTGTACGTATGCGACTGAATACTGTATACCTCGTTTAGGATGACTAAGTAGTAGCTGCGCTGCGGCGACTGCCTCATCACTTAGCTTTTTCTACAGTTTTTGGTTGCTAATTATGGATTGACCTTCAATTTTTGTCGCTCGACTGTAATTAACCTGTAAGTAACCACTGAAGTTCATCCAACAAGGCCAGGGGACCCGATGGGAATGTGGGGTTATGGGTCAGGTAGAACACAGGCAATGAGAAAACACCCAAACGTTACTTTGTTCCGACACAGTATACAAACCTTCGGTCCTTTACGTTAGGATTACTTTCAGGCGTAGGCTGGGAAACGGCCGTTGAACTTCAAACAAGGTGGTTAGGTAGTTGACTACTGTCCAGGAGGCAGGGGTACCGCCTGCCCGGATGTAAACATTCCAATTTGCTTTTGGCTGTCGTAGTGTGCGGACGTTGTTCTTCACGCTCTCTGCCTGACAGCTATACTTCTTCTCTTTTGGTGGGAAATTCTTGTTTTTTTCATTATCATGGAGAAATCAGCTAAACCCCCCTATCCCCAGCGTGTGTGCCCTGGGGTAGGGGGTATGAAATGTAACTCGGTAATTCTAAACCCGCTGTCCGCGGTGAGGTAGCCTATGGGAGTTGATGTTTTTCTATAGAACTTGACCTGCTGAACAAGAATTTCAAGTAAAATTTTGTCGGTCGGCTGTAACTAAAGCGTAATTGACACTTGAAGACTGCACACCGGTACTGTGGGTCCCCTGCACTGGCGCATACAGCTCAAGGGTAAATTACAGTTTAGCTGCAGCCGACGGGCAAAGTGTTACCCTAAACTCATGCAAAGCAAGCAAAGCAACACTGAAAAACGTCAACTGCCACAGGCTACCTCAACTGCACACTATCCATTGCTTACGATCAGGGCGAAGAAACGTAAACGGTAAACAAATCCGTCATCTTGGGTTACGTAACCACTAGGGGGGGTGAAGGTGGGGTACTGCACAAAAGGTACAAATTAGTAAAGTGACATAGGACTGTTATGTAGAAACATGGCTGTAAATGACAGTTACCCAAAAAATAATAACGCTCCTACATGAAAAGCACTAAAACCTAATAGCACCAAAACACAGGTGACCTTACTACCTAATAATAAAGAAGGATAGTTTAGGAACCTTACCTTAAAGGGGTGGAGGGTACAATTCAGCCGCCGCCTTTACGAACGTGTGGAGCCTCGTCTTCGGGTCATCAAAGTGGTTTTAAAATAGGCCACTGCCAAGTACCCGACGAAGTTGTACTGCCTACGGCGGTACCTAGGCGTCGTCTCACGAATTTCCTTCCACCTCCTCTCAACAGTATTTGTATGCACACCAGTTACTGGGTCCACAAAGTTCATGGATTGATTGACGGTTAAGTATACGTACCCTATCGTCCTTCAGGCAGTCATAAGCTCTCCAGCAATCAGATACAATAGTTGTCCCCGGTACAATGTAGTCCTTATAACTAAGGTAGCAATTGACACAGGTAAGTGGCAAATTGCCCTTGGTTACAGGCTCAGAGGGGCGGGAGGTTCTGGGGATGACGTCCGCCATCATGCTGGGTTGAAGAATGAGTGAACTGTGCCGGTGAACTGCACCGGAACAGGGTAGGAAGGATGAAGTTGGGGGGGCTAAAAGTGTATTTCTGCTTTCACTTTTGGGGTGACGGAACGGCGCTGCGCGCCTTATCCGCATTTTTTAAAATAATCTGGCAGGTTCGTATGCTCTGGCAAGCGGTAATATTGCGCTGCGCGCGCCAACCACAGGGCTTACAAAATATGTAAAAAAAAAAGTTTCTGTTAACGTCACTGAGAGAAAGTGGTAGCGAAACGTCCTGCAAGACCCTTCTCCTCCTACCCCATACACATGCTTCAGGTATCTGCGGACAAATGTAAAGTAATTTTGTAAGTTATTTATGGTTAAATCATGTTGCGAAGAGACGTCAATATATTTGTGAACGGAAAAGTACTGGAAGAAGGTTGTAGGCACAAGCTACAACGAATAGGAAACGGTTATAAAACAGTTGAGCAAAAGGAATACATGTAACTGAGTTTATGTATCCCCCAAATTCTCCACCTGGGTGAAACGTAATGTTGGGGTAACATTGAAACGTGATTGGTTGGGTACAGCCACCCGCCAAAAAACCCACCAACTACACTCTCAGTTGGAGGCATTGGATGAACTGAAAGCTCCCCTGTAAGACTGCGCATGCGTGACATGGCCTGGAATCGGCAGTAGTAGTGATATGGGAAAAGTACCTTTGTAACGGCTCGCGCTATCCATTTATTCCCCCTTATTTTTATGCTTGTTTTTCGTGTTCCAAACCTTTTCCCAAGTTATTTACCCCACCCAGAACCCCGGGTTCCCAACGGGTCCCCCTCACCGTGAGCTAGCCTATTCTCGAAAGTGTTTTACCCACCCAGGACCCAGATTCCCAACCGGTCCCCCTTGCCGTCGGCTACAGTTCTAAGGTAATTTACAGCTTAATTACAGCCGACCGACAAAATATTACTTTAAATTCTTGTTCAGCAAGTAAAGTTCTATAGAAAAATGTCAACTGCCATAACCTAGCCCACCGCGGACAGCCGGCTTAGATCTACCATGTAACTCATTTAGATCTCGAGTCGACGTGGACCCACACACCCTCTGTACATCTTGCAGGGGACGTGTGTGTTCAAGCGACGATCCCTATAGTGAGTGTTGTTCGTGGTCCTCCGAGCAATGGGGCAAGTTCGAAGGAGGAGACGTTACCGTAAGCCTACCAAGGAGTCGTCCGGGAAATACGCCCTCGGCGACTCCATTGGTTGGCGGCATGTGTCAGGCTCGTTTCTCCCTCCTGGCAAACTTCCCCTGCTTGCTCCCTCTCCCTCGGGTGAGGACCCCCTCCCCTTCTTCTTACGTTTCATCGTTTGTGGAAGGGCACGCGGGAGAGTTGGACCGCGACATCCTCTCTGAGGTCTCTTCCCGTTCCAGAGGGGAGTTTTTTCCTCCGGAGCGAGTGGAGGCTTCATGTATTGACCTGACTTTTGCTTCAGGTTCCGGACTGGATAGCCAGACAAGCTCATCCTGACTACACCTGGGCCTACCTGGCTCGTCACTGGAGGGATTGGCTTCCCTGACCCCGCTCCAGTCACGACCCACTCGGCAACGACAGTCACCACTACATCCGTCACCTATTCGAGGTTTGCCCAGATGCCGGTGTCAGTTGCATCGCATCTGGACACCCAAGTGTTGGCGTCACCTGCGGTGCAGCACGCTGTTCCGCTGCCTCCCGGCTTCCTGGCTCCATTCACGCGTGCTGGCCCCGCCTACATGGTGATGTCATCTTATCCTTATGTGATTGTCGCTGCCCCTGTTGCTGACCCTGGCCTGTCTTCGAATGCTGTTCCTCGTCTGACCTTCCAGCCCGGCCCTTCGTCTGCTTCCATCCCCATTCCATCGACCCTGGCACGGCCCGACTTGAATCTTCATGCGGGAGGGGCGGCGCCTGCATTCCCGGCCCCGCCCACTTTTGTTCCTGGCCGACGCGCGGCTCTCTCTACCCAGGCAAATGCTGGCCCGAGCTCCGCAGTCGTTGCCCGGGATGTGCCTTCTGCTGCAGCCCCTCCTGCTGTTCCTGAGTGTGCGGCCTCGCTTTCCTGGCTTGGGGACCTGACAGCGTTCCTGAAGCAGATGATAAAGAAGAAGAAGAAGAAGAGGTCTAGGAAGGTGTCGTCGTCTTCATCTTCATCTTCGTCATCATCGTCGTCTTCGTCTGCTGCTTCTTCCGCTTCTCCTTCCGAGGCTTCGCAGCCGAGGAAGAAGAAGTCTGCCTCTCCCCTAAGAAATCTCGCACCGAGACTTCTAAGGGTCTGCCTCCTTCCACAGGGAAGGCAGTGGGATCTCTCGTCGGCTCTTCCCAATCCTCGGATCAGGGAACCACTGCCCCGGCCTCCGGGCCAGTGGCACCGGGAGCCAAGGGCGTGCAGACCAAGGTCGGCACTCCCCCCCGCAGCGCCTAAGAGACTTCCTGCATCTAAGGCCAGCGAATCCGCGTCGGACACTCGTTCGCGAGTTGCTCCAAGTACCCGGGTCCCCAAGGAGACCCGGGTACCCCAGTATGATACGGGAGAAACTTCTCACCGTACAGACCAGGGCATGGGGCGAGAGAAAGAGCCGGAGCATGCAGGTGCTCCGTCACTTCCTGCTGGCACTCCTTCAGGTGCCAAGTCAGGTTCCCGGGATAGTGCTTCAGCCCAGCCGGGCCCGAACGCAAGGAGAGGTAGGGAAGAAGTCCCCTACTCAGTCTTCCCGAGAGGCTCCTGCTTCGAAGAAGACTGGGGTGCGTCCAGAGGACAGCGCAAGCTCACGCCAGTCAGCCGCGCGTTCGACTCCTCCCAGTCCCCGACCACGTCCACGCGGCCAGCCTGGCTCGGGGGAGGCGAGGTCGCCGGCTCGGCTCTGCGAGCCGCTCCGCCTCTCTCGGGAGATCGCTTCACCTGGGCTGAAGCAGTCTCCTCGACCGGGCCTGCCATCACCGCAGGTTGGTGACCACTCTCGGCCCACTGCCTCTGCTGGTTCTGCCAGTAAAGCCAGTGAGAGCGCCCGATCTTCCTCACCTGTCCCCTCCGCCCCTTCGGTTCCTTCCAGGGGGCGTGAGTCAGAGAGGAGGAGCTCTGGGGAGTGTTCTCCTCAGAGTTCTACTGCGTGGGGGTACGTACCTGGCTCGGTTCTTGGCTCGACCAGGTCCTACCACCGCATAGTTCAGGAAGATCCACGGGGGTCTGCCGAGGTTCTCCCTCCTGCAGGGAGAGTAGTTCGGGAGGACCGCACTCTGGAGGGACTCGAGGGCCCTCTGCCCCAGGATGTGGACACCCCCGAAATACAGAGGACTTTTGCAGAGGTTATCGCGCTGATTCGTCAGCACAATGACCTCGGGGAAGGGACCACAGCCTCATCTGTGGATCGTCCGTCGCGCCTCGAATCCTTCTGGGGACCCAAGAAGGAACCCAAGGCTTCGGTAGGGCTGCCGTGGTCCGTGCTTGCCGAGGGAGTACTCGACCAGGTGAACAGTCTTGTTTCTGGGCAAGACAGTTCGCTTCGTTCGAGCCGCTCGGACAAGCTTCTTCCTCCTCCTCCTCTGTCCTCGTCAGAAGCGTTTCTGACCAAACAGGTTGACCCGGACCTGACTCGTTTGGATCCAGGTCTGTCGTTGCAGCAAGTGACTGCAGAGAGTATCTCCTCTCTCAGCAAGAAGTTGCAACCCTGGAAGCCACCGCCATGGCGGCCTTCCAAGCAGTCTCCTGGCTCGATCTGTGGTCATTCACAGTATCGAAGGTAGCTGCTTCCTCAGGCGCTACTGTACCTGGGGAGGACTCCGCCTTTGGGAGACTGTGCCAGTCTGGAGGTAGGGCTATTTCCTACCTCGCCCACCAGACTGCAAGCCTGTGGGCAAACCTTGTGCTAAAGCGAAGGGATGCCATTCTCTCTCGCTTGCCAGGTCTGTAGGTCCCAGTCAGCTATTGCCCTTCGGAATGGACCGTTGCTGGGTTTCCTCCTCTCTTCCCTAGAGAGTTGGTGGACGCCAAGGTGGACAAGCGCCGTGCCGATGACAGCGACCGGCTTGTTCATCAGGCAGTGGCCAAGACCTCCGGGTCTTCGCACCCCACTGCGGCCAGGTCTTCGGGCCAGGCTGGCACTTCCTCGGCCCCTAAGAAGTCCCAGTCTCGAAGGGGTCCCAGGAAACACCCAGCCTTCTTCTGCCCCGAGAAGGGGGTCCCTCCTCCCCTTTTCAGCCCACTTTCCAAGCCGGTAAAGGGGCAAGGGTAAGAAGAAGAAGGGGAAACGCTAGCGGCGGCGTTCCCCCCCAAAAGCTGCCGAATGTGGGGGGCTGCCTGTCGAGCCATTGGGCAACTTGGCAGCGACACGGAGCCGAGACCTGGATAATGGATGTCCTTCAGGAGGGATATCTACTACCCTTCGAGTCTCGGCCTCCCCTCACCTACTCTCCGGTCCATCTCCAAACATATCTTCCAGGTTCGTTGAAGGACATCGCACTACAGCAAGAAGTGGAAGCCATGCTGAGCAAGGGTGCTGTAGAAGTCGTGTCGGACCAGTCTCCAGGCTTTTACAGCCGCATCTTTCTCGTAGAGAAAGCCTCAGGGGGATGGAGACCGGTCATAGACCTCTCTCCCATGAACCGCTTTCGTTCGCCAGACTCGGTTCCGATGGAAACAGTGCAAACTGTGCTGGCCTCCATCAGGAGAACGATTTCATGCTTACGGTGGACTTGAAGGATCGTATTTCCAGATACCCATCCATCCGTCCTCTCTCGCAAGTACCTCCGCTTTGTCCTCGGGAGTCGGTCTTCCAATTCAGGGCACTTTGCTTCGGCTCTCGACCGCTCCCCAGGTGTTCACGAGTATCCTCTCTTGTGTCAGCTTGGGCCCACTCGCACGGGATACGCCTTCTCTGAGGTATCTCGACGACTGGCTAGTCCTGGCAGCTCTGTTCTACTACAGGACAGGATCGTCTCCTCGAGTTTTGCCGGGATCTAGGGATCGTGGTAAATCTGGAGAAGTCAGATCTCACCCCAAGCAGAGGACGAAATACCTGGGCATGCTGATAGACACGGTGGCAGCAAAAGTCTTTCCCTCGGACTCTCGTATCAGCAAGTTCAAGGAGGCAGCACAGTTGTTCCTGTCTCGACAGGAGCAACAAGCTCGGCAATGGCAAGTCGTCATCGGTCACCTGTCGTCATTAGAAAAGCTAGTTCCTCACGGCGTCTTTACTTGCGGTCTCTCCAGTGGAGACTAAAGGAGCTCTGGTCCCAGTCCTGAGACCCCCCAGTCCTTCCTCATTCCTCTTTCCGAGGAAGTGAGAAAGGACCTCCACTGGTGGTTGGACGACAGGAACCTCTTAATAGGAGTATCCCTGCATACTCCCCCCGGACATGCTTCTGTTCTCGGACGCATCGACCGAGGGATGGGGCGCACACCTGGAGGAGTTGCTGACTTCGGGAGTGTGGCACCGAGAGACGACAAGCACCTTCACATCAATATCCTGGAGCTCAAGGCGGCCTTCCTGGCTCTCCAGGAGTTCTGGGATTGAGTGATGGGACACTCCGTGGTATTGATGAGCGACAATACCACGGTAGTGGCATATGTCAACAAGCAGGGGGGACTGGTGTCCCATCAGCTTCATCAGTTGGCAATGCAGGTGCACGAGTGGGCAGTAGCTCACTCGGTAGAGCTGTCAGCCAGATACATTCCAGGCAAGAGGAATGTAGTGGCGGACAAGCTCAGCCGCCAGAGCCAGGTGGTAGGGACCGAATGGTCCCTCCATCAGGAAGTAGCGGAAAGGCTGTTCGACCTGTGGGGGCGTCCAGTGATAGATCTGTTCGCCACCCGCACAACAGAAAACTTCAGGTCTTCTGTTCTGTCGTGCGGACCCATGGGCCACTGTGGAGGACGCATTCCAACACCCGTGGGACAACCTCGACACGTGCGCCTTTCCTCCATTCTGTCTGATTCGCGGGTGATCAGCCGAGTGATGATCACCCCGAATCTCAGAATGACTCTGGTGGCACCCAAATGGCCACAGGCCAATTGGTACCCGGACCTGCTAGCTCTCCTCTCCGAGGCACCGAGAGATTCCCCTGGCCCAACCTTCTGCGCCAACCTCACGCACAGCGGTTCCACCTGGCAGTGCATTCCCTGTGTCTTCACGGCTGGAGGTTATCCACCATCTCTTGCGAGCGAGGCTTTTTCGCGCACAAGCAGCAACAGAGATGGCAGGATACCTCAGAAGATCCTCCGCAGCGGTATACCAGGGAAAGTGGTCCGTCTTCTGTGGTTGGTGTCGTCGAAGGGGTATCTCTCCGGTCAGAGCTACTGTTCAGCAGGTCGCGGACTTCCTCGTCTTCCTTCGCGAGAGAAGCTTCTCTCCATTTCAGCAGTAAAGGCTACCGCGCATCACTCGGCCTAGTCTTGAGGCTGAAAGGAGTAGACATCTCTTCCTCTTTCGAGATTTCTCTACTCATGAGAAGCTTGAACGGTCTTGCCCACCCAGGATCTCAGGCCCCCTGCGTGGGATGTGACTCTCGTTCTAAGGAGCCTGACTCGTGCACCTTACGAGCCTTTAAGAGAGTCGTCAGACAGGGATCTGACCTCAAGACCATTTTCTTGCTTGCCCTGGCGTCGGCGAAGAGAGTTGGCGAACTTCATGGACTTTCCTTTGATGTAAAACACTCAAGGATGGGGATCAGTTACGCTTTGATTTCATCCCGGATTTCGTAGCGAAGACTCAGAATCCTTCGGTCCCTGATGCACGGTTCGAGTCCTTCACGATCCCCTCCCTAGAGGACTTCGTAGATAATGATCCAGGCGAGATGCTACTGTGTCCTGTTAGGGTGCTGCGGTGCTATCTGAAGCAGACTCGGCACCTCCGGCCTGAGTGTCGACGACTCTTCGTTAGCACCGGCTCGACCAAGAAAGAAGTGTCCAAGAACACCATCTCTTTTTGGCTTCAGAGACAATAAGGAGAGCGTGCTCTGCTGCAGGAGAAGACGACACTGGTACGCTTTGTCCGAGAGCTCACGAGGTCCGCAGCATTGGTCCATCCTCGCATTCCGGAAGAATATGTCGGTACCACAGGTACTGAAGGCAGGTGTGTGGTCCCGACAGACTACCTTCACTTCCTTCTACCTCCGGGATGTTGCACACAAGTCCTTGGACACTTTTTCCTTGGGTCCTGTGGTGGCTGCTCAACAAGTTGTGTAGCTTATCCAGCTCCCCTAACGGGACAGGTTGCATCTTGCCTATGTTGTACGGTAAGGATTGGGGAGATGTTTGTTGAGTGACTGGCCTCTTTTCCTTTCTCCCTATCCTAAGCTCTCTTCCCACGGGCAGGAGCGGACGTGCCGTTACAAGCTGGACCAGGCGATCGAGGCAGGTAAGCACATAACGGGAGCTTCCATTCTATTCCTTTTCAGGTTATAGAAGCAACCCCACTCCTTTCTCTTGCAAGGAGGAAAGAGTAAATGACTTTGAGACAAACCCAATGCTTGTATTTGCCTTTATTGTCATCCGACGTCAATTCTTCCTAGCCTACTTTGCATGAACTGACGTTTCCCTCTTTCATGCAAAGGGTCCCAGAAGTCTGACATAGATCTTGCGTTTCTTACAACCCGATCTTTTGTCAGAGGTGATTTTTCCTTCCTTGCTCTTGACCAGGAAGGGAAGACAAGGTGGTGAACTCCAGTCAGTTCAGAGAGACTTTTTCAGATTCCTCCCTCCAATCAGTAAGTCTCCAAAATGTAAAGGACCGAGGGTTTGTATATTGTGTCGGAACAAATAACAATTTTTGAAAGTAAATTGTATTTTTCCTAACTATACAAACCTGAGGTCCTTTACAATTATGCCCACCTCATGCCACCCTCAATCTGTACATGGGCCGAAAGGCAAATTGGAATGTTTACATCCGGGCAGGCGGTGCTCCAGCCCTCCCGGACAGTAACTGCCTAACCACCTTGTTGAAGTTCAACGGCCGTTTTCCAGCCTACGCCTGAAAGTATCTCCTAATGTAAAGGACCTCATTTGTATAGTTAGGAAAATACAATTTACTTTCAAAAATTGTTATTTTTCCTAACTATACAAACCCAAGGTCCTTTACACTTTATGCCCACCTCATGCTACCCATCAGTCTGATACCTGGGCCGAAAGGCAAATTGGAATGTTTACATTCGGGCAGGCGGTACTCCCGCCTCCCGGACAGTAGTTAACTGCCTAACCACCTTTTTTGAAGTTCAACGGCCGTTTCCAGCCTATGCCTGAAAGTAATCCCTAATGTAAAGGACCTCGGGTTTGTATAGTTAGGAAAAATACAATTTACTTTAAAAATTGTTATTTTACCTTCAATTTTTGTTGCTCGACTGTAATTAACCTGTAAGTAACCACTGAAGTTCATCCAACAAGCCAGGGAACCCGATGGGAATGCAGGGTTATGGGTCGGGTAGACCACAGGCAATGAGAAAACACCCAAACGTTACTTTGTTCCGACACAGTATACAAACCCTCGGTCCTTTACATTAGGATTACTTTCAGGCGTAGGCTGGAAAACAGCCGTTGAACATCAAACAAGGTGGTTAGGCAGTTGACTACTGTCCAGGAGGCGGGGGTTACTGCCTGCCCGGATGTAAACATTCCAATTTGCTTTTGGCCATCGTAGCGTGCGGATGTTGTTCTTCACGCTCTCTGCCTGACTGCTTATTTCTTCTAATTTTGGTGGGAAATCTTTGTTATTTTTCTTGCTAATCATTATGGACAAGCCTTCTAAGCCTTCCTATCCCCAGCGTGTGTCCCGGGGTGGGAGGCAAGAAATGCAATTCATTTAGGTCCAGCGTATACGCGGACCCACACGCTCTCTGCCCATCTTGCAGGGGGCGTGTGTGTTCGCGCGACGCTCCTCTTAGTGAGTGTTGCTCTTTGGTCCCCCAAGCAATGGAGGAGGTTTGAGGGGAGGAGATGTTACCGTCTTAAGCCTACCAAGGAATCGTCCGATCCGAAACACCTCAGCCTTTCTCCCATCTTGACTCAGTGGTGGCGAATGTGTCGGGTTTGTTTCACCCTCCCGGCAAGCTTCCCCTTGCTTGCTCCTCTCCTTTGGTGAGGACTCCCCCCTTCCTCATTCGTTTCATCGGTTGGGGGAGAGGTGGACCGAGACATCCTCTCGTGGGTCTCTTCCCATTCTGGAGGGGAATTTTTTCCTCCAGAGTGGGTAGAGGCTTCCCAACCTAACCCAACTTTTGCTTCAGGTCTTGGGCTGGATAGCCAGGCAACGGACATCTCATCAACCTGGCTACACCTGGGCCTACCTGGCGTACCATCACTGGAGGGACTGGTGTCACATCTGTCCAGCGCTCCAGTGACCACTCACTCTGCAGCGACAATCACCACAACCTCGGTCACCATGTCAGGGTTCGCTAAGCTTCCAGTGTCAGTAGCTTTGCACCTGGATACCCAGGTCTCGGCTGCCCCTGCCGTGCATCATGCAGTACCGCTGCCTCCTGGGTTCCTGGCCCCGTGCACGCAACCGGGCCCCTCCTGCATGGTGATGTCAACTCTTCCATATGTGACTGTCCCTGCCCCCGTTGCTGACCCTGGCCCGATTTTGACTATGGTTCCGGCTCCTCGCTTCTTGATCCAGCCCGGCACTTCGTCTGTTCTTCTCCCCATACCTTCGACTCTGGTGCGGCCCAGCCTGGCTGCCCACGCACCACCCGTGCCTGCATTCCCGGCCCCGCCTACTTTCATTCCTGGCCGACACACGGTTGCTCCCGCCCAGGTAAGTGCTGGCCTGAGCACCGCGGTCTCTACCCAGGATGTGCCTTCTGCTGCAGCCCCTCATCCTGTTCCTGAGTCTTCAGCTGCGCCTGCTTGGTTTGGGGACCTGACGGCGATACTGAAGAAGATGGCGAAGAAGAGGTCTAGAAAAGTGTCGTCATCTTCGTCTTCGTCTGCTGCCTCTTCTTCTTCTCCTTCCGAGGCTTCGCAGCCGAAGAAGAAGTCTGATCTTCTGAATCCCTCCCAAGAAGGACTCTCACTCCACCGAGACTTCCAGGGTCGGCCTCCTTCCACAGGGAAGGCAGTGGGATCTCTCGTCGGCTCTTCCTGATCCACGGATCAGGGAACCACTGCCCTGACCTCTGGGTCAGTCGCATCGGGAGCCAAGGGCATGCAGACCAAGGTCCGCACCCCCCTGCTGTGCCTAAGAAAATTCTTGCGTCTAAGGCCAGCGAGTCCACGTCGGACACTCGTACGCGTGTTGCTCCGGGTACCCGGGTCTCCAAGGAGATCCGGGTACCCCAGGCTGATACGGGAGAAACTTCTCACCATACAGACCAGGGCGAGAGAAAGAGCCCTGGCATGCAGGTGCCCCAGCTCTTCCTGCTGGCACTCCTGCCAAGTCAGGTCCTCGATATAGCGCTTCGGCCCCTCATGGCTGAACGCCAGGAGAGGTGGAGAAGAGGTCCCCTGCTCAGTCTTCCCGAGAGGCTACGGCCTCGAAGAAGACTGGGGTGCGTCTAGAGGACAGTGCAAGCTCGCGCCAGCCAGACGCTTGCTCGACTCCTCCCAGTCCCCGGCAACGTCAGCGCGGCCAGCCTGGCTCAGGGGAAGCGAGCGCGCGGCTCAGCTCAAGCGAGCCGCTCCGCTTTCCTCGGGAGACTGCTTCACCTAGGCGAAAGCACTCTCCTCGACCCAGGCTGCCGTCACCACCGCGGGTTGGTGACCGCTCCCGGCTCACTGCCTCTGTTGGTTCTGCCAGCAAAGCCAGTGGGAGCGCCTGATCCTCCTCACCTGTACCCTCCGCCTCTTCGGCTCCTTCCAAGGGGCGCGAGTCGGACAGGAAGAGCTCTGGCAAGTTTTCTCCTCAGAGTTCTACCTCGTGGGCGTACGAACCTGGCTCGGTCCTTGGCTTGACCAGGTCTTATGCCCGCGTGGTCTAGGAAGGATCACGGGGGTCTGCTGAGGTTCTCCCTCCTGCAGGGAGAGTAGATCGGGAGGACCGCACTCTGGAGGGACTCGAGGGTCCTCTGCCCCAGGATGCGGACACCCCCAAGGTACAGAGGACTTTTGCAGAGGTTATTGCGCTGATTCGTCAGCACAACGACTTTGGGGAAGGGACCACGGCCTCTTCTGTGGATCATCCTTCACGCCTCGAATCCTTTTGGGGACCCAAGAAGGAACCCAAGGCTTCGGTAGGGCTGCCGTGGTCCACGCTTGCCGAGGGGGTCCTTGACCAGGTGAACAGTCTCGTGTCTGGGCAAGACAGCTCACTTCGGTCAGGCAGCTTGGATAAGCTTCTTCTTCTTCCTTCTTCTTCTTCCCCAGGCCTCACCAGAAGAGCTTCTACACAGGTTAACCCGACCTGACTCGTCTGGATCCGGGTCTGACGTTGCAGCAACTTACTGCAGAGAGTATCTTCCTCTCCCAGCAAGAAGCTGCAACCCTGGACGCCACCGCCATGACGGCCTTCCAAGCAGTCTCCTGGCTCGATCTGTGATCCTTTACAGTATTGAAGGTAGCTGCTTCCTCGGGCGCCATCGTACCTGGGGAGGACTCCGCCTTTGGGAGACTGTGCCAGTCTGGGGGTAGGGCTATCTCCTACCTCGCCCACCAGACTGCGAACCTGTGGGCAAACCTTGTTCTGAAGTGGAGAGATGCCATTCTCTCTCGCTTCTCCAGGTCTGTAGGTCCCGAGTCAGCAATTGCCCTTAGGAATGGACCGTTGCTGGGTTCCTCCTCTCTCTTCCCCAGAGACTTGGTGGACGCCGTGGTAGACAAACGCCGGGCCAATGATAGTGACCGGCTTGTCCACCAGGCAGTGGCCAAGACCTCCAGGTCTTCGCATTCCACTGCGGCCAGGTCTTCGGGCCAGGCTGGCACTTTCTCGGCCCCTAAGAAGTCCCAGTCTTTGAAGGGGTCCCGGGAAACACCCAGCCTTCTTCTTCCTCGAGAAGGGTGGGGTCCCTCCCGTCCTTTTCAGCCCATTTTCCAAGCTGGTAAAGGGGGCAAAGGGAAGAAGAAGAAGGGGAAATGCTAGGGGCGGTGTTCCCCCAACAGCTGCCGAATGGGGTTGCCTGGGGGCCATGCCTGTAGCGACATGCCATTGAGACAACATGGATGTGAGGGATACAGAGCCGAGACCTGGATAGTGGATGTCTTTCGAGGAGGGACACCTCACTACAGCAAGAAGTGCAAGCCATGCTGAGCAAGGGTGCTGTAGAAGTCGTGTCGGACCAGTCTCCAGGCTTTTACAGCTGTGTCTTTCTCGTAGAGAAAGCCTCAGGGGGATGGAGACTGGTCATAGACCTATCTCCCTTGAACCGTTTCGTTCGCCAGACTCGGTTCATGATGGAAACAGCGCAATCCATGCTGGCCTCCATCAGGAGAACAATTTCATGCTTAAGGTGGACCTGAAGGATGCGTATTTCCAAATACCCATTCATCCGTCCTCTTGCAAGTACCTCCGCTTTGTCCTCAGGAGACGGTCTTCCAGTTCAGGGCACTTTGTTTCGGCTCTCGACCGCTCCCAGGTGTTCAAGAGAGTCTCTCTCTCATGTCAGCTTGGTCCACTGCACGGATATGTCTTCTGAGGTATCTCGATGACTAGGATATCTCGACAACTGGCTAGTCCTGGCAGGCTCTATGGATCACAGTTGCTAGTTTTGACAGGGATCTAGGGATCATGGTGAATCTCGAGAAGTCAGATCTCATCCCCAAGCAGAGGATAAAGTACCTGGGCATGCTGATAGATTTGGTGGCAGCAAAAGTCTTTCCCTTGGACTCTCGTATCAGCAAGTTCAGGCAGGCAGCACAGCTGTTCCTGTCACGGCAGGAGCAACCAGCCCGGCAATGGCAAGTCGTCATCGGTCACCTGTTGTCTTTGGAGAAGCTAGTACCTCACGGGCGTCTCCACCTACGGTCTCTTCAGTGGAGACTAGAGGAGTATTGGTCCCAGTCCCAAGACCCCAGTTCTTCCTCATCCCTCTTTCCGAGGAGGTGAGGGAGGACCTTCACTGGTGGTTGACGACAGGAACCTCTTGATAGGAGTATCCCTGCATACTCCCCTCTGGACATGCTACTGTTCTCAGATGCATCGACCGAGGATGGGGCGCACACCTGGAGGAGTTGCTGACTTCAGGAGTGTGGCACCGAGATGACAAGCGCCTTCACATCAACATCCTGGAACTCAAGGCAGCCTTCCTGGCCCTCCAAGAGTTCCGGGATCGAGTGATGGAACACTCCGTGGTACTGATGAGCGACAATACCACGGTAGTGGCATACGTCAACAAGCAGGGGGGCCTGGTGTCCCACCAGCTTCACCTGTTGATGATGCAGGTGCACGAGTGTGCCACGGCTCACTCGGTAGAGCTGTCAGCCAGGTACATTCCAGGCTAGAGGAATGTCGTGGCAGACAAGCTCAGCTGCCAGAACCAAGTGGTAGGGACTGAATGGTCCCTCCACTCGGAGGTAGCGGAAAGGCTGTTCGACCTGTGGGGGCGTCCAGCCATCGATCTGTTCGCCACCTGGCACAACAGAAAGCTCCAGGTCTTCTGTTCTGTCGTGCCGGACCCATGGGCCGCTGCGGAGGACGCGTTCCAGCACCCGTGGGACAACCTCGATGTATACGCCTTTCCCCGTCTGTCTGATTCACTGAGTGATTCGAAAGTGATGATCACCCCGAACCTCAGAATGATTCTGGTGGCACCCAAATGGCCCCAGGCCGTTTGGTATCCGGACCTGCTAGCTCTCCTCTCCAAGGCGCCGAGAGAGATTCCCCACTGGCCCAACCTGCTGTGTCAACCTCAAGTAGAGCGGTTCCACCAAGCAGTGCATTCCCTGTCTCTTCACGGTTGGAGGTTATCCACCATCTCTTGCGAGCGAGAGGCTTTTCGCGTTGCACAGCAACAGAGATGGCAGGATACCTCAGACGATCCTCCACAGCGGTATACCAGGGAAAGTGGTCTGTCTTCTGTGGTTGGTATCGTCGAAGGGGTATCTCTCCGGTTGGAGCTACTGTTCAGCAGGTCGTGGACCTTCGCCAAGAGAACCTTCTCTCCGTTTCAGCTGTGAAAGGCTACTGCGCCGCACTCAGCCTAGTCTTAAGGCTGAAAGGAGTAGAGATCTCTTCCACTTTCGAGATATCTCTACTAATGAGAAGCTTCGAAAGGTCTTGCCCACCCAGGGGTCTCAGGCCCCCTGCATGGGCTGTGACCCTCGTCCTAAGGAGCCTGACTTGTGCACTGTACAAGCCTGTACGAGAGTTGTCAGACAGGGATCTGACCCTCAAGACCATCTTCCTGTTAGCCCTGGCATCTTCGAAGAGAGTTTGCGAACTTCATGGACTTTCCTTTGATGTAAAACACTTGAGGGAATGGGGATCAGTTACGCTCAATTTCAATCCCGGATTTGTAGCGAAGACTCAGAATGTTCAGTCCCTGATGCACGGTTCGAGTCCTTCACGATCCCCTCCCTAGAGGACTTTGACTTTGTAGATCGACAGGAACCAGAAACAAGATTGCTGAAATGACTGACCTGACAAACAAAGGAGGGAGGAGCTGAACAAAACAGAAATACTTTAAAATTAATTTATTTCAATAAACTTATATACTGTTACATATTTACAAATGAGTCAATTGGTTCAAGAATACCATCTTTATAATTCTGGCTGAGTCATCAGCAAAAATCAAAAGTAAACAATGAAACAGTTTCAGGAGAAGCATCGAAGAGCCAGTACAATAACAGAAAAACATTTGACATAAAATGGGGAACAAGAATTAGGCTTCATAAATTGAATCATGAAAGAATGTCCAAAAATAAACATTAAACAATAATGACAGGAACAACAGGTAACACAGCACAACAGACCATTACAACACTTGTCACCTAAATACATCAAGGATGATTGAACAAAAAAATCAACACAGTAGGGTAAACAAAGATCAATTCCTATGGTGGCTGCTCCCTCAAGTTGTGTGCAAAATTAGCTCCTAAACAAAAATAACAGTGAAATCCCCTTAATGTTGCAACACATTGTGGATTGGGAATTGAATGGGAAAACGTGATACAGCAGAAGTACAAAGGCAAAGGCAATCACCTGAAAATATCCCACAGCAGGGAGCTACATATGCCACCACAGACGAAGAACAACACAGGAACACTGCAGGACAACAAAGAATGGAGCTCCGATCTGTCAACCATCTCAGGTTGATAGAAGTCCTCCAACTCCAGGCGCCCATGAAAGAGTCGAAGAGAACCATCATGAAAAAAAGACTCTCCAATGCTTGCTGATTTGCCTGCTGGCGTCCTCTCAAATAACGACGACCATGACAGCCCAACACGCAAACCATCTGAACTCCAAGAAACTCTCCGCTGCTTGCTGCATTGACCTGAAAGGCAGAATTAATGTGCTGACTGCAACTGATTGCTTCCTCAACCTTCTCATTGCTGAACCAAACCTGACTTGGTGAAAATGGTCCAATGAACCTTCCTGCTTTGAACCTGACAACTGGGAAGACTTTCCATCAAACAGACGTCAACTTCGCCAGCAAGAAAAACAAACAAAACAAAGGAGGCAACTACCCACTAAAAGGAACAATCGGAAAACGATTGTTCCTAACAGTAAGGATGAACCAGACGAGATGCTACTGTGTCCTGTTAGAGTGCTGCTGTGCTATCTGAAGAGGACTCGACACCTCTGGCCTGAGTGTCGGCCTCTTCGCTTTCTTCGGATAGAAAGATAGGAACATCCAAGAACACCATCTCTTTCTGGCTTCGCCAAGAGGCATAAACCAGAAGCATACTCTGCTGGGAGAAGACCCTGATCTCTGATGACTTTTAATACGATCCGAAGCATTGGTCCATCCTCGCATTCGGAAGAACATAATGGTTTCAAGGTGCTGAAAAATGTGGTCCCAGCAGACTACTTTCACCTCCTTCTACCTCCGGGATGTTGCACACAAGTCCTGGACACTTTTTCCTTTGTTCCTGTGGTGGCTGCTCAACAAGTTCTGTAATAGCTCCTCTAACAGGACAGGTTGCAGACTCGCCCAAGTTGTTCGAAGGCCTTGTGATTGGGAGGATGAATGTGGAGTCCCAATGGCCTCTTAGATCTTTCTCCCCATCCTGGCTCTCTTCCATGGGCAATAATGAAAAGCAGAAAAGCTGGATCTGGCGGTCGATGCAGGTAAACCAAAAGGAGCTCCCATCTATTTTCCGTTCAGGTTGATAGAAGAACCCCACTCCTTTCTCTTGCAAAGGAAGGAGACCATGACTATAAGACAAACCCAAAGCTTGTATTTGCCTTTATGTCATGTAAACAAATTCTTCTAGCCTACTTTGCATGAACTGACGTTTCCTCTTTCATGCAAAGGACCCAAAGTCTGACAACTGATCAGAACACCTTACAACAATGGATCTTTTGTCAGAACTTTTCCCTTGCAATCTGAACTCTCACGACCAGGAAGGGAAGACAAGGTTTGGTGAACTCCAGTCAGTTCATGACAGACACTCAGATTCCTTCCTCCAACCAGTAAGTCTCTAATGTAAAGGACCCGAGGGTTTTATATTATGTCGGAAATCACAGTTTTTCAGAAATTGTATATTTTTTTGATAACTATACAAACCCAGGTCCTTTACAAATTTAAATAATACCTCATACAACTAATTAAATTATTTCGTTCTCTCCGTCTGATATCGTTAATGGAAATTATGTAGTGGGATCTTTCTGAAGATTTTTGTTTATATATACAGTGTTTGAATTTATTAATACAGGCCAATTTTGTGATAACCTTGTTAAGCTGTCGTTCCCTGCCTGTTACTTGGGTTTGAAGGCCAAGGTCCTAACTGGAGTAATCATAACCAAGTGGTAATGCTTCTGGAATTCCAGCAGTCCTTTACGTAAATACTTAATACTTTCAACAAGTTTGGGACCTAATTTATTCACAATGGAGTTCATACATTCATCCGGACCCCTAGATTCTGACCCCTTGTCGTGGGTAGGGGCTTAGGGACCAGCAAAAGGGTCTTGATACCTGATTGGGACTCTCCACTAGTCTTGAGACTCTGCTGCCAGCCAACTAAATTCACAGAACTATCTCTTCTTTCTAGAAATTTTCATTCTTACTACATCCTTCCCCTCCATGTCACATTTTTCATCCTAATAGTTTTGGTTTAAATATGGACATTTTCCACTTTTGCAAAAATTTTACTGCTTTAGGTGAGTCTGAGAAGGGACCGTGTTTTGGGAGGGTTGGCATCTGAAGCTAATTGTGGGAGTTGTGGTGGTTGAGTCGCCACCCTGACATGGTTTGGACCTAAGAGATGGTGATGGGACCCTTCCCACTGCTATCTTGAGGGCGGAACCATCTCTGGCATCAGCCCATCGGAATCCAGGGGGCTGGTGTTTGGGATGGGACTCCTGGCTTTTGTCCGGAAGCCCACCAACATGCTTACGGATGGGGAGTCAGTCCCCATTGGTGGGGGCAGAACTCTCAGCAGGCGGATTGGCTTATACCTGGGCCACTGAAAGCGTGTTGGTGCTATCCTGAAAGGGTAGGGTATGGGGTGGACCATTGGGAGTCAACTCACTTGTGCCATTGGTGGAGAATCCCAATACCTGACTGATCCACGATGCCTTCTTGATATACCAAGCAGTTTTAGGTGGGTGGATAACCAGTAAAATGCTCTCTCAAAATGGATTTGGTGTTGGGGTGGGGATGAGCCCTCCTGGATCCTGGCGATATGCTTACTGGCACGGGAAACGACCTTTGCTGTGGACTGGTTTAAACATGGACACTTTAGTTCTCCTCCTGGATCCGATGACTTAACATTGGCAACGACTTCTGGCATGAACATGACTCCGAGACACCAAACACTGAGACACCAGGGTATCAAAAATCTGGTGGAATTTGATTCAAATAATAGTGCCTTTATTGCACTAATGTATTAGCCTATCATTGGACTATGAATGTTTGTTCAGTGTAGCCAAGCAATTTGGAAAAGTAGAAAGAATTAAATTAACTTCTAGAAAAAGATAAAGCAGACTTTTTGTGCTTATATCAAATTCTCTTCTTCCCAGGAAGCATAGTGAGGCTCAACAGAAATTACATGGCCATGTTCTCAATGATGCAGTACTCAGCACGAAGGTGTTCTCAGTGAAAAATTGAATGATGAGCCATTTGATTTTGTACCAAAGGATGAAGAACATGGATCAGTCCCATGTGCAGAGAACTTCCTCCCCCTTTTGGCATGTTGCTAGCTTTAAGGAGGAAGGGAAAATCTCATAAAGGTGCTGAATGCATTGAGAACAAAGTTGGTTCTATCCCCATTGGAAATTTGAAAAGGTATGGAAAGAACTTATTAATAAAAGCTGGAAATGAGACTCAAGCAGTTCTGTTAGCTAAATTCAAACCACCTGAAGATGGGAATATTGAATCATATTTCTTCTCACAAATTTTTAACACTTTAAAGGGTGGTATACTCAAAAGATCTTCATGTTTTTAAAGAGGAGGAGATTCTCAATCGATGCCCCCTTGCATCTCATTAAAAAACTGGGTGGTGATGCAGCCATCCTACTAACCTTCTCCTCTAGTTACCTACCTGACACCCTCATCATTGTTGGCCACGAAAGGATGCAGGTTAAAAAATAAAAGAAGCCAAAACAATGTCGTAAATGTTTGAATATGGCCATATTCAAAACTCATGTATTAATAAAAAAAGATGTTCTGTATGCTCTGTAGAGCACGACAACCCTGATGATTGTGAAGCAGCCCGTGCTGTTTTCAGTTTGCAAGGCGACCACACACCAAATTCTAGGACCTGCCCCCAGATATAAATTCGAACAAGAAGTGCTGGCAGTGGCAGATAATGAACACATCAGCCTTAGTGCAGCAAAGCGGGTGGTAATGGGGCAAACAAAGTGCCAACACTACTTATGCTTCTGTAATAAAACTTGATGAAAACTTCCAACAAACAAAACTGTGTCAATAACATCTACTAGTAACCTGGTAACCTGCTTCTACATCGGCAAATACAAATAAAATCTCCAAACCCTGAATCACTTTCGGCAGAAGTGCTTTGAAGTCCAGTACCAAAACTGCACTTCAAAAAGCATGGAAAATCTACACCACAAAGCTGGAAACAAAAAAAATAAAGGCAGGAAAATCAGCCAATAATTCAGGCAAACATATTCTGAAAATACATTCCACCAAAAAGAATCTAAAGGAACAATCCCAATTAGATAGAGCAAACTCTAACCCTTGTCGTTACACCACAAACAAAAATAATAATAAAACTAGCTGCTAACTACAAAGAAAGCGCACAAGAAACACATCCCCAATGATGATAATTTTATAATAAAAACATCAAATGGGTTCAGTGTTTTGGAAGAGATCTCTCCTCCCAGAAAGGTGAGTCCAAATGTAGTTTCAGAACCCAAAAACCATCTGAGTGCTTCAGTCATGCCGCCCTAAGACTCAAAGCAACAGCAACAACAATATTCAGAAGACCAGTGAACACCCTGACCATCAAAGGCATAATAAAAATCTGAAGATCAACCAAAACCCTGAACACTTTAACAGATGAAAAAAGGATTAAAAAAACCACCTCTGATAAAGGAGAATTTTCCTCTCCAACCTAGGATCAGTACTTCCCCTCCAGTGAGTGAAGTAGTACTTTTACCACTTTTACATTCACTGCCATCGATATTCTTCCAGTGGAACTGCAAAGGTCTCAGAGCCCGTTCTGAAGATCTTAAAGTTTTAATGAATGAATTCAATCCAGGGATTATATGCCTGCAGGAAACAATGATAGGCAACTCTCTTTATAATCCCTGGACTTGATTATTCCATATTTAAATCATACTCCCCAGTTGGTGATCGTGCTCATGGAGGTGCTGCAATTATTATCAATAAGTCTTTGCAGCACTCCACAATACAACTAAATACAACTCTCCAAGCGGTTACAGTGTCTGCCATCATTTTGACAAGAGGATCACAATCTGCTCACTATACCTTCCACCAGACCTTTCTTTTAACATTGGAGATATTCAGTCCTTGAATTAACCAACTTCCAGCTCCTTTTCTTCTGTATTAGGAGATTTTAATGCCTACAACCCCTTTGGGGAAGTCAGTGTTTAGATAGTAAAGGGAAAATAATTGAGGACCTTATTGATAGGAATGATGTTGCACTATATAATAATGGGTCAATGACCTTCCACAACATTCATCATAATCATCTTTCTGCACTGGACCTTAGTATTTCTTCAACAAATATCCACCTTGACTTTAACTGGTCTGTTAATGAAGATTTGAATGGCAGTGATCATTACCCGATCCATCTGAAATATATGCTGAAATGCCATCTGAAACATTACCTAAGTGGAAGGTAGAGGATGCTGACTGGGACAAGTTCAGTCAAGGGTGTCAATCTAGATAAGGAATTTGAGTCATTTCATTCTCACCTGGATGCCTATGACTACTTCATTGAATCCACTCTGAAGAGTGCTGAGGCCTCGATCTCCAAAAACAAAAGGCAAACCTCGCAGACCTGCAGTTCCCTGGTGGAATAAGACATGTGGTACTCTGAGGAAAGTCACTAGGAAGTGCTACAGACGATACAAAACTAGTGGCTCCCCTCAGTCTAAATTAATCTATAAACGTGCTTTAGCCAAGCAGCGGCGCTTTTATAAGAAAAGCCAAAGAGAGAGTTGGCTTTACTATATCAATGGAATCAATTCCAAAACTCCATTGAGAGTGGTGTGGCGCAAAATTAGGAAACTGAGTGGAAAATTTGTTGCGCATCACCATTACCCTCATTAAAAGTCAATAACACTCTGATCACAGAGCCCACTGAAGTTGCCAATGAGCTGGGAAAACACTTTTCTCAAGTTTCCAGCCCTGATAATTATTCTCCAGAATTTCAGAGAATTAGGAATTTGAAATGACTCTGAAATTTGATTCGGGAAAATCTGAACCATACAACTGCAAATTTTCCTAAGAGAACTTCCTGAAGCACTCTCTTCAACTGAATCAACAGCTCCAGGTGATTCAATTTTATATGAAATGCTGAAACACCTCCCAGATGATGCCAAAAATATCTACTCAAGATTATAAACAAAATATGGGAAACTGGAATTTTACCCAAGGACTGGAAAATATCCATAATTGTCCCCATAAAAAGCCTAATAAAGATGCTTCCCAAGCCACCAGCTATAGACCAATAGCTCTTACCAGCTGTGTTTGTAAGCTGATGGAGAAAATGATAAACACCAGATTAGTTTGGCACCTGGAAACTAAAGGACTAATAACTCCATTTCAATTTGGTTTCAGGAAAAATCGTTCCACCCTTGATCCTTTGCTGAGGCTGACCAATCAAATCCAGCAAGGATTTGCCAAAAGATGTCAGACCATTGGGGTATTTTTGACCTGAGAAAGCATATGACACTACCTGGAGAATTGGCATCTTAAAACAATTGCACAAAATGGGCATATGTGGAAGAATGATTAAATTTTATATATTCCTTTTTAACAGAGAGATTTTTAAGGTTAGAGGGGCAACACACTCTCCCAACCTTTTGCAGGAGGAGGGTGTTCCACAAGGAAGTGTTTAAGTGTAACACTTTTTCAGTTGCAATAAACAGTATTGATTGCAAAAATATCATCACCTGTTAAATGCTCGCTTTTTGTTGATGACCTTGCAATATACTGCACAGGATATGATGCCTTGTCAGTATGTAAACATTTGCAAAGGTCTGTTAATGCTATTACAAAGTGGGCTGATGAGAATGGTTTTAAATTCTCTTCCTCCAAAACAGTTTCTGTAAAGATTTACTAGGTGCCAGCGTGTGGAAGAGGTTCCCACCCTTAGTTTAAAAGGGTCCATCATTCCTTATGAAAAGGAAGTAAAATTTTTGGGAATGACCATTGACCAGAAATTGACATGGGCCAGCCACATAAATGCCTTAAAGACTAATGTTAAACAATCTCTCAATATTTTAAAGGTTGTCTCTGGATTTAGTTGGGGGCTGATAAAAAATCCCTTCTGAGACTGTATGACTCTGTTGTGTCGATCCAAGCTAGACTATGGCTGTCAGATTTATTCCTCAGCTTGTAAAACCAAGCTGAAAGGAACTGGATGTTGTACACAATATGGGGCTGAGAATATGCTCAGGAGCTTTTAGAACTTCGCCTGTTGAAAGCATATATGTTGATACAGACCAACTACCCCTTGATCTAAGGAGGCAAGAACTAGGATTAAGATACATGGCTAGAATTAAAAGTGCTCCCAAAAATCCCTCCTTCCAAGTGCTGAGGAAGCAGACTCACGGGTCTTTTCTGGTACAAGAGCCTCTAGACCATTCCAAATTAGACTAAATGAAGATGTTAGGGAATAATCATCTTAAATCCCAGAAAGTCATGGAAGTAGAACATCCTGTAAATCCTCCATGGCTTATCCCAGCAGCATCAATATGTAAGAAAAAAGTTATAACAAAAAGACTGTCCTGAGAAGAGATTAGGGAAAGTTCTTGGAGCACGATGTTACCCATACTAATGTGACAAAAATTTATACTGATGGATCAAAGTCAGATAGTGGTGTTGGCTGTGCAGTTATCCTTGGTGATACAGCATATACAGCTAAATTACCTGACTTTGCATCCAATATTCACAGCAGAACTAACAGCCATAGTCTCTGCCTGGATATAGTTTTTGAAAGTAGTGACACTAATTTTGTCATCTACTCAGACTCCAAAAGCACTTTAGAAGCAATAAAAAATTCAATAGCTTCCATCCATTAGTTCAAAAAGTTCAGGAATCGCTCTTCCATTTGTATTATCTGGGTAAATCTGTCCCTTTCTGTTGGGTCCCTTCTCATGTGGGGATTTGTGGAAATGAGATGGCAGATAGGAAGCGAAAGGTGCTAGTGTCTTATCAGAAACAGCCTTTAGTAAAGTGCCTCATACAGACCCTAAAAGGTCCTTTTAGATCTTATATTTTAAACAAATGGCAAGAAAGATGGACTTCTTCTTCTTGCCAATAATAAGAAAGTATAGAAAAATTAGGGATAGTATGTATTGTTGTGGCTTTCGTCTTTCCAGTTGGATAGACGAACAGAAATAGTTTTAAGCAGAATGAGGATTGGGCACACTTATTTGACCCATCAGTTTATTTTAGAAGGGGCAGCCTCCCAGAGTGTGCTTACTGTGGTGAGATGCTAACAGTGGAGCACATTCTGGTTGTCTGCCCCAGATATTTTAACCAAAGAGAGAGATATTTTAGGGTAAATCCTCTCTGATATTTTGGGAGATGAAGCAGATATTTCTGCTCTCATCCCTTTTAAAGTCTATAAACATTTTTAATAAAATTTAATTATATTTTATTAATCACATCATAGATATATATATATATTTATTTATTAAGCATTTTCTTCATTAATTCATTCATTTATCATATTGTATTTATCTATGAACCATCTTTTATTACACTTTCATTAACTCATTTTTCATAATATAATTTATTTAGTTTCCATTACGGGCGCTGAATGGCTTCTTTGGCCCAGTGCCTGGGCTTACTGAAGGCCCCCTGTACTCATACATCCATCCATCCATTCATCCATCGGGACGTAAGAGTTCGTTCCCTTCTTGGGCTTCTGCCCTCCGTGTATAAGGGGCATAACTAATTCCTTCCTACTTATGCTGAGTGTTGCTTGCCGCCTGCGCTTTGAGAATTACGGGCCGGGTGGGAGGTTGTGGGCGTCGTCGATAAGTTCCGCCCACGGTGCCCTGGTGCCTCCTCCGTCCTTTGTTTTTCTCTTCCTGTAGGTTCTTCCCTTCTCCCTTTAGTAGATCTCTGAGCGGGCGAAGTCCAGGGCGGGGAGCGATCGGGCGACCTCTTGTAGAGTACCTCCTCCTGCTGCGTAGGGCAGATCCCCTTGTAGCGAGAGGAATCTCCCTCTGCTAATCATCTTTGCTTTTCTTTCAGGTTGACAGTGAGCATCGCAGACACAGCAGTAGTTGGCTGGATATATCGAAGGATATCTCGCATGAAGCAGTCCCGACATTCATTCAGTGTTGCTTCGGGATCGACCACAATACCTGGTTAGATGACGTATTTCCACGTCGGGATCGTTCTGACTCTTTCCCACCGATGTGGATTGATCACTGTCATTGCTGGTCTTCATGTATGCTGTTGCAATGCCTCCGGTGTATCTGTGGTCCATCTGCTCCTGCTGTTTCCTGTGTTATGCTCTTGTCAACTTGACAACAGACTGTGGGCTGCTCTTCCTGGTCTCCTGCCGCAGCCGCCCTGATCATTCCTGTCGCTGGTGACTTTCAAATGACATTTCCGTCCGTTGCAGTAGCTCCTGCCTTCCGAACCGCTAACGCAGCTCCTGCATCGGGTGTCCTGATCGTGTCCACTACTTCTCCTAGTGGTCATGCCCGGGGCCGCTTCCGTTGTGTTCCTGCCAGCTGCCCTGGAGGTTACGATGTCCGCCATCCTGTAGAAGATGTTGGCGTGAAGGGGAAGGAAGTCGCCTTGTGGAAGTGACGTTCCTGGCCGTTGCAATAGCTCCTGCCCTCCGAACCTCTGCCGTAGCTCCTGCATCGGCTGTCCTGATCATGCCTGCTGCTTCTCCTGGCCGCCCGGGCCATTGTGTTCCTGCCAGCTGCCCCAGAGGTTACAATGTCCACCATCCTGTAGAAGATGTCGGCGTGAAGATGAAGGAAGTCGCCCTGTTGAGGTGATGTTCCTGGCTGTTGCAGTAGCTCCTGCCTTCTGAACCGCTGCCATAGCTCCTTCATCGGCTGTCCTGATCATGCCTGCTGCTTCTCCAGGTGGTGGTGTCCTGGGCCGCGTCCGTTGTGTTTCTGCCACACTGCCCTGGAGGTTATGATGTTTCGTGTCCACCATCCTGTAGAAGTCGTCGGAGTAGAGGTGCAGGAAGCCGCCCTGTGGAAGTAGCCGCCGTCTTCTTCATCATATCTTCGATTGTGTCTTCTGCTGCGCCTTCCCTTCCTCTCCCGAGGTCCAAGGGGGTCCCGAGAATCGGACAGACCCCCGTCGGCCGAAGGAGAGGAAGACTGCTTCTTCCCCTTGATGCCCTTGGGCGTCTAGGGACTGCCTTCTTCCGAGGAGGCAGTGGTTGTCTCGTTGGCTCTTCCCGACCTTCGGGTTAGGAAACCAATTCGCTTAGCCCTGGGTTTTGTGTTTCGGAACCTTCTGCCTCTAAGATGGGGAGTCTTAGAGGTTCCCATGGGGCTGCTTCGGCGCCGCACAGCTCGCTCCGAGTGCTCGAGATTCTATGGAATATCGAGTATCCCGATCTGGTCTGGAGAGATTTTTCTCGGCCCAGTTCGGGAGCAGTGCGAGAGAAAGGCCGAGGCACCCAGGTGTCTCGGCTCCTGTTCCTGCCAGCACCACAAGCGCTCCCGAGTGTTTGCCAGTGCTCGGTCGGGTTCCCAGCCTGGTGTCTCGATCCTGTCGGTTCGAACATCCAGAAGAAGCAGGAAGGGATTCCCTTCGGGAGTCCTGGGGACTTCTAAGGACTGACTCTCTTCCGGGAGACAAGTCTCTCGTTGGCTCTTCCTGCCCTCGGCGGGAACCGATTCGCATTCTCCTTGTGGGATCTTGCGTTTCGGGGGCTGCGAGAGTGCGGCCTCTCGAGGCCACACCCTCGGTGCCAGTCTTGGAAGTCTGCGTCTAAGACTGGTTCTGTGCTTGGCTCTTTCGATCTATTAAGAAACAAAGCAGCTGCTCCCAATTTTTGGAAGTCTCGTTGGTAGCTCAAATTTTATGAATCACGAGCGCTCTCCTTATGAGAGGCACAGGACGAGAGAAAGTGCCGAGACACCCAGGTGTCTGGTTGCCGGGACACCCAGGTGTCTGGGTGCTGAGACGCCTGGGTGTCTGGGTGCCGGTGCCAGGTGTCTGGGTGCCGAGACGCCAGGTGTCTCAATCTGCCCGCCAGCTGCTTCGTTTGCTTGGCCGGGCTTCATTCTTTTGTCTCGAACTTTAGGGTTCGAGCATGCAAGATAGCAGACACAGAATTCCCTTTGAACCTTCTTCGAGGGGCCTCGGCCTCAAAGGAGTTTAGAGTTCAGGAAACTAGCAATTGTTCACAGCAGACGAGTCTGGCCTGCCCAGTTACGATTGTGTTCATGCGATCAGCTCGGCTTGGCTCGGCCCCCGGTCGCGCTTACAAGACTGGCTCGGCTCGACTTCGGCTTGCCAGACTGGCTCGGCTCGGCTCGGCTCGCCCCGCCTGCCTCCCAGTCCGCTGCATACCAACCAGCTGGATTGCGTTTGCGTGATCAGCTCGGCTCGGCTCGGCCCTACTCGGTTTTTTCCAATTCGGGTTCTCGGCTATGTTCGAGTGAACTTTTTGCTCTTCCCAGGAAAGCGCTTTGCCACGGCACAAGTGCTCTTCTTCCCCCATATGGCAGTAATCTCTTTTGGTTGATTATCGCTCATGGCCCACCTCTCCTGCTTATCTTACTGGCAGGACAGGTAGGGATACTCTTTTCTCCTCACCTGTTCTCTTCTCCTCTCGGTTGTTCCAAGAGGCGCGAGACGGACAGAGAGAGCTCCGACGAAATTTTCTCCGGAGTTCGGCTGCCTGGCGTGCTTTGGGTATCGGTCCCCCGATTCTCTCGTATTATAACCAGGTAGCCGAGGAGGGTTTCATGGGATCTGTCAAGGTCTCCCTCCAAGGGGAGAGGTACAGGAGTTTCATGCATCGGAAACAGCGAGGGTCTTCCTCTTCAAGTTGCGATCGCCCTCGTGTTTTCGGAGAACTTCATGCCGATTCATCGGCGCGAGGATCCCCGGGACAGGACTGCGGCTCCCCCAATGAATAACCTTCATCACTCGCAACCCTTGCAGTTCCCGAGGGGCCGAGAGTGTCAGGGACCGCCGCGGTCCTGGCTTGCGAGAGCATTCTCGACCTGATGAATTCTTTTCTTCGAAGGAGTTAATTCAGGTCGAGACACCAAGCTTCCACCCCTGCCTCGACAGAATATGAATTCTTCTTGCCTTGGAGGGTCTTGCCGACTGCAGTTTTTTGGGCAGTTCTGGTGCTAAGAAGAAGGACTTTGTCCCAATTCGGATCTCCGGTTTCATAAGTCCCGAGTTGGCTTGACCCTTAGGAACGAACCTTTACTTGTTTCTGCCTTTCTCTTTCAGAGATTTGCCAGATACCCCGGTAATCAAGGTTCCCACCAGGGCACTGACTTGTCCTTTGGACAATGGCCAAGAACTTTGGGTCTTAGTCATCTCAACTCGACCTTGAGTTCAAGCCAGCCCCCCTCAACTCCTTAGCTAAGAAGTCTTAGGCTTCAGAAGAAGATTGCAACTGCTGATGCCTGGACGAAATGATACTTATCGAGTCTCTGGAACTGGCAGTGACATTGCTGAGACCTGGGAATGGATTCCTTCAGGAGAAGTATCTATTTCCCTTAGGTCTCGGCAATTCTTTCCATCGAACTTCCATCCCGCCACCTCTCCCGTGCTCCCGATTCGGGAAATGCCAGCCCGGCTAGAGCTAATTGGCTCGGTACCCTGTCATCTTGCAGAACCTTCCCCATGGTGGAGAATGGAAGTCTGCTTCCTTTCCTCCGTTCTTTCCTCTTCAATGTATGAGGAAAGAGTTAGGCTAATGCTTGATTGAAGGAACCTTCAAATATGCTTGCATATTCCCCTCACATCTTGTGTCTACTTACGGATTCACAGACTGAGGAATAGGCGCACACTGGTAAGACCTTGTCTTGAATTTGTGTGACCGAGACGATTAGTACCTTCTCATCACCGTCCTGGGCTCAGGGCAGCCTTTTGGCCGTCCGAAAATTCAGGATGGGTTTTGCTGCACTCACCGGTTTCGTTGAACAACAAAACCACAATAGTGGCATTTGTCGACAAACAAGAGGCAATCGTTTTTTCCTCCTCTTTCATCTCGACATTTGCAGGTACTCGAGTGTTGTTCTATTGCATACTCGACAGCTCAGTTAACCAGATGCATTCCTGGTGGGGATGTATTGGTAGGCAAGCCTGGCCTCAGGTTTGAATGATCAGGACGGAACATGCTGCTGACGCTTTCTTCACAAAGATTCATGCAGAGACTGCTTGACTGAGAAATCCCTACCGTCCTTCTGTTGCCTCCCTGCACACAAGTCGGTAGCTTTTTCTCGTTCCTTCATACCAGACCAGGGGCCGCTCTGTTGAGGCATGCTGTCATTTTGGTGAAAACTCGATATCGACGTTTTTTTTCCCTCCATATTTGTCCGTTTCGTTAGGGGTTCACAAACATTGCTCACCCCGAGTTACAGACAAATACTTGAGGACTTCACTTTCATCCGACTTGATTGCTAAGGCATCGAGAAGAATTCCACTTGACCCAACCTCCTGTAGCAGCTACACAAGAAGTGGTTCTTGAGGCAGTACATCCCTGTATGTCTTAGTCTTACAGTCTTACAGTTTGTTCGGGTTGCCCCAGGTCCCTCAGTGTGAGGCACCTCTGATGTCTACCAGAGAATTGCTAATGCATCTTCCGGTATATTTTGCATCTTCTAGTCTTGGATGGTCTGGAATGCATCTTAGATATTTGTCGGGCTTATTCTTAAACACATCTACGCTCACTCCTGATATGTTTCTCAGATGAGCTGGTAGCGCATTGAACGGACACTGCATTATCGATGCTGGTGTGTGGTGGATTTCTGTCCTGTGTGCTTTCCTTAGTTTTCCTGGTATAGTTTTGGGCACTATTAATCTACCTCTGCTTGCTTTTCTGATATTTTTAGCTCCATGATGTTTTCAGTAGTTCCTTCTGTCTGTTTCATGCCTGGATAATCATGTTACTTTCTCTTCTCCTTTCAAGACTATATAGATTTAAGAATTGTAGTCTTTCCCAGTAGTCAAGGTCCTTAACTACTTCTGTTCTAGCTGTAAAGGACCTTTGTACACTCTCTATTTGTGCAATATCCTTTTGGTAGTGTGGGTACCATATTATATTGCAATATTCAAATGGACTACGTCCCAACAGTATGTTTTATAAAGCATAATCATGTGTTCCTGACTTTTCTTGTTTTGAAGTGCCGGAACAACATTCCCATTTTTGCTTTGCATTTTGCCAATATTATTGCTATTTGGTCATTGCATCACTTCTTCCTATTCAACATCATACCAAGGTCTTTAACTGCTTCCTTATTTGTGATTGTCTCATTATTAGGTCCTTTATATGCATATAGCATTCCTTCTTTATCACCATAGTTTATTGATTCAAATTTGTCAGAGTTAAATACCATCCTATTTACCTCTGCCCACTTATATATAATGTTTAGGTCTCTTTGTAGGAAGGGAGTTCCTATCTTCATCACAAGTAATCTCTCTACTTATTCTTGTGTCATCAGTGAAACTTCTGTCACTACCGAGTCCTTAACATTACTGTCTATACAAACTGCAATCATAATCACAAACAGCAATGCAAGTGCTAACACACCCGTACCTGGAGTGGCACAATCGGATATTACCATAGCCTTCATCTGATTTCTCATCGTTAGGCTAGTCACTATCTGTTTTTCTGTTTTGCAAAAATTCTTTTATCCATCTTCCTACTTTATCCACAATGTTATGTTTTCTCATTTTTTTCACTAATATATTATGGTCTACCTTGTCAAAAGCTTTTGCAAAGTCTAGGTAAACCACATCTGTATCTTTTTGACGTTTATCATATTTTTATATATGGTAATTTTGTGGTGGACTAACAGTTGGGTTTGTGTGCTTCTTCTTGCAGGTACAAAACCATGTTGTCCTATATTAAACAAACTATTTTTCATTAAATGTTTCATTATATATTTTTCATTACCCTTTCAAAAACTTTCATAATATGAGATGTCAGACTCACAGGCCTATAATTACTTGCCTCTAGTCTTGATCCACCTTTGAAAGTTGGGGTAATACTTTACAGTTGACCATCACTAATCCGGCAATCAGTAGTCCGGAACAATCAGTAATCCAGCACAAATATCGTCCAGTCCCAACGTAATTTCTAATGTTTCCGCACAGCTAATTTTCAATTTTTACTTATAGAACTTACCTGGTAGTTACATATAGCTGTCGTCTCTGACGTCATGGCAGAATTTTAAATTTTGCGCTAGCGCTATAAACACCTAGGTGATCCCTCTACCAGCGCCCTCTATAGGTAACAAGGAACTATCCCAACAATGTTCTAGAACCCATTAAGTTTTCTGCCGAGAGACCGGCAACACGGTCTCGTTTTTTGGTTGAATTTTTTGTCTGCAAGTTATACTTAAGTATTTCTTTGTGGTTTTTTGCTAGCTAGCGCTTTGCAATTTGTGGTTGGAATTAATTCTTTGTACAATATGTCTGATTCTGGTTCTCAGTATAGATATTGTGCTTTAGGCTGTAGGACTCGATTGCCTAAGGCGGCTATCGACCCCCATTTAGTTTGCTCTTCATGTAGGGGTAAATTTTGTAATTCAGAGAATACATGTGAGGAATGTATGCATCTAACAACGGATGAATGGTCAGCCTTAGAGAAATATCTACGGAAGTTAGAAAAGGACAGAGTTAGGAAGGCTTCGCAGAGGTCATCATCTGCTAAGTCTGTAGGGCAGGTATTCAATCTGTTAACCCCTCTCCTATTAACTCTCCTTTGTCCGACCCTGTTGATCCCAATCCTATCACCGTGTCAGAGTTAAAAGTCCAGATGGACACTAAATTTTCAGCAGTGCTTTTCGGCCATCCAGACGATGGGCCAAGCCATTGAAAAGTTGGCTCCTCGAAGTGAAGTGTTAGTGGAGGAGGTGTCTGTTCGGCCCACTCGTTCTCCCAGGTCAAGACCTCTGTCGGACTCCCCTGGTTCAGGAGAGGGCATGTCGAAAACCGAAAGGAGGCGAGTGGGGCTTGCTCCCGAACAGTCACCCCTCAAGTATTCCTGTTGTGCAATCCCAGGATGCTTCCATGCACGCCATAGAAAAGGCGCTGCTGGGGATGTGTCTTCTAGTGGTGATGATTCTTTGACTCCTCCTCGAAGTGGGCGCTTCAAGCATTCTTCTCGCCCTCTCAAGAGGTCTCGCGCCGTCTCTCCTGCAGCGATTCCTAAGAAAAGATCGTTGACGGATCCGCAAGCGGGCTGTAGCTTCTGGGAGGATCCTGAAGCTTTTTCCTCCTCCTCATCAGTGGATCTGCCCCTCGTCGGAAGGAACCTATGCGTACCATTGCTAGTAATAAGCGTGATTTCGTACCAGGAGCGTCTACACCTCTCGTCCAGCTTCATCGCAGATAGTGCCTCCTCCTACTACCGGTCAACAAGATCCCGTTTTGTCGCTCAAGTCACGGACAAATTGACGGATCTTATTCAGTTCTTTTGTGGCGCTCGTGCTGCTTCGGGAGCACCTGTTGCGGAGCGCTTCCTTTGAATGCGCCACAAGTCTTGGCGCAAGAGCCTCCCACTTCGCATGCACCAGTGAAGAGGCTCAACCAGGCGCTTCAGCATTCTTCTCTGGCTCCGGATATGCCACGTTCTGTTGGCGAGCGCCACTTCAGCATGGCGGCGCCACTTCAGCATGGCGCGCGCCACTTCAACACGCGCGCGCACACCTGACAGATTCAGCGCCACATCGGCATGGTCGCAAGACTTTCGATTCCGTCGACCTCGTTTCGTCAGGAAACTGTTCCTGCACACCAATTGTCTCCTGTGTCTTCTGAAGAAGAAGAAAATGAAGAAGATGTAGAAATGGAAGAGGACATTCCAGGAATCAAGGAGAAATCTTCGGGTTATAAGAAGTTACTCAAGTTTTTTGTTGAGAACTTTGGGGACTCTTTTAAGCCTTCGACTCGGCATCTCCCAGATCGCAGTTTAAGAGGGACAACGCCTCGGATCCAGCTCCTTTTACACGCCTAGTTTTGGCGATTTCAGCCAAGAAGGCTATCAAGAAGATTAATTCCTGGCTCTCAGACAAGAGAGAGCAAGGCAAGAGTATGTTTTGTCTTCCACCCTCCAGATTGGCTCATCGCAGCCGCATGTGGTACGAGACTGGAGAACGTTTTTCTTGGGTGTGTCTGCCTCCGCTCAAGGGGACTTCTCCAGTCTCGTGGATTCAAGTCGTCGCACAGCTCTTCAATCAGCGAAGATCTTCTTCACGCAGTCGGAGTTGGATCATCTTCTCAAGAGTATTTTCGCTGTTGTGGAGGTCATCAGTTTCCTAGATTGGTCAGTGGCGGCTCTGGCTAGGAAAGTCAAAGAATTCGGACTTTTGGATGCGCAGTTGACGGATTTCACTTCGGTAGTCGACTGCATAGACAAGGGAGTATGAGATAGTGCCTTGGAGCTAACTTCGGTTTTTGCAACCGGAGTTCTGAAGAAACGACAACTCTGGTGCTCTTTTTTGGCGAAGGGTGTTTCCCGCAGCCAGAGGTCTGCTCTCCTCTTTGCCCCTTTGTCGAAGGACCACTTGTTCCCGAAGGAATTAGTTCGAGAGACTGCTGAAGCTCTCACGCAAAAAGCAACACAGGACTTGTTGGCTCAGTCAGCAAAGAAACCGAAGAAGACTACTCCTGTAGCTACTTCCACCAAAACTTCGGTGTTTTCAGACACTTCCAAGACGTTCAGGGCAAGTCTGCTTCTCGGCCCTTTTCCAAGTTCCGTGGGAAAGGGAAATCTTCTACTCGACCTTCCAATTTTCAACAGAAGAAATGATTGTGCTGTCCTCCACATAGCAGTAGGTGCCAGACTCCAGTCGTTCTCGGAGGCCTGGCAAAAGGTCACTCAAGATCCTTGGACCTTACAGGTGATTCGGGAAGGGTACTCCATCCCATTCCAACAAAAGCCCCCGCTGTCGGACGCTCCAGTCGCTTTTCAAGCGTACTCCAACGACTCTCAGAAGTTTTGCGCCCTTCGAGAAGAAGTAGAAGCACTACTAAGGAAACAAGCCATCGAATTAGTGCCGACCCCATGCTCTCCGGGTTTTACAACCGCCTCTTTTTAGTTTCAAGGCGTCGGAGGTTGGAGGCCAGTTCTAGACGTGAGCGCATTGAACGTTTTTGTAAAAAGACGAAATTTTCGATGGAGACGACAGAGTCGGTGTTGGCATCTCTTCAACCGGGCGACTGGATGGTCTCGATAGACCTCCAGGATGCGTGCTTCCACGTTCCAATCCATCAGGAATCAAGGAAGTTCCTGAGGTTTGTTTTCAAGGCAAAGTATTCCAGTTCAGAGCTCTTTGTTTTGGACTGTCAACTGCACCTCAGGTGTTTACAAGAGTTCTGTCAACGGTGGCAAAGAATCTTCACTTGCAAGGAATAAGGATGTCAATGTATCTGGACGACTGGCTTATGAAAGCACACTCCAAAGCCAAATGTGTGGAGGACCTAATAAAGACAGTATCTCTGGCAAAGGAACTAGGTCTACTAGTCAATGTTCCGAAATCGTCCCTCTCACCATCACAACAGATGGTTTATTTGGGAGTGAGGATGGACTCTGACTTTTCGGGCTTCTCCATCAATACGGAGAGTAGAGTCTTGTCTAAGCATGATAGACGACTTTCTACATCGCGAGGTTTGCTCAGCCAACCAGTGGATGAGCTTGCTGGGGACTTTAGCCTCGATGGAGAAGTTCGTAAACTGGGGAGACTCAAGATGAGGCCTCTGCAGTTTTATCTACAAAGCCAATGGCCACGCAAAACCCATCCGGATTCCTTTCTTTTCAAGATCTCAGATCAGATCAAGAAGGAGCTGGTCTGGTGGAATTCAAGAGAAAGACTAGAGGAGGGAATTTCTCTTTATATCAAGAACCCAGACCTCACACTCTTGTCAGACGCTTGGGATCAGGGGTGGGGAGCGACTTTAGACAACAAGGAATGTTCGGGCCTGTGGCAGGAAGAACAGAAAGAACTGCACATAAATGTGAAAGAACTGAAAGCGGTACATCTAGCCCTGATGCAATTTCAACAAGAGGTAAAAGTCAAGGTAATTCTAGTTCAGTCGGACAACACGACAGCTCTTGCTTATATCAAAAAGCAGGGGGGCACTCATTCCTTCTCCCTGTATCAGACGACCAAGGAACTTTTAGAATGGTCGGAAGAGAACGAGGTCACGTTATTGACCAGGTTCATAAAAGGCGAGAGGAATGTAACAGCGGATCTCTTAAGCAGGAAGAATCAAGTCTTGCCCACGGAATGGACCTTACATCTGCAGGTTTGCAAACAGTTGTGGAATCTGTGGGGTTGTCCGCTAGTAGACCTGTTTGCAACAGACAGAACAAAACGCCTCCCAGTATATTGCTCCCCAGATCCGGACGACAAGGCACTTTGGGTGGATGCAATGACAATGAGTTGGGATTGCCTGGAACTTTACGCTTTTCCACCTTTCAAAATTATCAGGAAGGTCCTGGAAAAGTTCAGGAACCACAAGAACACCAAGATGACACTAATTGTTCCATTCTGGCCATCGAGGGAGTTGTTCCCAGATCCCACTTCCTGAGGTTCCATCAGAACTTGTCCCATCAGAACTTGTCCGCTCGCTTGTCGCCTGCAGACTGTCGAGCGACTCCTCAGGAAGAGAGGCTTTTCAAAGGAGGTTGCAAGTGCTATTGCGCGACCCAGAAGAAAGTCTTCGGACGCAGTATACCAGGCAAGATGGAGTCAGTTTAGAGACTGGTGCAATAGACATGGAGTTTCGTCTTCTAAAACCTCTCTAAATCAAATAGCGAAGTTCTTGCTATCCCTTTATAAGGAAAAAGGATTGTCTTTGAGCACAATTAAGGGGTATCGATCAATGCTTGCGTCGGTATTTAAGCACAGAGGTCTAGACATCTCGAACAATCAGGATCTAACGGATTTACTTAAGTCTTTTAATACCTCGAAGACGAAAGTTCCTAAACAAATATCATGGAATTTGGACATCGTTCTTAAATGGATTTGTTCAGATCAATTCGAACCTTTGGCAAATGTCTCGTTGAGAAATTTGACTAAGAAAACTATTTTTCTAGTAGCATTCGCAACAGCCAGGAGGGTGAGTGAGGTTCATGCCTTGGACAAAACTATTGGTTTCTCTCAAGGAAAAGCTGTATGTTCTTCCTCTCTTAGGTTCTTAGCGAAGAACGAAGATGCGTCCAGACCATGGCCTAGGTCTTTCAGCATTAAGAGCCTTTCAGATCTTGTGGGAGAAGGAGAACAAGAGAGATTGTTGTGCCCGGTGAGAGCCTTAAAGTTCTATATTCACCAACAAAAGGAATCAGGGGCTCTTCGGAGAACTTGTGGTGTTCTGTGAGAAACCCGACAAGACCACTTTCAAGAATGCTCTTGCTTTCTTCTTAAGAGAAGTTATTTCAGAAGCCCATGGAATTGTCAGGACTCAGACACGGGAACTCTGAAAGTGAGAGCACATGAGATAAGAGCTGTAGCTACATCTTTAGCTTTCAGGCACAATCTCTCAGTGCAAGAGATTGTGAATTCTACATTTTGGCGATGTAAATCGGTCTTTGCATCGCATTACTTGTCAGAATTGAAGACAGATTTTGACAATGGCAGTACCTTAGGGCCTTTTGTAGTTACTGACACGGTGGTTGGTGAGGGAGAAAGAGGGGCAATCCTATCCGACTAACATTTTCTCCTTGATGTTGGAAATTGGGTTTGGTTGCGTCGTCTGTAGGTACTATGTTTGATGGTTTAGGAGTACCTACAGTCTTTTTAATTTTGTGGTTGAAAGTTTTTAATTTTTAATATTATGGTGATAGAGGTGATCCCTTATTGTTAATTTGGTACTGCGCCCAGAGCAAGGGCATACTAAGTCTTGTCCGTCACGGCGTTGTCCTCTCGACAAGTACTAACAGATTGTATCTGACACCCGGATCCTTTATATCCTGTCTATACAATCGAGGGATAAGCAGACTACAGAGGCAGTAACCGCTGAGTCAGCAATCCTTCAAGGTAAGGAACTAAAATTCATGTTTTGATTTCTAACAATATATGTGGCTGACATGGTCCCACCTCCACTAAAGGTGCCAATCAGCTATATGTAACTACCAGGTAAGTTCTATAAGTAAACATGATATTTTTATGATAAAATAAGGTTTTACTTATACTTACCTGGTAGTTACATGAGTAAACCCGCCCACCTCCCCTCTCATGTCAAGTGGGCTTAAAACTTAATGGGTTCTAGAACATTGTTGGGATAGTTCCTTGTTACCTATAGAGGGCGCTGGTAGAGGGATCACCTAGGTGTTTATAGCGCTAGCGCAAAATTTAAAATTCTGCCGTGACGTCAGAGACGACAGCTATATGTAACTACCAGGTAAGTATAAGTAAAACCTTATTTTATCATAAAAATATCATATTTCCCCGGTCGCTGCGCTAACTCGCTCGCCGGCCGCTTCGATTTGGTGGTGTAGTGTGCTGTATCAACAAACTGGTAGCCTGGCCTACATTATACTGAACTCCATTCACATATTAACAGCATTATACAAACATCAACATAACAATGTGCATCTTTTTCATAGATCTTTTAAAAAGTTATGCTTTACTACATTGTTTCCAGTTAGTAGTATATTCTCATATTGCTTTTGTATTATAAATTGCGATCAATGTTTTGTTTTGGGAATCGATATTGCGGTGTTTATTTCAATTTAACTAAGTTCAAAGCGCTTTTCTTGCTTCTAGTTAGCGTAAATGAATATGGATACTTTATTTATGTGGGACAAGGATATTTTTCGTTATATGAAGTGTTTTTGAGTCGAAATATGACTTAAATACGTCTCGTTGTAAAATTAATTTAGCTATTTTTTTACGTTAATATATGACGTTTGCGGGAATCGCGGCTGGCCGTTTTGGGGCCATGTTTATTTTGTGTAAATAAAATCAAGATTCCATTCGCTACTTTCTCTTGATTTCATCATAATACGAACTTCACGTATTTATCTTTTATTGGCGTGAAAACAGTAGTAATTTGTATTCTTTCATGCCCAGTAGTTTTGATTAAAATACGTTCTCTCCAGTTTTATTTATGGTCGAGTTTCATCCATTTTGCCGATGCACGATAATTTATAGTCATTAGCAGCTTGAACATTGTTTTCTCAGCTTCAGCTACAACTTGCAGCTTAAAGTTACTGTAGCAGTATATTTTCCTGCCGATCTTTTCTCCAAAGCGAATAAGGGTATCGTGTAAAAAATATATCAGTCCTACTGTACAGTACTTAACATCATTTGTAACATAACTACAGTAATTGTGTATTACCGTACGATGGTTGAAATACAATCAAAACAGTTGTTATCCGATATGATTATTAGCAAAACAACAGTTTCCCGTTCGGTTGTTTATGGCTGTACGCATTTACGCAAGAGTATAACATTCCTAAAAATACTTTTATCATTCTTTTTTACTTTTTTAACTAGCAGATGGAATAAAGAGATGGAGGAAAAGAAGTTGGTCTATTGTAAGTTGGTCTCTCTGGCAGCCTGCGCCTGCGTGAAATCTAAAAATATTTCCTAAATATTTTCGTATCGGTATTAATTGCTAATCCCATCGTAAACTCGAAGTATCGTAAGTTGAATTATCGTAACTTGAGCACTACCTGTATTACTTCAGGCGAGAATCAGACATCATAGTCCAGTAAATCATTATCCACGTCATTCTCATGAGGAGTGTCTTGAAGGGTGTCTGGAGTAGCAGTGAGGGTATCTTGATCACAAAAAAGCTGGTTGAAGTATGTCATGAAAATCTGGGGGATGAATGGAACCAGATCAATAAGATGGTCAAGTTTATTTGGCTGGAGGCGACGAACTGTAGCATACTTTGGTTCGAGAGGTACACTGGACAGGTTAAAAAGTGAGGGACTGTAATTAGCTCTACCCTTCATTAACCGTACACTACCTAGTGGGTCATTATAGTTCATGCCAAGGAAGTAGCCTTCCCTGAAGTTCAACTGAAGCATAAACCTCCGGGCGTCCTGGAATCTGTATGGTGGGCGTGGTCGTCGAGGTGTCACACTTTTCTGCAATACATCAGCATTCAAGAAATACTCCCGTTTCATGACATTAACCTCAAATTTTGCAGTCACCGCATTTCTGATCACTTTACAGTAGCTGTCAAAGTCATAAATGTCACCAGTGGTCCTAATATTTTTTTCTATATTACCAAAAGCTCTATCACATGGCACGTAACTATGGCCAGGGATTAGAAAATAATGTTCAACCTTCTGAAATTTACCACCATGCAGCTCACTTAGATAATACAAAATCATGTTTATGTTCTTGTTTTGCCCCCACAGTTATCTGTCATGACTTTCAGTGTACCAAACTTTTTATTATCATATTCCTCATCCACCCACTTCTTCAGACAAGACACTATCTCAGCACTTCCACGACCGCCACTCACTTCGTCCCACACATAGAATTTTGATTTATTTTTCTTTAAATCATGAATACACAGATTGTACATCCAAAGTTTACGTTTATAGTATGCCACACTAGTTGACATCCTGGGAATTGGTAAAGTCTGCTGGAGGTCAAAGCAGATGCACCGCACGTCCGGGTCAGTGTCCTCAGCTAAACGTTTCATAGTAACCTGCCTCTCCTTTGCTAGCTCCAAGTGATTGTCAAGCTGTTGTTGTAGTGCTGGCTTATCTTCCTCACTGGCCTTCTCGATGTTATTCTTCAACAAATCACATGTAGAACAGGTGTCAGTTTGAGGGGGTTTGAAGCCAAGGCGGCACCGTGTATGAAAAATCTTGTGATAAATGCCCTCAGTCACTGGTTTATCTCTAGGGTGCTCCTCCTCCATCCACTCTAAATATAAGCGATACAGCTTCATAATATTGAGGTTCCCCTCCAGATAACGAAAAAAAGGTGATTTGGCACGTGTGTAACGACTTGTTACTGTAGGAAAACTCTGGCTGTGCTGTAAAACTTGATCCACCTGTGGGTCCTTAGTCTTGTGTGATGGCAGGTGTTTCCCACGTTGATCACGAATGGGGCTTCCTGTAGCTGTCATGGACTTGAGTGCTGTCTTTACGTGGGTCTCACTGATAGCTAGAATGCTTAAAAACCCCTTTTTACACACAGTGTACACTGCATCATTGTGAGAGAGGGTGTAGGAGTGAGTACAGGAACGACGACGTTCTTCTTCAGGGTTCATGACAGGACGCCTCCTTTTTACAGGCTTATTCTTCACATTTTTCTGTAAATATGCATTTTGTAGGTTGAAATCAGCAATATTCCAGAAATGCTGATGAATGGTTTGTACCATGGGAATTGTAATGGTATTGAAACAGCCGTCTGGGCAAGGAGTGCCAATAACTCGTGCTGCAACTTGTTTCCCTGTTGTTCTGCTTACATATGCCTCATCTTTGTTACGTAAGCTTTTGGCTACACTTTGCTTCCAATTAGCAAAGTCCCGGACTTTCTTTCTGCCCCTGGAAGGTCCTGGAACATTGTCATCTACGTTCGTGTCGGACATGATGAAGAGGAACCAGTATTATTAATGAATAAAGAACAAAAAGCACATTAAATCCAGAGGCGATCATGGGGAAGGAAGGTACAAGAATGTACCTTGAGAGGAAGGTTCGGGGGCCTCGAGAGGCCACGCCCTCGCTGCCTGTCTTAGAAGTCTGCGTCTAAGACTGGTTCTGTGCCTGGCTCTTTTCGATTTCTTAGGAAATTGAAAGCAGCCTCTCCCAATTTTTGGGAGTCTCGTGGGTCGCTCAAATTCTACGAATCATGAGCGCTTTCTTGACGAGAGGCACAGGACGAGAGAAAGTGCCGAGACACCCAGGTGTCTGGGTGTCGAGAGGCCAGGTGTCTCAATACTGCCCGCCAGCTGCTTCAGTTGCTTGGCCAGTTTTCATCCTTGTGTCTTGAACCGTAGGGTTCAAGCATGCAGGGTAGTAGACACAGAATTCACCTTTGAACGTTCTTCTCGAGGGGCCTCGGCCTCTAAGGAGTTTAGAGTTCGGGAAACTAGCACTAGTTCACGGCAGACGAGTTTCTCCCTGTCCAGTTCCGATTGTGTTTACGCGATCAGCTCGGCTCATCTCGGCTCGCTTGGCTTGCTCGCCCCACCCAGCCCCTGGTCGCGCTTGCAAGACTGGCTCGGCTCGCCCCACCTGCCTCCCAGTCCACCGCATACCACCCTGTGGATAGTGTTCGCGTGATCGGCTCGGTTCAGTGTGGCTTGGCTCGTCCCCACTCGTTTTTTTCCGAATCGGGTTCTTGGCTCTATTTGAGTGAACTTTCTGCTCTTCCCAGGAAAACACTTTGCCACGGCATAAGCGCTCTTCTTCCCCCGTGTGGCAGTAATCTCCTTTGGTTGATTATTGCTCACGGTCTGCCTCTCCTGCTGGTCTTACTCGCAGGACAGGTAAGGGTTCTCTTTCTCCTCACCTGTTCTCTTTTCCTCTCAGTTGTTCCAAGAGACATGAGACGGACAGAGAGAGCTCCGACGAATTTGTCTTCAGAGTTCAGCTGCCTGGCGTGCTTTGGATGTCGGTCCCCCGATTGTCTCGTATTACAACCAGGTAGCCGAGGAGGGTATCTTGGGATCTGTCAAGGTCTCCCTCCAAGGAGAGAGGTACAGGAGTTTCATGCTTCAGAAGCAGCGAGGGTCTTCCTCTTCAAGTCGCGACTGCCCTTGTTTTTGGGAGAACTTCACTCTGATTCATCAGCACAAGGATCCCCAGGTCAGGACCGCAGCTCCCCCAATCAATACAGTAATCTTCATCACTTGCAACCCTTGCAGTTCCCGAGGGGCTGAGAGTGTCGGGAACTGCCACGGTCCTTGCTTCCGAGAGCATTCTCGACTAGGTGAATTCTTTTCTTCGGACAAGTATTTCACTCAGGTCAAGACACCAAGCTTCTCCCCTGCCTCGACAGAGTACAAATTCTTGCCACGAAGGGTCTTGCCGACTGCAGTTCTGTGGGCAATTCTGGTGCTAAGAAGAAGGACTCTGTCCCACCCGGATCTCCAGTTTCGTAAGTCCCGAGTTGGCTCGACCCATGGGAGTGAACCTTTACTTGGTTCTGCCTTTCTCTTTCAGAGAGTTGCCAGATACCTCAGTAATTAAAATTCGTACCAGGGCCTTGTCCTTTGGACAGTGGCCAGGACCTTGGGGTCTTAGTCATCTCGATTCGACCTTGAGTTTAAGCCAGCCCCCCTCAACTCCTAAGAATTCCCAAGCTTTGGAAGGAGATATAGCTAGGCAGCAGTTTGGGACCCCTTTGTGACCCCTATGAGAAGAATCTTAGAGGGGACATCCTCGGCAGAATTTCATGATACAATCTGCCTCTTTAGTATTATAACCTCTACCACCTTGCTAGAAGTTGCAGCCAAAAGGCTTCCAAAAGATTCCAGAACAATTTTGATGTGGCCAAAAGTTTTATGAGAACCCTATGGGAAGCACTCTATGACTTTCTAGAGTGGTGCATAAAAGTGCAAATGGAAACATTGGAGGGCTCCAACAAGTCACTTCCCAATGTAATTTCATTATTACACTCTAATCCCTGCTGTAAGGACCTGTTTGAGGAGTCTGTTGTGGCTAAACTTAACAAGCAAGCCCACCAACAGAATTGTACAGAGTATGTATGCTCTTCTGGGAAAAAGGGAATTCAGGAAACAAAAATCTGAAACTTCCCTTTACCCAACTCAAAAAGGCTCTCTATAATAAAAAATCCTATAAGCCTTCAGTCATCCTAAAAATTTTTTCCTCGACACTTAGGTGGTCAGAAGGGACAACTCCCTACAAAGGGACAGCAACAACAACAGCAAGGAAATCCTTTTCACAAGGTCCAAAGACCCTCTTGTAGGGGAAAAGGAAAAGCAACACCTGGAATGCCTGTCAGGGGCAAAGGCAGAGGAAAAGGTGGATACTGTTCCAATAGGAATTGTATGATCAGGGGTCGACTTCGACATCACCACAGGCAATGGAGGTCTTCTTTTTGGGAACACAGCATTATTTTCAAATGGGCTGGGGTGGAAACGGTCTTATCCCTCCTCGTCCTTTATAGGGGTTCTATCAAAAGCCAGACCCCTCTCTGGAAGATTATATGCAAAAACACCCTGTTAACCCTTAAACGCCAACTGGACATATCGTAAGTCGACTAAAATTGTCTGTCGGGTGACGAGTGAACTACAAAAAATTTCAACCTTTGGTCAACTTTGACTCGACCGAAATGGTCGAAAAATGCAATTGTAAGCTAAAAATCTTACATTCTAGTAATATTCAATCATTTATCTTCATTTTGCAACAAATTAGAAGTCTCTAGCACAATATTTTGATTTATGGTGAATTTTTGAAAAAACTTTTTCCTTACGTCTGTGCGGTAACTCAGCCGAAAATTTCAGAAATTCTTTTGTCATTTTGTCGCAATTTTTGCACCATTTTATATTAGCCGTTACATAAAGTTTTACATATGAAAATGTGCACAATTTCATGTAAAATACAACAAAAAACAACCCATGGTTGTAGCTTTTATCAGTTTGGAAATATTTTCGTATAAATCACGATAAGTGCCAAAATTTCAACCTTTGGTCAACTTTAACTTGACTGAAATGGTCGAAAAACGCAATTGTAAGCTAAAACTTTTACATTCTAGTAATATTCAATCATTTACCTTCATTTTGCAACAAATTGGAAGTCTCTAGCACAATATTTCGATTTATGGTGAATTTTTGAAAAAAATTTTTCCTTACGTCTGTGCGGTAACTCGTCCAAACATCTCTGAAATTCTTTTGTCACTTTGTCGTAATGTTTGCACCGTTTTATATTAGTCATTACATAAAGTTTTATATATGAAAATGTGCACAATTTCATGTAGAATACAACAAAAAATAACTCATGGTTGTAGCTTTTATCAGTTTTGAAATATTTTCATATAAATCACGATAAATAGAAAAATTCTACCTTCGGTCAAATTTAACTCGACCGAAATGGTCGAAAACTGCAATTGTAAGCTAAAACACTTACAGTCTAGTAATATTCAATCAATTACCTTCATTTTGCAACAAACGAGAAGTCTCTAGTACAATATTTTGATTTATGTCGTAAGCCTACCAAGGAGTCGTCCGAGGGAAATACGCCCCCGACGACTCCAGTGGTGGCAAATGTGTCGGGCTCGTTTCTCCCTCCCGGCGAACTTCCCCTGCTAGCCCCCTCTCCCTCGGGTGAGTACTCCCCCTCCCCTTCCTCTTACGTTTCATCATTTGTGGAAGGGCGCGGGGGAGAGTTGGACCTGGACATCCTCTCTGAAGTCTCTTCCCGTTCCGGAGGGGAGTTTTTTCCTCCTGAACGAGTAGAGGCTTCTTGTACTGACCCAACTTTCGCTTCAGGTCTTGGGCTGGATAACCAGACACCGATCCCAAATTCATCCTGGCTACACCTAGGCCTACCTGGCACGTCACTGGAGGGATTGGCTCCTCTGCCCTCCGCTCCAGTCACGACTCACTCGGCAACGAAAGTCACTACTACAACTGTCACCATGTCGAGGTTTGCCCAGCTCCCGGTGTCAGTTGCATCGCATCTAGACACCCAAGTGTCGCGTCACCGATGCAACACGCTGTTCCGCTGCCTCCTGGCTTCCTGGCTCCGTTCACGCGTGCTGGCTCCGCCTACATGGTGATGTCATCATACCCATATGTGATTGTCGCTGCCCCCGTTGCTGACCCTGGCCTGTCCACGACTTCTGTTCCTCGTCTGACTTTCCAGCCCGGCCCTTCGTCTGTTCCAGTCCCCATCCCATCGACTCTGGCGCGCCCGACTTGAATATCCACGCGGGAGGGATGGCGCCGGCATTCCCGGCCCCGCCCACTTTGTTCCTGGCCGACGCCTGCTCTCTCTCTACCCAGGCAAATGCTGGCTCGAGCTCCGCGGTCTCTGCCCGGGATGTGCCTTCTGCTGCAGCCCCTCCTGCTGTTCCTGAGTCTGCGGCCTCGCTTTCCTGGCTTGGGAACTTGATGGCATTCCTGAAGCAGATGGTGAAGAAGAAGAAGAAGAAGAAGAGGTCTAGGAAGGTGTCGTCATCTTCATCTTCATCTTCGTCATCATCGTCGTCTTCGTCTGCTGCTTCTTCCGCTTCTCCTTTCGAGGCTTCGCAGCCGAAGAAGAAGAAGTCTGCCTCTCCCCCCCCCCCAAGAAGCCTCGCACCGAGGCTTCTAAGGGTCTGCCTCCTTCCACAGGGAAGACAGTGGGATCTCTCGTCGGCTCTTCCCGATCCTCGGATCAGGGAACCGCTGCCCTGGCCTCCGGGCCAGTGGCACCGGGAGCCAAGGGCGTGCAGGCCAAGGTCTACACTCCCCCCCCCGCTGCACCTAAGAAACTTCCTGCATCTAAGGCCAGCGAGTCCGCGCCTGGACGGACTCGTTCGAGTTGCTCCGAGTACCCAGGTCCCCAAGGAGACCGGGTACCCCAGTCTGATACGGGAGAAACTTCTCGCCGTACAGACCAGGGCGTGGGGCAGAGAAAGAGCCAGGGCATGCAGGTGCTCCAACTCTTCCTGCTGGCACTCCTTCAGGTGCCAAGTCAGGTCCCCGGGATAGTGCTTCAGCCCCACAGGGCCAAACCAAGGAGAGGTAGGGAAGAAATCCCCTACTCAGTTTTCCTGAGAGGCTCCGGCCTCGAAGAAGACTGGGGCGCGTCCAGAGGACAGCACAAGCTCGCGCCAGCCAGCCGCGCGCTCGACTCCTCCCAGTCCCCGGCCACGTCCACGCGGCCAGCCTGCCTCGGGGGAGGCGAGTGGCTCTCACGAGCTGCTCCACTCTCCTCGGGAGATTGCTTTGCCTGGGCTAAAGCAGTCTCCTCGACCCGGGGGCTCGTCATCACCGCAGGTTGTTGACCGCTCTCGGCCCACTGCCTCTGCTGGTTCTGCCAGTAAAGCCAATGGGAGCGCCCGATCTTCCTTGCCTGTCCCCTCCGCCCCTTCGGTTTCTTCCAAAGGGCGAGTCGGGGAGGAGGAACTCTGGGTAGTGTTCTGCTCAGAGTTCTACTGCGTGGGGGCACGCCCTGGCTTGGTTCTTGGCTCGACCAGGTCCTACCCCCGCGTAGTTCAGGAAGGTCCACGGGTCTGCCGAGGTTCTCCCTCCTGTGGGGAGAGTAGTTCGGGAGGACCGCACTCTGGAAGGACTCGAGGGTCCTCTGCCCCAGGATGCGGACACCCCCAAAATACAGAGGACTTTTGCGGAGGTTATCGCGCTGATTCGTCAGCACAATGACCTCGGGGAAGGGACCACGGCCTCGTCTGTGAATCGTCTGTCGCGCCCGAATCCTTCTGGGGACCCAAGAAGGAACCCAAGGCTTCGGTGGGGCTGCCGTGGTCCGTGCTTGCCAAGGGGGTACTCGACCAGGTGAACGGTCTTGTGTCTGGGCAAGACAGTTCGCTTCGTTCGAGCCGCTCGGACAGGCTTCTTTCTCCTCCTCTGCCTCAACAGAAGCGCTTCTGCGCACCAGTGGAAGGGGCATTGAGGACTAAGCAGGTTGACCCGGACCTGACTCGTTTGGATCCGGGTCTGTCGTTGCAGCAATTGACTGCAGAGAGTATCTCCCTCTCTCAGCAAGAAGCTGCAACCCTGGAAGCCACCGCCATGGCGGCCTTCCAAGCAGTCTCCTGGCTGATCTGTGGTCCTTCACAGTATCCCAAAGTGCTGCTTCCTCAGGCGCTATTGTATCTGGGGAGGACTCCGCCTTTGGGAGACTGTGCCAGTCTGGGGTAGGGCTATCTCTACCTCGCCCACCAGACTGCAAACCTGTGGGCGAACCTGGTGCTGAAAGCGAAGGGACCCCATTCTCTCTCGCTTTGCCAGGTCTGTAGGTCCCAGTCAGCTATCGCCCTGTGGAATGGACCGTTGCTGGGTTCCTCCTCTCTCTTTCCCAGAGAGCTGGTGGACGCCGCGGTGGACAAGCGCCGTGCCGATGACAGTGACCGGCTTGTCCACCAGGCAGTGGCCAAGACCTCTGGGTCTTCGCATCCCACTGCGGCCAGGTCTTCGGGCCAGGCTGGCACTTCCTCGGCCCCTAAGAAGTCCCAGTCTTCGAAGGGGTCCCGAGGAAACACCCAGCCTTCTTCTTCCTTGAGAAGGGGGGGTCACTCCCGCCCTTTTCAGCCCACTTTCCAAGCTGGTAAAGGGGCAAGGGTAAGAAGAAGAAGGGGAAACGCTAGGGGAGTGTGGCACCGAGACGACGAGCACCTTCACATCAACATCCTAGAACTCAAGGCGGCCTTCCTGGCCCTCCAAAAGTTCCGGGATCGAGTGATGGGACACTCTGTGGTACTGACAATACCACGGTGGTGGCGTTCGTCAACAAGCAGGGGGACTGGTGTCCCACCAGCTTCATCAGTTGACGATGCAGGTGCATGAGTGGGCCATGGCCCACTCAGTAGAGCTGTCAGCCAGGTACATTCCAGGCAAGAGGAATGTCGTGGCAGACAAGCTCAGCCGCCAGAGCCAGGTGGTAGGGACCGAATGGTCCCTCCATCAGGAAGTAGCGGAAAGGCTGTTCGACCTGTGGGGGCGTCCAGCCATCGATCTGTTTGCCACCTGGCACAACAGAAAAGCTCCAGGTCTTCTGTTCTGTCGTGCCGGACCCATGGGCCGCTCATGAGGATGCGTTCCAACACCCGTGGGACAATCTCGACGATACCCCTTCCCCCGTTCTGTCTGATTAGCCGAGTGATCAGCCAAGTGATGATCACCCCGAATCTCAGAATGACTCTGGTGGCACCCAAATGGCCCCAGGGCATTTGGTACCCGGACCTGCTAGCTCTCCTCTCCGAGGCGCCGAGAGATTCCCCTGGCCCAACCTCCTGCGTCAACCTCACGCAGAGCGATTCCACCTGGCAGTGCATTCCCTGTGTCTTCACGGCTGGAGGTTATCCATCATCTCTTGAGCAAGAGGCTTTTAAGCGCCAGGGAGCAACAGAGATGGCAGGATACCTCAGAAGATCCTCCGCAGCGGTATACCAGGGAAAGTGGTCCGTCTTCTGTGATTGGTGTCGTCGAAGGGGTATCTCTCCGGTCGGAGCTACTGTTCAGCAGGTCGCGGACTTCCTCGTCTTCCTTCGCCGAGAGAAGCTTCTCTCCGTTTCAGCTGTGAAAAGCTACTGCGCCGCACTCAGCCTAGTCTTACAGCTGAAAGGAGTAGACATCTCCTCCTTCGAGATTTCTCTACTCATGAGAAGCTTCGAACGGTCTTGCCCACCCAGGGATCTCAGGCCCCCCTGCGTGGGATGTGACTCTCATCCTAAGGAGCCTGACTCATGCACCGTACGAGCCTTTATGAGAGTCGTCAGACAGGGATCTGACTCTCAAGACCGTCTTCTTGCTAGCCCTGGCATCGGCGAAGAGAGTTGGCGAGCTTCACGGACTTTCCTTCATTGTTAAACACTTGAGGGGATGGGGATCAGTTACGCTCGATTTCATCTTGGATTTCAGTAGCGAAGACTCAGAACCCTTCGGTCCCTGATGCACGGTTCAAGTATTGTAGTAAAGGCTGCAACACCCACTTAACAAAGATAACATATGACTCTCATATCCTGTGCACAAATTGCGGAGGGCAAGTTTGTACCATTGATTTGACATGCGACGATTGCAGGGATTGGGACGAACGTAAATGGAAGACCTTGACTTCTCATTTAAATAAATTAGAGAGAGATCACAAAGGAAGGCAGCAGCTAACGCCGGCGAGAAATTAGTTAGTCAAATGACTCTTACATCTAATGATGTAGATACTGTATTCCTGCTGTATCTCCTCCTTTTGTTCCTGTTTCCCCTGTATCAGTACATACTCCTAGACCACCTACTCCACTCCTGCTCCTGACTTTCACTTTCACACTTCCGAGCCCGATCGCTTCACCAGCATAGAAAATAAATTTGATCAGAGAATCATTATGGTGGTAGGTATAGTGGCCAAATTAAGGGCATCGATGTGTGTCCTTATGGATAAGTTCGATAAGAAAAGTGAAAGTGAAATGTTAGTGGAGGAGGTGGCTGTTCGTCCTGCTGATTCTCCCAGGCATCGGTCACTGCCATATTCCCCTGAACCAGGGAGGAGGCATACCGTTAGCCCAAGGGAGGTCAGTGGGGTCTGCCCAAGAGCAATTGCCCCCTCAGACCAACCTGTTGCATCCCAGGTTGTGTCATGAGACAGTCTCTGGAAAGGCGTCTCGGATGTGCATCAGCTCTTGTCTAGTTTGGGAGATTCTTCACTGTACAGAAGGCACCAATAGCGTTTTCCCGACGAGTCACACCCTTTGAAGAGGTGTTCTTCTTCCAAGGATCTAGCTCCTCGACTACCCAGTAAAAGGTTGAGGGAGCCTCCTCTCAATCCTCAGCCTTCTTGCATTAAGTGGGACAGCCCTGAACACTTCTCTCCCGGACGCCAGGAACGAGTATTTAGTCACTCCTTTTCGTTTAAGAAGTGTCTTCTTTCTGACTCTAAGCACTCTGCTTCTAGTGTACAATGAAGTTCTTCGTCTAAGCGCCTGGATTTGACCGAGTGCCCTGTTCTTGATGAGTGTTTTTTGTACGATGAGCGCCCAGTAACATCTGTGCGCCATATATTATCTGATTGCCTGCCTTTGGCTAAACTCCCTCACTCAACTAAGCTTCCTGAAGTGCCCAAGCTCTCCTGAAATGCCCAAGCTTCCTGAAGCATCCTGTAGCACCCAAGCTTCCTGAAGTGCCCTGTAGCTCCAAAGCTTCCTGAAGCGCCCTGTAGCGCCCGAGTTCCCTGATGCATCCGCTCGCTTTAGAGCTCTGACACGTCAATGTGCATCTACTCTGCCTGCTGCCAGTTCCTTGGGGGAACCAACCAGTATATTGGTGTCAGCTTCTGAGCTTCAGGCACCAGCTTCGTCCAGTTCGGCAATGAATTGTGAGTCGGCTTCAAGTTTGGATCCAGCTTCAGCTTCTCTTCAACGCAAGTTGGATAGCATTCTGCAGCTTCTTCACGGACCATCCATTGCTAAGGCACCTCCATCTGGTGCTCCCCTGTCTCCTGTTTTGTTGGAAGAAGAGGATTTCGATTAAGATTCTCCAATGGCTCCTTAAACATCCCTTCTGAAGTTTTTACTTCAGAATTTCTCGGAGTTCTTCTCTCATGCGACTCCTTGGTCCCCGGCTTCGTCTTCTTTGGTGCGTAGTCAGCCTTCGGGCACTGCCGGACTCCCCAAATTGGTTCTCTCGTCCTCATCCAAGATGGCCCTCAGTGAAGTGGAGAACTGGCTTTCTGAGAAGAGGGAGCAGGGGAAGGCTTGCTTTAGTGTCCCTCCCTCTCGTCTTTTAGGTCTCACTACTTATCTTATGCTACTGGAGAAGCTTCTTCCCTGGGAGTGGCTGCCTCCTCCCAGGGGTACTTCACTGGTCTCACTGACGCAGGCCATAGATCTGCTCTTGCACCAGCAAAGGTATTCTTTTCGGCTCAAGAGATGGACCACCTCCTGAAAAGTCTTGTTAAGACGTTTGAAGTTTCAAGTTTCATGGACTGGTGTTTAGGTGCTCTTGCCAAGAAAGTTCAAGAGTCATTGCTTCCACCTGATTACACCTCGGAACTTGTGGGTTTTCTCTCCTGCACTGACAAAGCAGTCAGAGACAGTTCACAGGAGATTGCTTCACTACTGTATATGCGATGGGCATACTCAAGAAGAGGGAACTTTGGGTTTCCTTTAAATCTAAAGGTGTGACATCGTCCCAAAAATCAGAACTTTTGTTTTCTCTGTTGGACAAGTATCATCTTTTCCCACTGACAGCCGTTAGTGAGATTGTTTCCAGCCAGCATAAGAAGTCTACCCAGGATCTTCTGACACAGTTGATGAAGCAACAGAGAGATTGGACCACAGTACCCACCAGGACTTCTCTGCTGCCAAGGCCCTTTCAGGGGAGCAGGCAGAGATCTCAATCTAGGTCCAGAGGATTAGTTAGGTTCACACCCCGAACCATCAAGAAGTTGTTAACTAAACCTTCAGCTCGCAAGTGAGACCCCAGTCCTACTTGCCCCAGTGGGTGTGAGGCTCCTTCTCTTCTGGGAGAGATGGAGTTCGAGAGGGGCAGACCAGTGGGTAGTCAAAGTACTCGAGGGTTATTCTGTCCCCTTCAGGGAGAGGCCTCCCTTGACCAACGCTCCTGTTGCCTTGACAGCTTACTCCGAAGGATTGGGGAGGTATTCAGCCCTCTCAGAGGAGGTTTCCTCTCTCATTAGCAAGAAGGCCATAGAACTAGTCAGGAACTCCAAGTCGAAGGGGTTTTGCAATCGACTCTTCGCAGTGCCCAATTCTTTAGGGGGTTGGAGACCGGTGCTTGACATGAGTGCCTTGAATGCCTTCATAGAGAAGACAAAATTCAGTATGGAGACGACACAGTCGGTTCTTGCTTCCATCTGTGAGGGGGATTGGATGACCTCCGTAGACATGCAGGATGCATATTTTCATATCCCTATTCACAAGGATTCAAGAAAATACCCCAGGTTTGTCTTCAGGGGCAAAGTTTATCAGTTCAGAGCTCTTTGTTTTGGCCTCTTGACTGCCCCACAAGTTTTTGCAAGGGTACTCACTCCCCTGGTGGGTTGGTTTCATCTATCAGGGGTACTGCCTACTTCACTTTCCCATGAAGGATGGAGGGCTTACAGAAAACGATTTGCATGAGTCAAGATTTAGGACTTTTATTGAATCTCCAGAAATCTCAACTAACTCCCACTCAGAGAATTCTCTGTTCAGGGATTCTGATAGACTCTCAGAGTTTTCGAGCTTCGCCATCCCTCAAGAGAGTGGAGGACTGTTTAAGAAAGGTTGACCTGTTTCTCGTCCTTCATTCATGCACAGCAACTCAGTGGATGAATCTTTTAGGCATACTGGCCTTATTGGAGCAGTTTGTAAGACTGGGGAGACTGCACACGAGGCCACTACAGTTTTACCTGATAGCCTGCTGGGATTGGAAGGTACACTAAGATATTCACTTCTCTCCTGTCACAGCAGAGATAAAGGAGGACTCGTGTTAGTGGAAGTCCAAAGAAAGATTGACAGAGGGAGATCTCTTCTCCCAGTGAGCCCCGACCTAGACTTCTTTTTTGATGCATCGGATCTGGGTTGGGGAGCGCTCCTTGGGAACTGAGAAATCTTGAGAAAGTGGTCCCCGAAGGAGAAAAAGCTTTACATCATCCTATGAGAATTGAAAGCGGTTCACCTGGGTCTCAGTTATTTTGCAACAGAAGTCTGCAACAAGGCGATCACGGTACATGCAGACAACACCTCAGTCACAAGATTTATCCAAGGCAAATGCAGTGTCCTGGCGGACGAGCTAAGCTGCCGGAATGAAGTTCTTCCGATGGAATGGATGTTAGATAGTCAGGTTTGCTCCAACCTTTTTGAGATTATGGGGACAACCTACCCTAGACTTATTTGCAACTTCTCAGAATCACTGTCTACCTCTGTTCTGCTCCCCTGTTCCAGACCCTCTCGCATGGTCAACAGATGCGATGATCCAAGATTGGTCAAATCTGGACCTTCACGCTTTTCCGCCCTTCGGAATGATAAGGGAAGTTCTCATGAAGTTCTGCTCTCACAGCAATGTAAAGATGGCTCTGGTGGCCCCCTTTTGGCAACAGAAGGAATGGTTCCCAGACCTTCTGAATCTCCTCATAGACTTTGCAAGGCTCTTTCCCTGCTATTCCAAGTCTTCTCAGACAACTGCACTGCAGGATATTCCACCAAGACCTGTCCACTCTGGCTCTGACAGGCTTTCGACTGTTAGTGGACTTGTCCGAGCTGAAGGATTTTTACATCGGGAAGCAGAGGCCATTGCCAAATGTAGATGTCCTCGTCCAACAAGCTCTACCAGGCAGAGTGGAAGTTTTTAGGACCTAGTGCAGAAGAAACAGAGTTTCATCCTCTCAGATGTGTATCTCTCAAATAGCTGATATTCTTCTTTACTTGAGGTCTTCTCTAGGAATGTCTTCGTCCACCATAAAAGGCTACAGAGCAAATGCTCAGATCTGTTTTCCATCACAGAGGCCTTGACATTTCTTCTAATCAGGATAATTCGGACCTAATTAAGTTGTTCAGCACCACCAGATCTAGAAAGGAGGAGAATTTCCCTTGGAATCTAGATGTGGTACTTAAGTGGTCATCAAGTGAGCACTTTGAACCTATGCATTCTTCCTCTCTGAGAGATTTATCTAAGAAGACTATTTTCTTGTAGTTGCTGGCCATTGCGAAGAGAGTGAGATTCAAGCAATCGACAGGAAGATCGGCTTTTCAGACGGAGACGCAGTCTGTTCCTTCTTAAGTTTTTTGGTGAAGATCGAGAACCTTTCACACCCTTTTGGCCTCATTCTGTCACCATTAAGGGCCTATCTGATATTTTAGGCACAGAAGAGGAGGAAAGAGTGCTTTGTCCCGTGGGAGCCAACCAAGAAAATTAGAGGGCAGTTTTCTAATTTGTGGTGCTCAGTCAAAAATCCCTCTTGACCTTTATCTAAGAATGTCATTTCCTTCTTTTTGAGAGATCTTATTATTGAGTGAAGTCAGGAAAGTTAAAGCTCATGATGTAAGGGCAGTCGCTACATCAGTAGCTTTCAAGCACAATCTTTCCTTATCCTCCATTCTTCAGGCAACGTACTGGAGAAGCAAGTTGGTGTTTGCAATGTACTATCAGCGGGATGTGGAAACTGCTTATGAAAACTGCAGTACTCTAGGACTGATGTCCATGGCTGGTGTAGTGATGGTTGAGGAAGTGTAGGAAGTAGCCCTTCCTATGTATTTAGCTCTTCACCTTGTACATGGTGTTGGGTTCTGGGGAAGCCTGGAGGGTACAAGAGTGGAGTGCCCACCAGTTTTTTAGTGTTGGGTAGTGGTCATGTTAATTTTTATGGTGTAGGTAATTTTTTTGCGGGTTTTTTATTGATATATGGTACTGCGCCCTGGGCAGGGGCAATTACATGAGCTTTGTTGCCTTTGGTATTCACCTTCATCACAAAGTTCCTGCTGTATATTCTGTCAGCCTTCAGAGCACTCCTTCGCTGCAGAATATCCCACTTCCAGAGAGATGAGCGCCAACCAGCGCAGCTCTCTCACCAGGTAAGGAAACGACAAACATTCTCTCAATGTTAGCCTATTTTAGGTCATTAAATTTTCATATGTAGATTATTTTACTGTCCATGATTCCCCAACACCTTTCAGTGTGGAATCAGCTGAGTAATTACTGGATAAGTAACTTATATAAAAATGACATATTTATGATAAAGTTGTTCCGACACGATATACAAACTGTCAGTCCTTTACATTAGGAATTACTTTCAGCGTAGGCTGGAAATGGCCATTAAACTCCTGAGCAAGGTGGTTAGACAGTAACTACCGCCAGGTAGGCGGGAATACCTGCCTGCCCAGATGTTAACATTCCAGTTTGCTTTCGTCCGTCATGCATTGCAGACGTGGTTTCGGATCTCTCTGCCTGACTGTCGTTAAGCTCTTATTATCCCGGTGGGATCTTTTCGTATTTTTGTGTATATATATGTGTGTTTGATATTTATTAATATAAACCCACGATTTGTGATAACCTTGCATAAGCCGTCCTTCTCTGCACTGTGTCTTGGGTTTGATGGCCAAGTGTGTATTTAGAGGGGAATAACTGAGTGGTAATGCTTCTCTTCCAGTAGCCCTTTATATAGATACTGAAGGTGTTTCCCTGTAAGTTCAGAGATATTAGATTGGGACGTAATGTCTTCGCTCCCCTACATTGATTGGGACATAAGAGTTCGCTTCCCTTCCTGCCCTCCGTGTACAAAAGCATGACTACTTCCTTCCTACTTGTGCTGAGTGTTGTTTTTCACCGCCTGTGCTTAGAGAGAGCTATGGGGGGGTGGGAGGATGCAGGCATTGTCTGTAAGTTTGCTTCCACGGCGCCCTTGGTGGCCTCCTCCCGTCCTTTTCTCTCCCATAGGTTCTTCCTTCTCCCCTTCAGTAGAGATCTTTCTTCTTCGCCCTCTTCGCTCGTCGGGCAAAGACTGCGGGGGGGTGTCGGGCGACCACTTCTAGGGTACCTCCCTTTGCTGCGTAGGGCAGTTCCCCTTGTAGCGAGAGGAGTCTCCCTCTACTAATCATCTTTGCTTTTTCTTTCAGGTTGACAGTGAGCATTGCAGACACAGCAGTAGTTGGCTGGATATCTCAGGGGATATCTCGCATGAAGCAGTCCCGACGTTCATTTAGTGTTGCTTCGGGATCGACTTCTGTACCTAGTTAGATGACATATTTCCATGTTGGGATCGTCCTGACTCTGTTTCCGCCGATGTGGATCGATCGCTGTTATTGCTGATCTTCATGTATGCTGTGGCACTGCCTCTGGTGTATCTGTGGTCCATCTGCTCCTGCTGTTCCCTGTGTTATGCACCTGTTAACTCGACGACAGTCTCTGTGTGGCTCTTCCTGGTCTCCTGCAGCAGCCACCCTGATTGTTCTGTCGCTGCTGGTGACTTTCATGACGTTCCTGTCCGTTGCAGCAGCACCTGCCGAACCGCTTCCATGGCTCCTGCATCGGCCGTCCTGATCGTGCCCGCTGCTTCTCCTGGTGGTCATGCCCGGGGCCACTTCAGTTGTGTTCCTGCCAGCCGCCCTGGAGGTTATGATGTCCGCCATCCTGTAGAAGATGTCGGCGTGAAGGTGAAGGAAGTCACCTTGTGGAAGTGACATTCCTGGCCGTTGCAGTAGCTCCTGCCTTCCAAACTGCTACCGTAGCTCCTGCATCGGCTGCCCTGATCATGCCTGCTGCTTCTCCTGGTGGTGGTGTCCTGGGCCGCTTTCTTTGTGTTCCTGCCTGACTGGCCTGGAGTTTATGATGTTTCGTGTCCACCATCCTGTAGAGGATGTCGGAGTGGAGGTGAAGGAAGTTGCACTGTGGAAGTAACCGCCATCTTCTTCATCTTATCTTCGATTTTGTCTTTTGCTGCCTCTTCCTTTTCTCTCCCGAGGTCAAAGGGCATTCCGGGAATCGGACAGACCTCTGTCAGCCGAAGGAGAGGAAGGCTGCTTCTTTTCCTTTGATGCCCTTGGATGTCTAGGGACTGCCTCATTCTGAGGAGGCAGTGGGTCTCTCGTTGGCTCTTCCCAACCTTCAGGTTAGGAAACCGATTTGCATAGCCCTGGGTTTTGTTTTGGGAGCCATGGGCGTGCAGACCTCGGTTTGTGATCCCGTTCCCAGTCCTAGAGGTTCCACCTCTAAGACGTGGGCTGCTTCGGGTGCTTATTCACGAGCCACTCCGAGTGCTCGAGATCCTATGGAATATCGAGTATGTCGATCTGGTCTGGAAAGTATTTTCCTTGGCCCAGTTCAGGAACAGTGCGAGAGAAAGGACCGAGGCACCCAGGTGTCTCGGCTCTTCCTGCCAGCACCACAAGCGCTCCCGAGTGCTTGCCAGTGCTCGGTCGGGTTCCCAGCCTGGTGTCTCGATCCTGTTGGTTCGAACACCAGAAGAAGCAGGGAAGAGGTTCCCCTTCGGGAGTCCTGCGGACTTCTAAGGGACTGACTCTCTTCCAGGAGACAAGTTTTCTCGTTGGCTGTTCCCGCCCACCTCCTGTCGGGTCTGGCGTTTTGGGGGCTGCGAGACCTCGCCCTCGTTTGCCAGTCCTAGAAGTCTGCGTTTAAGACTGGTTCTGCGCCTGCTCTTTCGATCTCTTAGGAAACTGAAAGCAGCCGCTCCCAATTTTTGGGAGTCTTGTGGGCAGGGGCGTCATTTCAGATTTTTGTTGGGGGGCAAAGATGGTTTGGCTGAGCGAAGTGAGCCTAACCAGCTGGGGGTTTTTTGATTTTGAGCTATTTTATGTGCTTTTTGAAGCCACATAAGCAAGGTATTTCAGCAAAATAGGCAGACAAACAAACATTGTGTGAGTTAGAGAAATATAGATAGATAGATAGATAGATAGATAGATATAACTTAATGTAGTGACACATTTGAATTTTAGTAGGAATAATGGAAAACCCGCTGCTGTTACTTCTTGGGGCTTGGGGGTGTGAGGAGGTGGCAAGTTGAGGCTTGGGGTGGCTAACTTGAGTCTTGGGGGGTTAGTTCTCCCCCCTTCATCCCCCCAAATGATGCCCCTGCTCGTGGGTAGCTCGAATTCTATGAATCACGTGCGTTCTCCTGACGAAAGGCACAGGATGAGAGAAAGTGCCAAGACATCAGGTGTCTGGGTGCAGAGACGCCAAGTGTCTCAATACTGCCCGCCAGCTGCTTTGGTTGCTCGGCCGGGTTTCATACTTGTGTCTTGAACCTTAGGGTTCGAGCATGCAGGATAGCAGACATAGAATTCCCCTTTGAATCTTCTTCTTGAGGGGCCTTGGCCTCGAAGGAGTTTAGAGTTCGGGAAACTAGCAATTGTTCACGGCAGACTAGTTCCGCCCTGTCCAGATTCTGATTGGCTCGGCTCGGCCCTGGTCACACTTACGAGACTGGCTCGCTCGGCTTGCGAGACTGGCTCAGCTAGCCCCGCCTGCCTCCCAGTCCACCGCACACCACCCAGCTGGATCCCGTTTGTGTGATCTGCTCGGCTCGGCCCTACTCGGTTTTTTCCGATTCGGGTTCTCGGCTATGTTCGAGTGAACTTTTTGCTCTTCCCAGGAAAGCGCTTTGCCACGGCACAAGCGCTCATCTTCCCCCATGTGGCAGTAATTTCCTTCAGTTGATTATTGTTCATGGTCCGCCTCTCCTGCTTATCTTACTGCCAGGACAGGTAGGGGTACTGTTTCTCCTCACCTGTTCTCTTTTCCTCTCGGTTGTTCAGAGAATTGCGAGTTGTTCAGAGAATTGCGAGACGGACAGAGAGAGCTCTTCTGAGTTTAGCTGCCTGGCATGCTTTGGGTTTCGTTCCCCCGATTGTCTTGTAATACAACGAGGTAGCCAAGGAGGGTTTCATGGGATCTGTCAAGGTTTCCCTCCAAGGAGAGAGGCACAGGAGTTTCAAGCTTCGGAAACAGTGAGGGTCTTCCTCTTCAAGTTGCAATCGCCCTCGTGTTTTTGGAGAACTTCGCACCGATTTGTCGGCGTGAGGATCCCTGGGACGGGACCGCAGCACTCGCAACCCTTGCAGCTCCCGAGGGGCCGAAAGTGTTCTCAACTAGATGAATTCTTTTCTTCGAAGGAGTTCATTCAGGGTGAGACACCAAGCTTCTCCCCTGCCTCAACAGAATATGAATTCTTCTTGCCTCGAAGGTTCTTGCCGACTGCAGTTCTATGGGCAATTCTGGTGCTAAGAAGAAGGATTTTGTCCCAATTCGGGTCTCCGGTTTCGTGTGTCCCGAGTTGGCTCGACCCTTAGGAACGAACCTTTACTTGGTTCTGCCTTTCTCTTTCAGAGATTTGCCAGATACCTCGGTAATCAAGGTTCGTACCAGGGCACTGCCTTGTTGTTTGGACTACGGCCAAGACCTTGGGGTCTTATTCATCTTGACTTGACCTTGAGTTCAAGCCAGCCCCCCTCAACTCCTAAGAAGTCCCAGGCTTTGAAAGAAGATTGCAGAACACATAGTCCTCTTCTTCCCTTCTAGGAAATGCACATAATTATGTCTCTTTCCACTCTCTTCCATATGGGAGGAGGGAAGAAGGGAAGAGAGAAAAGAAGTATCGATCGGTAAGAAATTCTCTTACTGCTGATGCCTGGATGAAATGATGCTTATCGAGTCTCTGGAGGTGGCAGCGACATTGCCGAGACCTGGGTATGGATTCCATCAGGAGAAGTATCTATTTCCTTAGGTCTCGGCAATTCTTTTCATCGAACTTCCATCCCGCCTCCTCTCCCGTGCTCCCGATTTGGGAAATGCCAGCCCAGCTAGGGCTAATTGTCTCAGTACCCTGTCATCTTACAGAAGCTTCCCCATGATGGAGAGTCCTGCTTTCCTCTTCGAAGTATGATGAAAGAATTAGGCTAATGCTTGATTGAAGGAACCTTGGAATATGCTTGCATATTCCCTTCACATCTTGTGTCTACTTACGGATTCACCGATTGAGGAATAGGTGCACACCGGTAAGACTTTGTCTTGAAGTTGTGTGACTGAGACGATTAGTACCTTCTCATCAGTGTCCTGAGCTCAGGGCAGCCTTTTGGCTATCCGAGAATTCAGGATGAGTTTTGCAATACTCAGTGGTTTTGTTGAACAACAAAACCACTGTAGTGGCTTTTGTCAACAAACAAGAGGGAATCGTTTTTTCCTCCTTTTTCATCTGTCGACATTTGCAGGTACTCGAGTGTTCTATAGCGCACTTGACAGCTCAATTAACCAGATGCATTCCTGGTGGGGACATATTGGTAGGTGAGCTTGGCCTCGGGTTTGAGTGATCGCTCTTTTCTTCATGAAGATTCATGCAGAGACTGCTTGACTGAGAAATCCCTACCATCCTTCTGTTGCCTCCCTGCACAACAAGTCGGTAGTTTTTCTCGCTCCATACCAGACCAGGGGCCGATACAGTGAGGCATGCTGTGTTTTTTGGGGAAAATTCAATATCTACATTTTTCCCTCCGTATTTGTTTGTTTCGCTATGGCTTCACAAGCATTGCTTACCCCAAGTTACAGACAAATACTTGAAGACTTCGCCTTTCGCCCGACCTGATAGCCAAGGCATCAAGAAGAGTTATGCTTGACCCAACCTCCTGTAGCAGCTACACAAGAAGCAGTTCTTCAGGCAGTACATCCCCATGTGTTCAGGACTGGGAGACTGTCCAGCTTTCCTTGCAAGCACAGGCTTTCTCGCCGAGCGGCAATGGATATAGCTGGATATCCCTTGAAGTCCTGTGCATCACTGTCCCAGAGACTGGATCCGTCTCCGCTGGTGGGTGTCATTGACGGAACTTCTTCTCGGGTCAGAGTTGCTCTTCAAGTCTGGACTTCCTTGTCTTCTCCACCGAGGGTTGCTTCTCTCCCTTTCATTTGTGAAAAACGTAGGCCCTTGCGACCTAGTCTTCTATCTGAAGTAGCCTTTTCCTCAGTCAAGAGTTAGCTACGGACAAGAAGCTTCTTTGGTCATGCTGTCCCAGGGAACTGTTCCATGGGTGGCTTGTGACTCATGTTTAGGGTTCCTGTCCGTGCCCTGCACGTGCCTGATATGTGCCCTCTTAGGACCATTTCTCATCTTACTCCAGCCTTGGCGTAGAAGATGGAAGAACAGGGATGGGGATCATACCTCGACTCCTTCTCGGATGTTGTAGGTGGACTCCGAATCCATTGGCATCTACTGTCAGGTTCGAGTCCTTCTGGTTCCCCTCCTCCTTGGACTTTGTGTTGATGATCCAGAGCATTTGTTACTTTGTCCTATTAGGGAGCTGTGATACTTTCCGACAGGCTCAACATTCCTAACCTGGATGTCGTCAACGTTTTCGCTTGTATTTTCTCTCCCAAGGAAGAAGTGTCTAAGAACACATCCTCCTGACTTCAACTGCGATCAAAGGAGGTACTTTCGTATTATACCAGTACCTTCCACCCGAGAGCTCACAAAGTCGATGGCATCCTTCACATTCTGGAAGTTTCTGTTCGGTCTGGAAGCAAGACCCTAATCATAGACCGCACACTTCCTGTGGTCTTGCCCACTGGCCCTTGGAACTTTTTCCTTGGCCCTGTGGTAGCTGCTCAACAAGTTGTGTTGTCTTACCCGGTTCCTTCAAGAGGACGAGTAGCATCTTGCCTAAGGTGTTGGTTCTGGTCTTCCTTCTTGAATCCTTCGGGATGAGAATAGGACTGGAACCAATACTTGCTGGATCTGGTGCTGATGCAGTAAGACTACACATCAAGCACCAATTCTATTTTCTTATAGAATCATAGAAGCAATTCCACTCCTTCCTCTAGCAAGGGTAGGAGGAAGAGACTGGCAATAAGGGAACCCTATCTCGGCTTTTCCTTACTGCCTCCGATTCTAGATCCTTCGAGCCTATTTCGTAGGAGTTATGTTTCTTCACATATGCGAAAAGGTCCAGTATCTGACATTTGATCTTGCAGTTCCTACACTCTGATCATATGTCAGAGGCAAGGTACTCCTCCTTGCTCTTTCAACCAGGAGGAGTAGCCCAGGTGTGCAGAACTCCAGTCAGTTCAGGGTAATGGAAAAGACCAATGGTTTGTATATCGTGCCGGAACAAACCACAGTTTTTGAAAGTAAATTGTATTTTTCCTAACTATACAAACCTGAGGTCCTTCACATTACATATTATGCCCACCTCATGCCACCCCTCAATCTGAACCTGGACCAAAAGGCAAACTGGAATGTTTACATCCGGACAGGTGGGTATTCCCGCCTACCTGGCAGTGGTGACTGCCTAACCACCTTGCTCAAGAGTTTAATGGCCATTTCCAGCCTATGCTGAAAGTAATTCCTAATGTAAAGGACCTCAGATTTGTATATTTAGGAAAAATACAGTTTACTTTCAAAAATTGTGATTTTTGTATATATTTACTCCAGTTTATCTCCTCCCAAGCATGGACTTTTTTGCAGAAACAAATTGATCTATTGGCTTAGTTGTCCATCTGTCTTACCCGTCCACCCTGAAAATGGGCGGGGTCTTGTCACCTACACAAAACAAAAGAATCGCTACTGTGGATTTCAATATTTAAGCTGCCATTTGAGTAGAAATTCTTAGCTAAGTAATTACTGGGTAAATATATATAAAACTTTATTTTATCATAAAAATGCAATTTGTTCATGACACTTACCTGACAGATATATATATAGCTGTATTCTCCGAAAGGGACCGACAGAAATTCAAAACTTACGGCACACGCAGTGGGCCAGGTGGTTAGTACCCATTCCCGCCGCTGGGAGGCGGGCGTCAGGAACCATTCCCATTTTCTATTCAGATTTTCTCTGTCGCGGTATTGTCAACACCTGTTGTCAATACCTCCGCTGTTGGATTTCGGAAACTTTTCCACTAAGTATTCTGATTGTCTTTTGGTTTTTGACTTTGGATTTGTGGATAGGCATACGCTTTTGTGGACTGTTTTGATTTTGGTTTTGGCTTTTCTTTGAACAAGATGTCTGGTTCTAGTTCTGCTAGTTTCAGGTGTGTGTTGTGAAGGAGTGTAAGGTGAGGCTACCGAAAGCTTCGGTAGACCCTCACACAGTATGCATGGGATGTAGGGGCATGTCTGTCTGTTGGATGATCGCTGCAAGGAGTGTGAATCGTTGCCTGTTTCTGATTGGAAGGCTTACGATTCTTACGTTCGCAAGCTAGAGCGTGATCGTGTAAGGAGGTCTTCCTCCAGGAGTGTGTCAGTTGGTGGGAGTCAGGGTATTAATTTATCTCCTGTTAACCCTACTAATGCTTCACCTTTCCCTGTAGAGTCGCCTTCTAACCCTGTGATTGCGTCTGTGGAAGGTAATGCTCTTGCGCAGATTTTGAACTCCATTCGTACTTTGGAGTCTAAGGTGTTGGCTCTTGAAAATGCAGTGAAGTGCAGTGATCCCCCCAGTGTTGTGGAGGGGGCGTCAGATCGGCCCTATAATGCCTCTAGGCCTGGATCTCTGCCGAACTCCCAGGACTTAGGGAATGGGCATGTCGAAAGCCGCAAGAGGGTTACGGGGACCCCCCACCGATCTGGCGTCCCTTCGGCAGGCCTTGTTGACGTCTCCCAGGCTGCCAAGGATCGTGCTCGCGCACGGGTCCTTAAAGACTGCTTCTCGTCCTCCGAGGCGCCCTCTCCACGCTAGGGGTCACGTTCTCGGTTGGACTCTCGTTCTTTCAAGAGGAGCTTCGTTGAAGAGGGCGCTTCTTCTCCTCTTTCTCGTGCTTTAGAGTCTTCCCCGACTGGTTGCGCGACTTGCTGCCGCAGAAGAGGACCAGGACTTCTTCTGAGGAGGACGTTTTTGAACGTCCCAGCCGCACCAAGAAGAGAGCTGTGTCGCCCTTGGTAGAAGGAGGAGGACGTCTCCTTCCCCCTCTTCTTCTCATAAGAGCAGCCCTTCTCCTGAGAGGGATTCCTCTCCTTCAAAGCGTCTTCTCCAGGATATGCAGCGGCAGTTAGCTTCCCTTCTCGCTGCTAAGGAGACGGAGCCTCGTGGGCGCCGCAAGGATTTGTCGCTGCCAGTTAAGAGATCTAAGAGGTCTCCCTCTCCTGCTCTTCATTCGTCTCTCTCTCCTGCGGGTTCTCGTCTCGTTGCTCATCTTTCGTTCTCGGCCTCGTCGTGCGCTCCTCAGACTGCTGTTCGTGACTTCTCGCTGGCTGATCAGGACGCCCTCTTGCAGCTCGGCTTGCCACTAGTAAGAGTTCGCGCCAAGACGCTCTTCTTGACACTCCTCTTGCTTCTCATCGCTCGTCTTGACGTTCGGCAGGGCGCTCACCAGGACGCTTCTCTTCCTTCCCATGACGCTCTTCAGACTCTCTGCACTGGCGGCTCGCTCGTCAGGACTCTCGTCAGGATGCTCGTCAGGACGCTCGTCAGGGCGCTCGGCTGCTTGTGAAGCAGGACGCTCGTCAGGGCGCTCGGACGCTTGTGAGGCAGGGCGCTCGTCAGGGCGCCAGGACGCCCTGCGAGTTGCTCCGAATTTTCTTCTGCTTCTTCCCACGAGAAGAGGTCTCTTGGCCGAATGGACCCAAAGGTCTTAGTCTTCCTCAAGCCCCGGAAGACTCTCCTGTCGCTCCCCGTCGAAGAGGAGGTGTGTCTCAGGAGTCGGACTCTGCAGAGCAGGAGCAGCCCCCTTGTTCGTCTTTCTCCGACTACCAGGTTTTTGGCTAATATGCTGAAGGAGCTTTTTCCAGATAAATTTCAGCCTTCTGCTCCTCTTTCCCCCCCTTCGCAGTTAGCTTCTTCGAAGGTGAGGAAATCACCTGGCTTCCTGCAAATGAAGACTTCTCTTGCTACTAGGAAAGCACTCAAGAAAGTCAACTCTTGGATGGAAGATAGGAAGTCTCAAGGGAAATCTTCCTTCGCTCTACCCCCGTCTAGATTGTGCGGGAAAGCTGGAATTTGGTATGAGACAGGAGAGGAAATTGGCTCAAGAGTTCCTTCTTCCTCTCAAGGTGATTTTGCCAGTCTCGTTGATGCTTCAAGGAGGTCTCTCCTTTCTTCAACGAAAGTGTCCTGGACTCTTTCTGAGACTGACCACCATCTGAAAGGCCTTTTCAAGACTATGGAGGTCTTTAACTTTCTGGATTGGTGCTTGGGGGCCTTGGACTTGAGGACTCGTAGTCCAGATTCTATCTCTCTGGGGGAGCTGTCCAGTGTGCTGTCTTGCATGGACAAGGCCGTCAGGGATGGTGCTGATGAACTGGCTTCCATTTTGGTACAACCCTCCTGAAGAAGAGGGCTTTATACTGCAATTTTGCAGCAAAGTCAGTTTCTCCTGTCAGAGGGCTGAATTACTTTTCACCCCTCTGTCTAGCCATCTCTTCCCCCAGCCACTAGTCAAGGATCTTGCCTCCAGCCTTAAGGAGAAGGCTACTCAGGACCTCCTTGCACAGTCTTCCAGACGTCTTAGTGTCCCATCCACGTCATCACAGGGACTACCGCCTAAGAGACAGAAGCCCTTTTGTGGGAATCTTCCTCCTCTAGATCCTTTTCTGAGGAAGAGGCCTCTCCAGAGGCGGAGCCCTTCTAATCAAAGGGGCAAGAAGTGACTTTCTACACCTCCAGACACCAGTAGGAGCCAGACTTCTCCTGTTTTCGGAAGCCTGGAAAGTAAGAGGGGCGGATTCCTGGTCCCTCAATGTAATCAAGAAAGGTTACAGGATCCCGTTCCTCGAAAACCCCTGTCCTCAACTCCCAGAGATCTGTCGCCCTCTTACCGTCCGGAGAAGCAACAGATCCTTTTAGATCTGCTGGAAGAAATGATCGAGAAGAGAGCCATAGAGCGAATCCTGGATTTGGAATCTCCAGGTTTCTACAATCGTCTCTTCCTGGTTCCAAAACAGTCAGGGGGGTGGAGACCAGTCCTGGACATCAGCAGACTGAACAATTTTGTCTTCAAGGTAAAGTTCAAAATGGAGACGCCTCAGTCTGTTATCAATGCGCTGCGACCAGGCGATTGGATGGTCTCTCTGGACCTCCAGGACGCTTATTTTCATGTCCCCATTCATCCTCGGTCGAGAAAGTATTTGAGATTTGTCCTGGGGGGATGAGTGTACCAGTTCAGAGCTCTCTGTTTCGGACTGAGTACAGCTCCTATGGTGTTCACAGTCCTGATGAGGAACGTTGCCCGGTGGCTTCGTCTTGCGGGCATAAGGATCTCGCTCTATCTGGACGACTGGCTCATTCGAGCCTCATCGGAAGAAAGGTGTCTGGAGGACTTACATTCAACTTTGAGCTGGCGAAGTCCCTGGGACTTCTTGTGAATTTAGAGAAGTCACATCTGATCCCCTCAGTCCATTCTTTATCTGGGGGATTCAGTGGTTTTCGAGCCTTTCCATCCCAGGAACGTCAGCAGCACTGCTTCGTAAAAGTTTCGGCCTTCCTGGGAAAGAAACATGCTCGGTGAGGGAATGGATGAGTCTGCTGGGGACCATTTCATCACTGGAGAAGTTTGTTTCCCTGGGGAGGTTGCATCTCAGACCCCTCCAGTTTTCCTTGCGGACAACTGGAAGAACAAGGAGGATCTTAGGAGTCTCTCAGGATCTCTCTCTGTCAAGGACCATCTTCGGTGGTGGCTCGATCCCGTAAAAGTTGGCAGAAGGGGTCTCTCTCTCTCTCTTCAGAACCCCGACCTAGTGTTGTTTTCCGACGCGTCCATGTCGGGATGGGGAGCAACACTGATGGGGGAGGAAGTGTCAGGCACCTGGAAAGGGGAACAGGTGTCCTGGCACATCAACCTAAAAGAACTGGAAGCGATTTTCTTAGCTCTTCAGTTCTTCGAAGATCAAGTTGCAGGCCGTGTGATTCAAGTCAACTCAGACAACACCACGGCCCTGGCGTACCTCAAGAAACAGGGAGGTACTCATTCCCGGTCCCTGTTCTTGATTCCCAAAGAGATCCTGCTGTGGGCACATTCTCACAGGTGACAATTCTCACGCGTTTTTAGCAGGGGTCGAGATGTTCGCGCCGACCTTCTCAGTCGACAGCATCAGCTTCTTCCAACAGAGTGGACTCTGAACGCAGAAGTGTGTCAGGAGCTTTGGAAGCTTTGGGGGCGTCCCCTGGTGGACATCTTTGCAACTTCCAAGGACCACAAGGCTGCCTCTTTACTGCTCTCCGTGCTCAACCCGGGGCCCTAGCAGTAGATGCCTTTCTCTGGGACTGGAAGGGTCTGGGATCTGTATGCCTTTCCCCATTCAAGATTCTGGGGAAGTCATCAGGAAGTTTGTAGCTTCAGAAGGGGCGAGAATGACATTAATCGCCCCCTTTTGGCCTTCAGCAGAGTGGTTCACAGAGGTCATGACTCTCTTGGTGGATTTTCCAAGAACGCTTCCTATGAGAACAGATCTTCTCAAACAACCCCACTTCGAGAGGTACCACAAAAACCTTCCCGCTCTGAGTCTGACTGCATTCAGACTATCGAGAAGTTGCTCAGAGCGAGAGGTTTTTCTAAACCAGTGGCTAAGGCGATCGCCAACGCCAGGAGAGCCTCCTCCAGCGCAGTGTACCAGTCAAAGTGGGTCATTTTTAGGAAGTGGTGCAAACTTAAGGGGATTTCCTCTACCACAACCTCTGTGTCCCAGTTAGCGGACTTCCTTTTTATTTGAGGAATGATTTAAAGCTGGCAGTCCCTACCATCAAAGGCTATAGAAGTATGCTGTCAGCGGTCTTTAGGCATAGAGGCCTTGACTTATCGGACAACAAAGACCTTCATGATCTTCTTGAGGTCTTTTGAGACGTCTAAGGTTACCTTCGTGGAATTTAGATGTGGTTCTTAAAATTCCTGATGTCCAAGAGATTTGAACCTTTAAATTCTGCTTCCTTCAAGGACATAACCAAGAAAGCTATTTTCCTAACTGCTCTGGCGACGGCGAAGAGAGTTAGTGAACTTCAAGCGATCAGCAAGATTATAGGTTTTAGAGGCCCTGATGCTGTCTGTTCTCTGAGCCCTATGTTTCTTGCCAAGAATGAAAACCCGTCTTCCCCTTGGCCCAGGTCCTTCGAAATTAAGGGCTTGATGGACATCACTGGACAAGAACCAGAGAGAACCCTGTGCCCTGTCAGGGCTCTGAAATTTTACTTACAGAGGACCCAGGATTGTAGAGGTCCTTCTAACAATCTTTGGTGCTCGGTTAAGAGGCCTGATATACCTCTCTCGAAGAATGCCCTGGCGTTCTTTTTAAGAAGCACCATCATAGACACCCATTCCAGTGTGCTAGACGAGGATTTGAGGTCTTTGAAGGTCAAGGCTCACGAAGTGAGAGCCATTGCTACCTCAGTGGCTTTCCAGAAAAACCAGTCTCTCAATGACATTCTGGGTGCCACTTTTTGGCGAAGCAATTCTGTCTTAAGCTTCTCATTATCTTACTGAAGTAAAGACGTCCTATGAGAATTGCTGTGCGCTGGGACCTTACGTTTCCAAAATACGATCTTGGGGGCAGAAAGCGACTCTCATCCTCTCCTTTAATTTTGTTTATGTGTGTTTTTAAATATATTAGATGTGTTGTTTTTATGGTTGTTGGGTCTCCACCAGTGGTGGTCGTCCCAGTCCTTAGTTTATGTTATTTATTCATGACGTAACTAGGCTTGGTCAGGTGGTTGTTTCGTTTGTCGCTTTGCCCTCACAGTAAGGTCATATGGTCTAGTCACATTGTGGTCTCGCCCCGTTGACAGATCATCTAGATTTCACCAGCTTTATAGGTCCCTACCTCGCTGGAGTCTCTAGTAAAGCAGAAGCAGACTTGGGTGACAGTAATCACGAAGTCAGCAATGCTAACAGGTAAGGAACCAAGGCGTCAATTGCCTACATATGTTTGTTTCCTAAATCCTATTCTGTCTCTTCCCACCTCCAGTGGTGGGATTCAGCTATATATATATCTGTCAGGTAAGTGTCATGAACAAAATGATATTTTTATGATAAAATAAAGTTTGTTCATACTTATCTGGCAGATATATATATTTTGTTCATACTTACCTGGCAGATATATATAATCATAGTACCCACCCTCCTCCCCTCAGGAGACAGTAGTTCTAGATTCTAGAAAATCTGAATAGAAAATGGGAATGGTTCCTGATACCCGCCTCCCAGCGGCGGGAATGGGTACTAACCACCTGGCCCAACTGCGTGTGCCGTAAGTTTTTGAATTCTGTCGGTCCCTTTCGGAGAATACAGCTACAGTTTATATATATCTGCCAGGTAAGTATGAACAAACTTTTTATCATAAAAATATCATTTTTTTATACATAAAGCAGGCATGAAATATATGTGTTGGCTAAGAAGAAAAAGAAAAAAATGATAATGACATAATATACAATTTTGTCATGAGTCATATGTGTACATGTCCCATTATTAAGGGAGTATAGTTTTCATAATCATTCATCCATACTGGACGCCTGGAGATGCGTGAGCTATGCTGCTTGGGCAGAGATGCTGGGCGGCTGGTATCAGGACTGTTAGGAGTGTGCCCCACATTAGGGTTAGGGGTGGCATGCTGACATGGTGCTGGTATGTACTTCAGGTGACAGTGATTCCTTTTAATCATTCTACTGCTACCATCTACCTTAATAAGGTATTGCCTATATGGATATTTTTCCATTATAACCCATGATCGATCCCATCATTTTCTTACTGTGTCCTGTATAAGAACGTTATTTCCTACTTATAAATATGGTAGCTGCTTAGCATGCAGGTCATACAACTGTTTGTCTCTTTCCATGCTTTTGACCATTGCTTTCTTTCTTTCTCTTAATGTCATCATCCAATGGCTATCCAGCAGATAGTATTCCTTTGCCATGAGGACAGAATCCTGTAGTTGTCTCCCTAAGGCTAACTGTGCTGGCGATTTGTCAACGTCTGTTAAGAGGTGTATTCCTGTACTGCATGAGAACTCTGCCTGCTGCATCTGTATCAAGACTGCCTTCTCCTTGTGTGTTATCCCTGATTTTACTGTTGGCAGAACGAACAGCTACTTCCGCTCATCCATTTGATTGAGGGTAATGTGCTGATGAGATACGAAGTTGCACCCCCCATCTTCTGTAAAATTCTGTCACCTCAGCGTTTGCTAGGATTGTATCCCCATCAGTGGATATTCCCTCTGGAGTGCCCCACAGGCAAAACATTCTTCTCATTGCAGGGATAAGTTTTGATGATGTCGCGCCACTGGTGAAGTGTGACACCTCCAGCCAGCTAGTCAACCTATCAGCGTAAGCTAAATAAGATCTGTTTTCTAATTGAAAAAAGTTAGCCACAGTCTTTTGAAAAGGATATTCTGGCAGTAGGCTAGGGAAAAAAGGTTCTTGTTGGGAGAGTGCGTGTACATTGCATGTCTCACATTTAGTCCTTTAAAACTTAATGTCCCCTTCCATCCCAGGCCAATACAATGTAACATTGAATCTACACCTTGCTGGCCTGAGTGCAGACTGCTCACCACTTTACTTATTAAGTCACTCGGCACCACCAGACGAATATGTCTATCAAACAAATATGTTACTAACCCACTGACGTGGCCGAGTCTCTCTCATATCTGAAAAACAATTTCAGTGCAGACTGCTAAATTTATGCTTCTAGGCCAGTCATCTTCTCGAACTCTTTTCAGCAGTAACTGGTAATCTGTGTCCTTACTTACACATCTCTTGACAACCTGACTGTTAAGAACAATGACATCATTCTGTATGCCTCGCAATGAAGCAGTTACTACAATAGATGCCTTAACATCCACATCTTCAGCATCTGTGATATTAGTGCAGCAGATAATTGCATATTTCATAAGAATCGTTCAGATAGTGAAACAAGCATGAAATTTTTGCACAAGTGCTCTTTAAAGTTCCCTCTATCAGAAAAGGGCGCTGGCACACGCAAAATTTAATATGGCGGCCAAATTCCAAGATGGCGGCCAGTATCGACAGATTTTGGCTAATTTTTCACTAGAATGGCATGTATTTGCTTCTAGCAATATGGTAAAGCTCTTCCATACTATTTCTTGTGAATATTATGTTTCTGTAGCTTCCCAGTACAGTTTACCTTTTAAATATAGGGCTATATGGCTGCCAAGAAAAGGTAGAAGCAATAATTATAATGAGAAATAATGCCCGTTCAACAAATATCGTTTTAAGCATGGATCTTGGTTTCTGTGGTTTTAGATCCTAATGAGGCCATCTCTTTCGAATAACTCATCAATTTTGAAGGAAAATTAATAAATGTAAAAGAGTGTATGTCTGCACACAACCAGGCACACTGGTGACATCACTGCTGTGTAACTCAGCATGGGGTTCAGTGCCAGCTAATCCAGCTTTACTAATCCTGTAGTCTTAGACTAGTAGTTGTAGTATAGTTTAGTTTAGTGTCCCAAATGCTTTCTAACAGCCCCAGACCAGCTATAGTTAGATAGCCGCACCTGAATAGACAGGATGTGCCAGCGGAGAGCCGAGCCAAGGGTATGGGGGCTGTACATGATGGTTCATGTACTTACCGGATGGTGTACAGATCACACGGACTTAAATGGCACTGGATGAATGATCGGGCTAGGTGTAGGAGACCAACCTAGTTGAATCCCATACAGGAATGTGTGCTTTGTTTAAGGTGGTAAAAGGATAACCCCCCTATCCTTAATCAAAAGTGAAATCATGGCAGAATGTGATGCCAATCCAATATTGAGCAGTAGAAAAACAAACTGGGTTTGTGTTGTCTTTGTCAGAAGGACAAAAGAGGTGAGCACTTGACATCACCTCCAAGTCATCATGTCCTAGACCATGATGGGTACACAATGCTGGCAAGGAACATTCCCATGTTCAGTGAAATTAATGAAATGCCACTGATAATGGATCCAGCAAGGCTGGATGAAGGTGATGGCATAGAGGCCACTCTCAGGAAAAATGCAGCAAAATACCATGTGAACTGTCGCTTGTTGTTTAACAACACTAAACTGGACCGTGCAAGAAAGCGACAATCCAATGACCAGACCAGCAACACTGAGACTAGTCGTGCAAAACTGCGCCAACCAGTCATGACAATGAAGTTTGCATTTTCTGTGAAAAGTGGCACCTGCATCTGATCTCAGACAGGCTAGTACTAAGGGCCTTGACTTGAAATTGCGTGAATGTGCAGAGATACTTAGTGATGGCAAGCTCCTTGCTAAGTTGACTGGTGGGGATGTCATTGCACAGGAGTTTAAGTATCACCATGCCTGTCTTTGTGCCCTCTACAACAGAAAAAGGTCCTACCTGAGGAGCCTTGAGAAAGACCAAGGTAGCACTGAGTCAGAATCAGATGTGTATCCACTAGTTCTGTCAGAACTGATGACATACATTGTTGAAAACAACCTTTGTTCAGATGATCCAGTCACATTTCGGCTGGCAGATATTTGCCACCTCTACCAACAACGTCTGGAACAATTAGGTGTAGAGTCACCAAGTGTAAATTCCACGAGACTCAAAGACAAACTTCTGGCAGAAATTCCAGAACTTGAGGCTCATAAATCTGGCAGAGATGTATTACTTGCATTTCAAAAGGATGTGGGAAAAGCACTTGCTCCATCATCTGATCTTTCAGAGGCAGTTATCATTGCTAAAGCAGCAAATATTCTCAGAAAGTCTATACTTGATCATCAGTCACGGTTTGATGGCACATTTTCTGAGGCTTGTGTACGAAAATTCTGTGCCTCCTCCTGCTCCAGTTTGTAGGGATGGTTGAGCATGGGGCTGACATCAAGTCACAGTTACGATTTGGAGCATCAAAGTCAGACCAGGCCATTGCACAGCTCATGCAGTTCAACTGCTACTCCCCGATACAAAGAGGGAGCAACAACTCATAGACACTCCAAAGACAGAGAAACACCATTCCCAGTCTACATGGGACTCTCAGTCTATGCCAAAACCAGGAAGAGAAACCTGGTTGAAATGCTACATCAGTATGGCCTCAGTATCTCTTATGACAGAGTACTGGAGGTCTCTGCACAGTTAGGAGATGCCACAGTTAGCAAATATGTGGAGGAGGGTGTGGTCTGTCCCCAGTACTGCGAAAAGGGTTGTTCACCACTGCAGTGATGGACAACATCGACCACAACCCATCTGCAACTACTGCCACTACCTCCTTCCATGGAACTAGCATCTCCATATTTCAGCACCCCACCAAGGAGAACACTGGACAGGAAAGACAGCAACTAAAGTTTGCACCTGAGAAAGTGAGGTCGGTGCCTGAATTGCCGGACACATTCACAAACATCTCACCAGCTTCCTTTCAAACAAAGAACCCTGTGCCACCAAACACTGCAATACCAAAGCCACCCACAGATATCTTGGGGCCACAGCTTGCACTGGAGTATCAGTGGCTAGCCAAGAGTTGCCAACAGCTTACCAAATGTGGATGCAAAGCAGGCTGTCGGGAAAGGTGCAAGTGCTACAAGCTGGGTCTTCCCTGCACAGCTCTGTGCACTTGCAAATGTGAAGTCTAGATAAATATTGCCCTCTCTTCAGTAGATAATCTAGCTTGAGCATCCAACGTGTCATGCTATGCCTACCTTCTTATCCTCGAATTTTTCAAAGGTGTAGGTTGAGAGACCTATACATAGATTGGTTGCGTTTAGTCAGTATTTCTCTTCTTTTCTTTTTATGGTTACAGTCTTAGACACAATGTTGTATGTGACCATACCATTACTATTTCAGTTGAAAATAGCATATTAGTTAAACTGTCTGATCACATGAATATACCATTAAATAAAAACAGTTGGTCTCTATGTCTGCTAGCGCTGTGGATAGAAAAAAAACTTTTATGGCAACCATTTTGTACGCCATCTTGGTTACAATTCATTTAGTAAGGGTTTTCAATAAAATGTGTGGTATGGAACATTTTTATAACCTAAAAGTCGAGGTTTAAAAAAAAAAAACTGGCATATTATATCCAATAGATGCTCCCAAACCAGTGAATCTCAACATAGATGGCGGCCATTTTGAAAAATAGCCGCCATCTTGGATTTTCAGGTGGCCAGCGCCCTTTCTAAGAGAGCGTAGTCTTAGGAATGTTTGTGCCAAATTTCATGCTTGTTTCACTATCTGAACGATTTTTACAGCAATCTGCTGCACTATATCTATGTCGTCTGGGGTAGCCTTAAGACTCGGATATCGAGATAAAGTGTCGGCAGCTGCATTTTTCTTGCCAGCAATATATTTCACTGTAAATCTGAGCTGCAGTATTTTCTCTTTCAACTGGAAAAGCCTTGGATTGTCAATGTACGTTAACTCTTAATCACCAGATAGTTTAACTAAAGGATGGTGATCTGTCACAAGCAATAAATTTGGGCACCCCGGCAAAGAGAGGCATGCCTTTTTCAAGCACCAGACAAGAGCCACTGCCTCACCCTCAGTAGCAGCATAATTCATTTCCTCATTAGAGTGATGCCTATTGCCACAAAATGCTAATTTCCATCTGCCCTTACAACTAAAGGGTACATCTTGAGATACACAAAAACAATATTGCTGTAAAATTACAAAACCCATTATTTCCGTACTCCAGTCAGTTAACACTACAATTGGCTGGGATTTGTCATAATAAGTCCATCCCTCTGATACCAGTTTACATAGTTCTTTCTTGCTTGTTCAAACTTTGCCATCAAATTATCATCCCAGTACAGAATACAGTACCTTTATACTCATTCCCTTTTTCAACAATTCTCAAAAAGGTGCCATGATTGGCGCTGTAGCTACAAATGGTGCCAACTGATTTACCAGTCCAAACCACGAACAAATATCCGATATAGTACTGGGGTGCTCAGGCATAGGAAATTTCTTTACAGCAGCAAGTTTATCCTCTGATGGCACATATATATCCCAACCAAGCTTATAGCCAACAAAATCAACATTTCTTTGACAAAATTGGAACTTATTAAGATTTAATGTTGCCCCATTCCATTCGCAAGCCAAAAGTAAATTATAAGTATGCCAAAAGGCCTCTTCAACATTAGAATCATGCAATAGTATGTCATCCACACATTTAAATTTCTTTGGCTTATATGCAATAATATCATTAAACCATTTAGTGTATGCACCGGGGACAGCGCAGTGCCCCATGGGGGTGCGACAGTATTGGTACCTCGGCCAATGTGTTATAAAGTCGTTAGCTCTCGGCTTTCCTCATCCAACACAACTTGATGGAACCCCCAGTGGGCATCCACTGTTGTCTTAAATGTGTGAACAGGTACACTTAATACCATATCGAATGGGGCAAAAGTATGAAACGTTTCCCTCTTAAGAGATGCATTTAATGTCTGGAACTCTACTGTCCTCCAAGGGGTGCCATCCTTCTTACCAACTACTACCATGCAGGAGCACCAATCTGTCACCTCTCCCTTAGGCACCGGTTGCAAAATAACCTGCTAAGACATCCTCATCAATTTGCCTTTTAACCTTGTCTTCCCAGTGTTTGGGGACAGTGATGGATGTGTGACAAGCATGCGGTATAGCATCGGGCAACAAATGAATGTGATGAGGTTTATCATTTATTATTGGAAAAGGTCTATTTATATCAAAGGTAGTGCCAGGAACGCGATCTAACAACAGTTGCTTAAGTACAGTAATGACATTATCTTCAGTGGGTGGGAATGGTATTTTCTGAGGTGGCTTACTCTCCACTACTTGTTTGGAACACTCAAACTGATGAACATTATTAACCACAGGATTAGGAAAATTAGGATCAACCAGCCCCAAATCCTTACACGCATTCAGTGATGAGAACAATTTCTGTGTGCCCTCAACAAAATATATATTTTCATATGTTGACTTGCCCCCACACTGGATAATGGCCTGACAACTCCCGAGCACCTTCGTCAATCCCCCTGCAGCATGCTGCAATTGTACACCCAACTTACATAACTTGTTAACATCAATACCCAGGCCTTTAGCCTGCCATGCACCAGCAATTCATACTTCTGCCATGGTGTCTGCAACAGCCTCCAGTGCACCGGATTTATTCCCATTATTACATAACACATGAACTTTTAACACTGGCTGCGTACATGATGTAGCTCCAACATACAGCATCCGTTCCCGGCCCTCTGCCACCTCAGGTAGGGCAGGTTGCACCCGCCTTGAACGTTTACGAGTAGCACTGTTACATGTTCTGACAATCCCTATCGTAGTATCCGGCGCCCCTTTGCCTTCCGCGTGATTTGATTTAAAATTTTCTCTGTCGACATAACCTTTGCAGCAGCTTGCAAAGTGACCGATTTTCCCACAATTATGACACTCAGCATTACCTGCTGGGCAATTCTGTCTGCCTTTAATGTGCATGAGACCCTAAAAATAACCGTTGCTTTGCTTGGGCCTTGCACTTCTCCTGAACGCTTCATCTTTCTGTTTCTTGTGTGCGGTTTTCACTGCTGCCACTCCATTGAGCAGTGGCACCGGCATAGGCCCACTTGCCTCTGTATCATCAGCTACTCCTGCCTCATTGAAAACATTTTGCTCCCCTTGCCTCTGGGATGAGGTCAAACCTACCACACACTCACGCTCTGTCTCCTTGAACGACTGACACTTCACCATAAGCTTGCAAATCTTATCATATTTTTCAAAGTTCTGTAGAATATCTTGTTTCAACCTGGCATTGCATAGGCCACTCACTAATTTATGTAGTAATGTGTACTCACTCAAATCTTCTTCACAAGTAGGACAAATGAACCCACAGTCTATTGCATCTTGCTGGCACAGGTGAATGATTCCTTTGCTGATTCATCTGCACCTTGCTTCCTTCTAAAGAACTGGAAAACTGGGCATCAATGGCACTTCTTAACTTTCCTTCACAGCTCAATGTGATGTTCAACACTGCCTCACCCTGAGGTGTCCTGCTTAGCTTCAGCCAATCCTTCATCAATCTCCTTCATTCTCTGAAGGTGCCTGTTGTCATGACATACTTGCATTTCTCAGGAGAAATAGGTTTGCTATGTGTTCATCTGGGCACTGTGTTCCCCATGTTGGACAGGATGGCTCTTCCAATTTCCTCTGTAATTGCCTTGAAGCCAGTCCCAAGTCCTTCAGGAGAGCCACGCCTGTCGTGGGCCATACTTGCTGTTATTGGAGTAACCTCTGGTGATGGCTTTGCAAATCTGCACATTGTGTTGTAGGTCAGTCCAAATCAGTGCACCTAGTAGGATGGTAATGAAATATGGGGCTTCATCTGCAAGATGGTTTATTAACTAAGACCAATCGCCACGACAGCCAATGGTGAACGTTGCAGAATACAACTTGCAAGACAACAGTCAGTGTCGCGCCAAAAGGCTGGCACCTGGCAGGCACATCGGTAGTGCGCGGCTGATACACATTCTGCATTGAGCAATTGCATAAGCAGCACCATACAATCAACAACATATCTTACATTACCGTAATTTAGGTTACTACCTAATCTAGGTTATTTATTCACACTTAAGGATATATGATCCTAGGTTATAGGATACAGACATTCCCTATTTATCCAGTCTAAATTATTTTCAATCTGATGCAGACTACTGCCTAGATTATAGTAGACATTGTTGAAAAGATCACCTATATTAATGATAAATTGTGGAACATTTCTTTTAGTTAAAACATGTAATTGAAATGGCAAATTTAAAAAATAATTTGCACTTTTCACAACTAACCATGCTGTAATCAGTTATGACTTAAGAGCCATCCCTGTGGTGCAAGAAAAACCAGGTTTTCGGCTTTCACACACAATTTAACTAACAATTCCAAAAATTTAAAACTAAAACTTTAACTGGAACTTAAAACTAGGCACTTAACTTGCCGGTCCTTTTATCGACAATATGGCAGATTGTGCATGCATGATAATTACTACTTCTAGCAGGTTTTGACAATGGAAAACTGGGTACAGCTTTGCTGAAGATAAGGGAAAGTGCCCTCTTATCTTTGAGTTCATTATATACTCCATCCTGTGTTATAATGTTTATCATTACAACACATTACCTGGCCAAAAGACCAACTAAAAGAGAATTCTTTGATACTTGTATTAATGTGGTCGCCATGGAGCTCTGACAGACCCATGGAAGGTAACTCCTAGAGGATGAAACAAGTGACTGCATTATAAAAAATTTGTCAATATTAATAGTTCACTGCCTATTTTAATAGTTCAAATGCAAAATATACCCTAACTATCATCCTAAAGCACTTTAATGTAATTTCAAAGTCATATTACAACATTATCCTTAAAAATACAAGGTTTACAGCTGCGTGTGAAAACTACAGTAATCAAGTTCCTCTTATATTCAGGCACACCCATTTTCTCTCATACAGTATTCAAGCCGTCCCATTTTCTGTACAGTAGATAGGGATAACATTGGTACATTCATAAGTACAGGAAACAGTTAAGCACTCTACCTAAGTAATGGGTATTATTGCAGTAAGAGGCAACACGCCATAATGACAAAGAAATGTTTTTCTGACTGATTTTGATGTGTTTAACACGAATTTCACTTTCAATTTCGTCTGAAATTAACGGTTTTGGAGCTAACTCCATGTACATAAGTGGACCAAAAACCATCAATTTCCGACGAAATTCAAGGTGAAATTCGTGCTTAACACATCAAAATCGATCAGAATAACATATTTCTTACCAGTGAAGCCCACACAACCTAACCTATTTCTCACAGAAACCCACACAGCCCCTAACCCTGACTTGTCACTCGACTACCCAGGCCACAGCCCCTAACTCTAACTTGTCACTCGACTACCCAGGCCACAACCCCTAACTTATGCATGACCAAAGGGCGAAAAATAAGGGGTAGAACTATACAGTAGCTCCACGGTGGCGACTGCCTTCTGACTTGACTTTTTCTACAGTTTTTTGGTTGCTAATTATGAATTTACCTTTAATTTTTGGCACTCGAGTGTAATTAACCTGTAATTAACCCCTGAAGTCCACCCAACAAGGGGTTTCCATACACGATCTTCACAAGACAGAGCACGGGTACGTCTGTTTCGAATGGTTCATATCCCGTCCGGCAAGTGCAATAACTTGTTAATGTATGGGTACCCAACACCCCCCGGGCCAGTACTAAACACGGCAAAGGGACATTCCATTTGGCCGACGAACAAACACATGCTGACACCTCCACAGTACCCATGGCGAAACTAAAAAAGCCAGCAGAATTCAAATGACTTGCTCAGGGTACGCTGTCAAATGTAATTGGTTATTGTTTTTTTGAAAACAGCCAATGGATTTGTAATAAATTGTCACGTGTTCACTTAAACTATGATTGCGTCATCAAAAATAGCATGTGGGAGGAGCTACATTTGTAAACTAACACATGAACACACTCATAATCTCAGTGACAGCATACTGTGAGGATCTCAAGAGTATTGTGTTAAATGGGAGAAAATAATCCAGGTATTTCTAAGAAACTATCAATTTCCGACGAATTTTAATGTGAAATTTGTGCGAAACACATCAAAATGACCTAGAAAAGTGTATTTCCTTGCCATTTGGCCGTGTTGCCTTTTACTGCAATTTTGACCAAATAATGTACAGTACTGTATTCACATATGCATAGAAAATTTAAATATTAATATTCATGTGTTTGCATTCATATTACAGTAATACAGTACACTATTTAAAAATTTGTACATTTTTTTTTATAAAAAATATATTTAGTCACAAGAATAAAATGAAAATACAGTAATTAGTTAATATTGCTCTATGAAAAAATCCGTGAATTAGTGAACTTTCTGCAATAGTATATTTGGAAATACATTCAACAGTTAAATCTGCGACTGACTGAAGCCGCAGATACTGAACCACAATATAGCAGGGGTCCTCCACTGTAATTCAATTATTTTTAAAAACTGGAAAAGCCTTTTTTGTGCTTAGTGCATTTGGTGATTCATTTATGTGAGAATTTAGTATTTCTGTATGATGTTTTATTCTGATAAGCTACACATGTATAAGTCCTTTTAGTGTAAGAATCACTTAGTTTCATAATCCACATCATATTTCACATCTTTCATAATCATTTCTCAAACTTATTTTCAGTTTCATCGTTTTAGAGCATGAAGATTTTTTATGTATGTTTATGTGTATGTTTGTCATGGCCTTTTGTGTCCAAAATAAAGCTTTTGAATTGGAATGGGAATTTGAATAATTGATTTGGCAACATCATCATGGTGCCATGTTCAGGGGTTTTTCCAGGACCGGTACCTCTATAAACAACTTGATAAGGCTAATGATGTTTCTCAAGCATGAGAAAAAGTTCTTGGTAGCAGCCTTTAAGGCTAAAGGGCGATGTTGGCTTTGACTATTAGGCTTGTTTGAGGACAAAGACATCTAGAGTTTCTCAGGTCTCTGGTAATGCGCACTTTAACTTGGATCTGTATGCAGTTCTCTACTGTAGTTCATTGAGTTCATTATGTTGCTTTTGGAGCAAGCTCCTGTTAATGAGGTTTCTGTGGAAACACTTCACAGTTGTCTTAGCTATAGTGGAAGGGTAAGAGAACTACTGTACAAGCTTTGTCAGTTAAGGTAGGCTAAAGACAAGGCAATTCTTTTTGCCCTTACCTACAACAGTCTCTACTTAGCTTGGAATCACTAGGGCCTGATGAACTGGACCCCTTGTGGGTCCAGTAAGGACTTGAAGGATTGTCTGAATTGCATTAAGGGTATTAAAATTGCTGTAAAGGATCTGTGTATAGTGTTCAGAAGCCAAAGTTTCTAATTAGTAGGAATATAATGTCCTTTTCATTAGATCTTTGGTTAAGGACTCATGTGCTAAATTGTATCCTTGACATGGGAGCAGTGGCTATAGCTTTTTAATTTGGAGAGAACTTAACCTTGGATAAGCTGTTGAAGTGGAATGGTAATTCTGCATTTTCTATAGCCTGGTTGGGGTTCATGGGAAGCTTGGAAGTACTGAGTGATGAGTATAGGAAGTACCTATACCTTCTTTTATAAGGGTACCAGTTAGTTATCCATCATTGGCTCTGCAGGGTTTTGGCACATTAACCTTACCCTTCCTTCTGCTGAAGAGGGCCACCCTCCAGAGAGACCTCAGGTATCTTCATGATGAGGATCTCATACCTGAGTGACAATCCTCCCAAGGCGGCAATAATAGCCCATGAATTCACTGAGTAAACTAACACTTGTTTTGTACAAAATATTTTGTTACTAACTAAGTGGCCTTTAAAGGGTTGGCTGATTTCCACTTTGCCCACTCCTTTTTCAAATGTGGGACTCAGCTATACAGTGGAGAGGTATGGTTCATTTAAAAAATGTAAATACTTAATGTAAGATTACAGTATTTTTTAAATACTTACCTCTCCATTATACAATTTACCCTCCCTACCTCCCCACATTCAAAGGGAGCAGAAGTAGATTGACTGGCTATGAGTGTTTGTACGTATTGGTCCCCTGGTGGGGGAAGTAGATGGATAGAAAAAGGGTATTCATAGAAAACCAAGTATATATTCTTGTTTTTCTTGGGCAATGTTTTGAACTCCTGCTGGTGTGCAAGTAAAAGCTATATAATGGAGAAGTCAGTATTTACAAAATAGATACTAAATGAAGTATTTATATTTGATCCAAGTAGAGTACAGTCAGAAAATGATCCAAGATGAAAGAACAGTAGATGCAGTAATAGCCAACACGAGAGTACAAGTGGACGACATGCATTTCAAGGACTGAAGCTGAATACTGAACAGGGAGTAAAAGGTGTAAGGGTCTTTCCTCACCTGAGGGGCTCTCATCTTCTGTAATGGTAGGTCCACCGCCTCAAGACAGATTTAAATTATGATTATAGTATTTAAGGACTAATAATCATCCCTAAGTTTTGTGTATAAAGTATATATAGAACCTCAAAGCTATTTTTATTTTTTTCAGAAATCAGACTGTATTGCATCATAGTTTCAAAGGGAGGATATATTTATGATGCAAATATGACAGAGAATGATTTACCATTGCTGTCAAACATAAGTGACAGTAGAGCAAGACATTACTTAATCAGTTTAAACCCTTCTTTTGAAACTAAAGTATTTTTAGGTCGTGTGATCATATTTTTTGAAGTTACAAGCCCTTGTGAAAAAAGAGGCAAGTGCTGCACACGTAAATGTTTTTGTAACAATGGTGGAGAAGTGCTAGATATATCCAGGTTGGAGGAAAGTACTCTTACAAGTGGAAAGCTTAGTGATAATAATACAAGTGCAGAAATGAATTCAAGCGTTCATGGAGAATTAGATGATACTCCAGATTTTGAACTCGTTTTAGACTGTTGTGATATAAATATAAAGCATGTGAAGGAAGTGTTATGCAATAAGTGTGAAGTTGAAGATTATCTAGATCCAAATCATTTAAGAAACTGTAGTAATGATATAAACTTTTGGACCAGTAAGAAACAAAGTGCTCTTCAATTTGAGGTAAGTGAGTGGTGCGTCAAGATTGTGAAACCTGGAATCAAGTGTGTTGAAAAGTTCCCACAGGTCGTTTATATTGAATATGAGACGACGACAACTGGAAAATCAGTGTTCTGGCAAAATGACCAAGATGGGAACCCTTGTGTTTATACTCCAGGTGCACCAATCAATAACCGTTCACTTTTACCCTGTCAAGACCCACCTTCAGCAATGGCTACATGGCAAGCTTGGATAACTGTGTCTGAAGGTTATTATGTTTCCATGACTGGAGATGAAGTGCACATTTGGTGTTCTGGAACAATAACAATGGCAGATAAGAAAAGTGAAGCATCAAGTGAAAATAATATATCCCAAAGTTCACTGAAATTGAACCCCTTAGTCAGCGAATTGCTTCCAAGTGAAGATGTGTCGACCAGTAAATCTCAGATATGCTTCTATTATTGTACTTCGATGGTCTTACCAATTGCAACCATTGCTATTGCAATTGGCAAATGGTCAGTGAAAAAACTCATTATGCCAAAATTAGTTTCAGAAAAAGAACACAGTGATGCCAAACAACAGGAGTTAATTGATTCCTTCAAAAATATTTGCAAACACTATGAATACCCATGTCATATGAAAAAAGACTGGACCAGTGATACAAAAATCACAGTTGTATATCCTAAATCTTTTTCTGAACTTACAATAAAAGCCTTGTGTAACTTTCTACCTTGTGCAGTAAAAGCTGCAGTTCAGTTGCTGAGTTTATATCCTTGTCATAGAATAGAAGTTGTTATCTTGCCTCGAAATTTTGGAAGTTTAGGATTAGCTTCACCAAATCTCATATTCTTGTCGCCATCTATTGCCATAGATGACATCTCTGCTTTTATTCGCATTGCACATGAAATCAGGTGAGTGAATTGGTTGTGAATTAAACAAATTTTCTAAAACAAAACTGTTTTGTTCCAATGAGATTACAACCCTGTCTTTTTTTAAGAATATCCCCATTCCCAGCTGGAATTGGTTATTGAAACTTGTTAACAAGGTAGTTAAATGACAGCAGGTAGGGGATGACTAGGTGGTACATCCCTTGTCACCAACTGGAGACCCCTCACTTTTATATTTGTGTTACTGAAACTTTCATTTAGTAAGAGTGTTGTGGTGCTTTGTGGTTTTTGTCTTTGTTGTTGAGGAAGAATGATGGATGGCTGTTCTGGTAACAGAGACAAAAGGCAAGTTTAGTGTTTTACATTGCTCTTCAGCATTGATCGGCATTCTTCATGTTCTTTATGCAGGGACTAGGTGTGTAATAAAAATCTTCCTGGCCAAGGGTGCTCAGATTGCTGTAGTCTGAGAAGCAGATGTTTGTATCTTTTGAAGGGGTTGCATCTCCTTTGAATTTATTAGTAGGTCCTCGACTTACAGTGGGGGATACGTTCCAGCGCCACTCTGCAAGTTGATTTCCGCTGTAAGTCAGTGTTTTGCCTTCATCAGCGCTTTATCGGTGCTCACAGCACCGTAACTTGATGTTGCATCAAGTTACAGTGCTGTTAACTTGATGCTTATTCTTGCCATTAGAGCCATCAATGGCACTTACGGCATTGCATCAAGTTACGCACTGTAAAACTCCGCTAACGGCTCTGAAAAAGTGCCATAAGATCAAATCCGCTGTAAGTCGGTGACGCATTGTATTGAATTTATGATCTTTCATCCTTTTGACTTCTGCCTATTCCTCCTGTGCTTCCCGGTCCATGGATGGAACTGTCTGGGCAGAGGAGAATTGACTCACTTATGCTGCTGGTGATTGTATTGGTGACTAGTTCTTATGCAGCCGCTAACCATGCACCTTGCAACACCTGCAATCCTGGCATTTCTGCCAGGGATACTCTCTTAGTATCCCCTTGTTCCAGCATTCCAGGACCCCTTCAGACACCAGCATTGACACTTCCTTATGCTTTAGTAGAAGTCATGAGACGAAGCAGGAGCCAGGTAAAGAAGTGCAGGCATGCCTCTCTGTCCTCTTTCCCTTTGATCTCAAGCTTTTATTCTTTCTCCTCTACTCCTTCATCTTCCCAGTTTCAGGCCATTGGAAGGGCAGAATAAGTTCCCACCACACGCTCAGGTGTCATTTTCATTGAAGACTGACAAAAGGCATCATCCTTGTTTGCAAGACCTATGTTCTAGGAAAAAAGTGTGACAATTCAGTGCATGAATTATTCCTTCCAGTGGAGGCAATTTGATGACCACCCAGATGAAGCACCCACTTCTAAAAAGAAGGCCTAAAGCTAACATCTTCACAAACAGTAGGGTGATGAAGCAGGTTAAGAGGGGTCATGGCAGTCCAGTGCTGAATACTTTAACTTACAGACCACGACGTATCGGATTTTGTTACCTAACCGACTCCCTCAGGTCTAATAAAAATAAAAGTATTTTGTACTTATTATCAGAGAAATCCAGTGAATATGATAGGGTTATCAGACAGTGGATTCAGCATGCTTAAGTGGATGACCTCTTGTCCCTAGTGGATGACCCACCAAGTGCGTTTTGATCGTGATAGTATAGTCACTTGTTTCGTCCTCAAGGAGTTGTCTTCCATGGTCTACGAGAGCTCCATGGTGACCAAACTAATATAAAAAAATTCTCTTTTAGTTGGTCTTTTTGGCCAGGTATTGTGTTGTAATGATAAACACTATAACACGTGATGAAGTATGTAATGGACTCAAAGATAAGAGGGCTTTTTCCCTTATCTTCAGCGAAGCTGTTACTGTACCCAGTTATTTCCATCATCAAAACCTGCTAGCAGGAGGAGTGGCTATTGCACATGCGTAGCCTGTCGTATTGTCGACAACAAACTGGCACAAACTACCAAGAACCATTACTTTCTTTTGGTCGATACTGAACAGTTAACTTTGGTAACAGCACTCCGAGAAATTTGACTTTTTCTCGGATTTCAGTAGCGAGGATCATGGAAACATAAAAATAGCAAGATAAGTGCTTAATATTAAATTTCAGTTAAAGTTTTAGTTTTAAACTTTTGGAATTGATAATTAGTGTGTGAAAGCTGGAACACCTAAAGAAATTGTTATTCTAACTAAATGTTTTACTAAAAGAAATGTTCCACAGCTTATCATTAATATAGAAAATCCTTTCAGATTATACGATGTCTACAATAATCCAGGAATTTAGTGAGAGTAATGTAGACTAGATTAATAGTGAATGTTGTCTGTAGCCTATAACCTAGGATTACATATCCTGAAGTGGCCTAGCTGAGACCAAGGACCGTAGGATCAGATAATAACAATATCTGGGCAAAATAAATTTGTAGCCTAGCTAGAAGGTTGCATATTAGTAAAATTTTTTCCTTTTATATAAGCCTGTACAGTAAACCCCCAGTATTCGTGTTCTCATGATTTGTGGACTCGCCTATTCGCAGATTTCTCTATGGAACATATACACGTTATTTGCAGAAAATTAGCCCATTCACGGTATTTTCCCTGAAGAAGGCAATGGGCTGGGGGCCGCCATTGATGACTTGTTCCAGGACAGCACCACAGGCGAAGTTGCTGGCGTCTGTTGTCAGCTGGAGGGGGGCGTTGGGATCCTGGTGGGCCAAGGCGGTTGCCTTGGCGAGGGCAGCCTTCGTCAGGGAGAAGGCCTGCTGCTGGCTGGGTCCCCACAGCAAGGATTTTGGTCAGCCTTTCAGGGTCTCCGTCAAAGGGGCCGTGGTGTGTGCGATCCCGGGGATGAACCTCCTGTAGTAGTTCATCATCCCGAGAAATTCTTGGATGGCCTTGACGGAGGTGGGGACGGGGAACCTGGTGACGGCTGCAACTTTGGATGTGAACGGACGGACGCCATCTGGGGATACCCTCGGCCCAGGAAGTCGGCCTTCTGTACGCCGAAGGTGCATTTGTCAAAACGTACGACGAGGCCGTTCTCCTGTAGGCGCTGCAGGACTGCCCAGATGTGTTTCTGGTGCTCCTTGTGGGACCCGGGAAATATAAGGATATCATCTACGTAGCAGACGCAGAACTTTAGGTCCCCCAGGATGCTGTCCATGAGCTGCTGGAAAGTCGCCCCAGTGTTCCTCAGGCCGAATATAGAGAAGGCGAACACATAGGACCCGAAAGGCGTGATGATGGCAGTCTTTGGTATATCCTCTGGCACGACCGGTACCTGAAAATAAGATTTTAAAAGATCCAACTTAGTAAATATTTGTTTTTTACTAGTTTCAGTCTTCTCAAAGATCTTTAAATTTAGCTGACCACAGTGAGGCCTGAGAGTCAATTGCTTTGCATTTCCAACTCCTCAGTTTCCATCCACTCAAGAGAGTCTCATCAGTCACCGTATTAAATATGTTTAGTCTGATTAAGAATGAAAACACTGGGCCCATGTGTTTGAAATCTGATTGAGAACAGACTCTAATTCTTGCATGTCTGCTGAAGATCAGTAGTGTTGACAGGATGGAATTGCAGAGATAAGTTCTTCAGTTTGAAACTCATGAGCAGACCACTTTGATATCTGTTGAGTAAACTGCAGCTTACAACAAATGCCTTCCAAGTATCACAAATCATCACTGTTTTCTGCACCTTGCAAGAGAAGATTGAGGTGATTTACAGGTGTCTAGTGATGTCTGAGAGAAACATAGGTTTCACAATCCAATCTCATCCTCATCAGGATAGTTTTGGCCTTTTCTGTTAGAAAATTTGGATTTCATCAAAGCATTCCACAGATCTCTCCAATGCCTTCCCACAGCTTAACACCTAATGCTGGGTGCAAGGGTATATCTTCCCAGCTACACACTGTCCTCTTCAAGGAAAGCTTGGAAACTGCCTGTGCATAGGAGAAGAGTGTGCAGCAAGAAAATTTACTTCACTTTTGTAACAGTAATTTATCACCTTGTTGAGATCAGAGCTCGTGAACTGGCACATAAATTTTCTTGATGAACTGCAGTGCAATTTCAGAATGAGGTGCAATTTTATCCTCAACCATCTTAGTGAAGCCCTTGTTTTTTCCTACCATAGCAGACATCATCTGTTGTAATTGCAAAATCTTTCTATGTCTACCCCTCTGTTCTCAAAGTGGTCAGTGAATGCCTTCCAGTATGTCTTCTCCTTGGTGGTGCCATCTGTGAGTTTAAGTTATTTGAGCTCCCCGTGTACCTCCATTGTCACTATACCTGGCCATTAATATTACGTAGGAATGCACCACTGATATCCACGCTTTCATCCAAGGGCCACACTGAACATGTGTACTTGTTCAATAACCCGTTTGCTGCTGACTTACATTATCAACCATTTCAGAAATCGTCTCTCCGCAGTTCTAGCACAGAACAGGCATGTCTTTTATCCTTGAGATGATAACGTGTTTTGTTTGATATTTGCCATCCAAATAACACCTCAGGCACTCTGAAAGCTGCTTTTATAAAGTCTCCATCAGTAAAAGGCTTTCCATACTTGGCAGTACACAGAGCTGGTTGCAATCTCTGGGACACAAAGTGCCAGATTAGTGATTTTGCCAGATTACAGACTGGCTAGGTTAGAATACAGTGCAAACAGCTAATCCTCCTCCAACCTTTAACATACCCTGTAAATCAGTTCAAGTTGGAAAAAGAAACATTAAATGAAAATCAAGTGAAAATTTTACTGAGGCACAGGCAAAATAAATGAAAAATATATGGAACGAAGAACCTGCAAATAATAAATTAAAACAGATAAAATCCAGTGTTGGAAAATGGAGTTCGTCATATCAAGAGAGAGACAAGCACAAGTAATTCTGACACGTCTTGATATAAGCCATACTCGTTTGACACATGGACACTTAATGAACAGTCCATGTGGACCTCTTCCCAAATGCCTAGATTTGTAATGTGCTGTTAACAGTTAAGCATATACTGTGTGAATGTCCAAATATAACCTGCAGCGATTATCAAATTTTGAAATAGACCTATAGAAGAAATTTTGTCAGAATCTTCAACGTTCTCAATAGCACCCATTTTAATGTTCATGAGAAGCTGCAAATTAATTGGAAAAAATAAGAAAAAACAATCAATCAGTAATGAATTTTAAAACAAGTAAATATTATGATTTTACTTAATTTATTTTAAATTTTTAATATACCTTTTAGTAGTATGTATGGGGCATGAGTTTAAATGTATTTATTGTGTGAGTGTGTTCCAGTATGAAAAGCGTATGCCTTTTTACAGCTTTTAATTTCATTTTCATTTTCGTTTATCATCATTGACAAGTGACCTATTAGGTCCCAGTGCTGGCTTCTAGCCTAGACTTGTCATTCCATCCCTAATCCTCAGGCCAGCCCTATGAGAGCTGATGGTCAGCTCCAGTGGTCTGGATTAAACTATTTTAATAATAATAATAATGGCCTCCATCAGGGAGAACGACTTCTTACTTACGGTGGACCTGAAGGATGTGTATTTTCAAATACCCATTCATCCGTCCTCTCGCAAGTACCTCCGCTTGTCCTCGGGAGGCGGTCTTCCAATTCAGGGCACTTTGTTTGGGCTCTCGACCGCTCCCCAGGTGTTCACGAGTCTTCTCTCTCGTGTCAGCTTGGGCCCCTCATGCGGGATACATCTACTGAGGTATCTCGATGACTGGCTAGTCCTGGCGGCTCTCGCTCACAGTTGCTACAGGACAGGGATTGGCTCCTCGGTTTTGCGGGATCTAGGGATCGTGGTAAATCTGGAGAAGTCAGATCTCACCCCCAAACAGAGGATAAAGTACCTGGGCATGCTGATAGACACGGAGGCAGCGAAAGTCTTCCCCTTGGACTCTCATATCAGCAAGTTCAGGCAGGCAGCACAACTGTTCCTGTCACGACAGGAGCAGCCAGCCCGGCAATGGCAAGTTGTCATTGGTCACCTGTTGTCTTTGGAGAAGCTAGTGCCTCATGGGCGTCTTCACCTGCGGTCTCTTCAGTGGAGACTAAAGGAGTATTGGTCCCATTCCCAAGACCCCCAGTCCTTCCTCATCCCTCTTTCCGAGGAGGTGAGGGAGGACCTTCGCTGGTGGACAGACGACAGGAACCTCTTGATAGGAGTATCCCTACATACTCCCCCCCGGACATGCTTCTGTTCTCAGACGCATCGACCGAGGGATGGGGCGTACACCTGGAGGAGTTGCTGACTTCGGGAGTGTGGCACCGAGACGACATGCGCCTTCACATCAACATCCTAGAACTCAAGGCAGCCTTTCTGGCCCTCCAAGAGTTCCGGGATCGAATGATGGGACACTCCGTGGTACTGATGAGCGACAATACCACCGTAGTGGCATATGTCAACAAGCAGGGGGGCCTGGTGTCCTGCCAGCTTCATCAGTTGACGATGCAGGTGCACGAGTGGGCCACGAACCACTCGGTAGAGCTGTCAGCCAGGTACATTCCAGGAAAGAGAAATGTCGTGGCAGACAAACTCAGCTGCCAGAACCAGGTGGTAGGGACCGAATGGTCCCTCCACCAGGAGATAGCGGAACGGCTGTTCGATCTGTGGGGACGTCCAGCCATCGATCTGTTCGCCACCCGGCACAACAGAAAGCTCCAGGTCTTCTGTTCTGTTGTGCCGGACCCATGGGCCGCTGTGGAGGACGCGTTCCAGAATCCGTGGAACAACCTCGACGTGTACGCCTTCCCGCAATTCTGTCTGATTCGCCAAGTGACCAGCTGAGCGATGATCACCCTGAATCTCAGAATGATTCTGGTGGCACCCAAATGGCCCCAGGCCGTTTGGTATCCGGACCTGCTAGCTCTTCTCTCCGAGGCGCCGAGAGAGATTCCCCCCTGGCCCAACCTGCTGCATCAACCTCACGTAGAGCGGTTCCACCTGGCAGTGCATTCCCTGTCTCTTCATGGCTGGAGGTTATCCACCATGTCTTGCGAGCAAGAGGCTTTTCACGTTGCGCAGCAACAGAGATGGCAGGATACCTCAGACGATCCTCCGCAGCGGTATACCAGGGAAAGTGGTCCGTCTTCTGTGGTTGGTGTCGTCGAAGGGGTATCTCGCCGATCGGAGCCTCTGTTCAGCAGGTCGCAGACTTCCTCGTCGAGAGAAGCTTCCCTCCGTTTCAGCTGTGAAAGGCTACCACGCTGCACTCGGCTTAGTCTTACGGCTGAAAGGAGTAGACATCTCCTCCTCTTTCGAGATATCTCTACTGATGAGAAGCTTTGAAAGGTCTTGCCCACCCAGGGATCTCAGGCCCCCTGTGTGGAATGTGACTCTCGTCCTGAGAAGCCTGACTCGTGCACTGTACGAGCCTTTACGAGAGTTGTCAGACAGGGATCTGACCCTTAAGACCGTCTTCCTGCTAGCCCTGGCATTGGCGAAGAGAGTTGGCGAATTTCACAGACTTTCCTTTGATTTTAAACACTCAAGGGGATGGGGATCCGTTACGCTCGATTTCGTCCCGGATTTCGTAGCGAAGACTCAGAATCCTTCGGTCCCTGACGCATGGTTCGAGTCCTTCATGATCCCCTCCCTAGAGGACTTTGTAGGTAATGAACCAGACGAGATGCTACTGTGTCCTGTTAGAGTGCTGCAGCACTATCTGAAGAGGACTCGACACCTCTGGCCTGAGTGTCGACGACTCTTCGTTAGTACTGGCTCGACCAAGAAAGAAGTGTCCAAGAACACCATCTCTTTCTGGCTTCGTGAGATGATAAGGAGAGCGTACTCCACTGCAGGAGAAGGCGACACCCGATGCGCTTTGTCCGAGCTCACGGAGGTCCCAGCATTGGTCCGTCCCTTGCATTCCGGAAGAATATGTCGGTATCACAGGTGCTGAAGGCGGGAGTGTGGTCCCAGCAGACTACCTTCACCTCCTTCTACCTCTGGGATGTTGCACACAAGTCCTTGGACACTTTTTCCTTGAGTCCTGTGGTGGCTGCTCAACAAGTTGTGTAGCTTACCCAGCTCCTCTAACAGGACAGGATTTGCGTCTCGCGCCTAAGTTTATGTGTTGTGATTGGGAATGAATGTGGAGTGACTGGGCTCTCTTCCTTCTCCCCATCCCGGCTCTCTTCCCACGGGCAGGGAGCGAACGTGCCATCACAAGCTGGATCTGGCGGTCGATGCAGGTAAGCACATAACGGGAGCTCCCGTTCTTTCTTCCGTTCAGGTTGATAGAAGCAACCCCACTCCTTCCTCTTGCAAGGGGAGGAAGGAGACCATGACTGTAAGACAAACTCAATGCTTGTATTTACCTTTATGTCATCCGAAGTCAAATTCTTCTTAGCCTACTTTGCATGAACTGACGTCTTCCACTTTCATGCAAAAGGATCCAGAAGTCTGACAACTGATCCTGCGTTTCTTACAACCCGATCTTTTGTCAGAGGCAGTTTTTTCCCTTCCTCGTTGTCACGACCAGGAAGGGAAGACAAGGTGGTGAACTCCAGTCAGTTCATAGAGACTTAATCAGATTCCTCCCTCCAGTCACTAAGTCTCCTAATGTAAAGGACCGAGGGTTTGTATATTTTGTTGGAACAAATAACAATTTTTAAAAGTAAATTGTATTTTTTCTAACTATACAAACCCAAGGTCCTTTACACTTTATGCCCACCTCATGCCACCCCTCAATCTGATACCTGGGCCGAAAGGCAAATTGGAATGTTTACATCCGGGCAGGCGGTACCCCCGCCTCCCGGACAGTAGTTAATTGCCTAACCACCTTGTTTGAAGTTCAACGGCCGTTTCCAGCCTACACCTGAAAGTAATCCTAATGTAAAGGACCTCGGGTTTTATAGTTAGGAAAAATACAATTTACTTTTAAAAATTGTTATTTTACCCAGCAGCTACCGACCAGTAGCTCTCACCAGTTGTGTTTGTAAGCTGATGGAAAAGATGATTAACACCAGACTTGTATGGCACTTAGAAACAAACAAATTGCTTTCTTCATTCTAGTTTGGCTTTCAGAAAAGTAGACCTACTCTAGATCCCTTGTTCAGGCTTTCAAACCAAATACAACAATGTTTTGCTAAACAGTGACAAACAATAGGAGTTTTCTTTGATTTGGAAAAGGCATATGACACGACATGGCGTTATGGTATTATAAAAAAGCTGTATAAGATGGTCATTAAAGGAAAAATTATCAGATTTATAAATTCGTTTTTATCAGAAAGATATATAAAGATAAGAGTTGGGAATCATGTATCACGACCTTTCTTACAAGAAGAGGGAGTTCCTCAGGGTAGTGTCCTTAGTGTCACTCTCTTTGCTATTGCCATTAATGGCGTATTAGAAAAGATATCATCACCAGTAAAAGGGTTTTTATTTGTAGATGATTTGGCTCTGCACTGCACAGGATATGATGCAGCATCTACTAGCAGGTTCATGCAAAAAGCCATCAATAAAGTAAGCAAGTGGGTTAATGAGTAACGGTTTCGTTTTTCTGAATCTAAAACTGGCGCTGTTTGGTTTTGCAGACACTGAACTAAGGAAACCATTCCAACTCTTACCTTAAATGGAATTATTTTACCTCACTCTGCTGACATAAAATTTTTAGGAATGGTCTTTGATGAAAAACCTACTTGGAATAATCATATTGACCAGTTAGAAGTGAAAGTGAAGAGATCACTAAATATTTTAAAAGTAGTATCTAATTTTAATTTGGGTGCTGATAAGAGATCGTTGTTAACGCTTTATAATGCAGTATGTTTATCTAAGTTAGACTATGGCTGCCAAGTATACTCATCTGCTTCAAAGACTAAACTTAAGGAATTCGACGCTGTGCATAATAAGGGGCTAAGGATCTGCACTGGAGCTTTTAGAACTTCACCCATTGAAAGTATTTATGTAGACTCCCATCAGCTACCACTGGACTTAATTTAAGGAGGTATGAGCTAGGTCTGAGGTACACCATGCAGCTGAAAAGCCCAAAGGAGAATCCTGCTTTTGAGATCTTAAAACAGTGTGACTCAAGGCGTTTTGGATCTAGATCTTCAATACCATTTCAGATAAGACAGCTGGGTGAACTGGAGGGTGAAAGCATAAAAATGCAGATCCTACAAGTGAAACATCCTGCTATCCCTCCATGGTTTATTCCAGCAATAGATGTCGGCATTAAAGAGACAAAGAAAGATCGTTCGGAAGAAGAAGCTAGAAACAAGTTTTTGGATCATGATGAGAGGCATATAAATGACAGGAAAATCTATTCTGACGGATCAGAATCAGAAGATGAAGTAGGATGTGCAGTGGTGTGTGAGGGGGAATCTCATATAAAAAAGTTATCAGACTCCTCATCCATACTGTATTCACTGCTGAGGCAACAGCCATAGTTGATGCTTTAAATCTTGCATCTGATAAGAAATCTAAATCCACTGTAATATATAGTGACTGAAGGAGTGTTTTAGAAGCTCTGAAGTTTAATCCTACCCATCCCTTACTTTAAAAGGCTCAGGAATGGCTTTGTAATCTTTCTGTTCACCACAAATCAGTAAAGTTTTGTTGGATTCCTGGGCACACTGGTCTAGAAGGGAACAAACTGGCTGATAGTAAAGCAAAGGATGCTGCAAGCTTTGATTTCTTAACTAATAAGGTGCCACATTTGGATATGCGTCCAGTTATCAGATGATACATTCGTACAAAATGGCAGCAGAGATGGACTCCCCCATTTTATCTACAAATAGGAAGTACAGAAAGATTAGAAAAAGTATTAATTTTTGGAGCCTGGGTTTTGATTGTAACAGAAGATTTGAGATCATCCTAACACGGCTTAGGATTGGCCATACGCACTTCACTCATACCTATATTTTAGAGGAACCCAGTGCTCCAATTTGTTCTCACTGTGGTGGTCAGCTGTCTGTTGAGCACGTGGTGGTGCACTGTCCTAAATTTAATCGACTTTGGGCAAAGTACTTACTAACTGGGAAGACTATTTTAGAAATTTTAAATAATCATGTTGAGGTAAATAACCTTATGGGTTATCTGAAAGAATCTGGTTATTTTAATGAGATATGATCTTGGTGTATTTAATAAAGATTTTAGTCATATTTATTTTATATACTGTACTAAGTGTATCTTTTGAATATAAAAGTTTAATATATATTTATTTTTTGCCAGTTCTATCCAGTATCATTCTTCATTTTTTACGTTCATATTTTAACACTGAATTTTACTAGTATGTCATCATTCACCCATTCATTATCAGTCATATCATTAACTTATATTTTTATATATGTAACTTACCCAGTAATTACTTAGCTAAGAATTTCTACTTGAACAGCAGTTAGAATTCTGAATTCGTGGTAGCAATTCTTTTGTTTGTATAGGTGGCTATGCTCCGTCCACTTTCGGGGTACAAAAGAGGAACAACACCGCCAACACGACAATTTGTTTCTGCCGCTTGTAGCGTCAACACCTGGTGTTGTTACAGCAGTTCAGAGTTTTGGAATTTGTATTGGCATTGTACTTTCTTCTTTGGTGAAGTATTTGTAGCTGTTTCGGAATTTTTTCATTTGACTTTTTTGACTAGTTAGGAAATGTCCGACACTAGTAGTTCTAGTTTCCGGTTTTGCAGTAAGGGCCGCAATACACGGATGACAAAAGCGACCTACGACTCTCACACCCATTGTTCTGGTTGCAGAGGTCAGGTTTGTTCAATAGATTTGACTTGTGACAAATGCAGAGATTGGGGGGAACAGAAATGGAAGACCTTAAATTCTCATTTAGCGAAGCTAGAAAGAGATAGGAAGAGGAAAGCTGCTGCTAAAGCTAGCAGAAAAGTAGCTAGTCAGGCTTCAACTCCCAGATCAGATAAGGCTGACATATCTATTTGTTCTCCAGTTGTAAATCCTTCCCCACCTGCATCAATTAATTATCCTAAATCACCTACTCCTTCTACCGGCTACATCACTTCCGAACCCGATCGCTTCGCCAGCCTTGAAAATAAATTTGAGGAACGTTTAAATCTTGTTGTAAGTACAGTGGCCCAGTTAGGGGGATCAATGCGTGTCCTGATGGACAAATTGAAAATAGTGCAAAAGTTGAAGTGTCAGTAGAGGAGGCAGCTGTTCATCCCACTGATTCCCCTAGGCACAGGTCCCTGCTATACTCCCCGCTACCTGGTAGGAGGCATACTGGTAGCCCAAGGGAGGTCAGTGGGGTCTGCCCATGAGCAGTCGTCCCCTCAGTCCAACTTGTTGCATCCCAGGTTGCGACTAGAGACAGCCGCTAGAAAGGCGTCTTGGAAGTTCATTGGCTTTCTTCTAGTTCAGAGGAGTTGTCACCTCGCAAGAGCCGTCTTTGTAGTTTTCCTGACGAATCTTGCCCGCTGAAGAGACGATTCTCGGGTACGGATCAGTCCCCGCATCTCCCTTGCAAGAGATTGAGGGAGCCCTCTTTTAGTCCTCAGCCGTCGTGCAGCAAGTGGGACGCTCCAGAACATATCTCCTGGCTTTGTGCCAGGAACAAGGTTCTAGCCCGATTCTCCTCTCGGGCGGGCAGCGTCAGTCTTATAGTAAGCTCCCTGTTCCCTCGGCTCGCTTAGTATCGATGGAACGTCCTGTTGAGCGCCAGGAATTAGACAAGCGCCCTGTTGCAGCCAGGCGCCCCGATGCTCAGCGCCTTGATATGGTGAAGCGCCCTGACGCTTTCAGGCGCCCTGAAGTGGCTGGACGTTCCCTTTCGTCAGAGCGCCCCAAAACTGCTGATCTTCCCATAGCACTTGAAACCCCTCGAGTCTCCAAGCTCCCTGCAACTTCCGATCAGCCTTCTCCTGCTTTGGAACCCTCTCTTGAACCGTTGCAATGCAAGTTGGATAGCATCCTTAACCTGTTGCAGAAGCCTACAACTCAGGCTGCCCCTTATTTAGTTGCGATGACTTCTCCAGTCTCTTCGGCGGATGAAGAAGAGGAGCAGGATACATCTTCAACGCTGTATGCATCGCTCCTCAAGTGCCTTCTTCAGCATTTCCCGGAATTTTTCTCTCCAAGCTCTCCGTCCTCTCCAGGTTCGTCTAATTTGATGAGCTCTCAGTCTGTGGATTCGTCTCGACTACCGAAGATGGTTCCCTCCAAATCTTTGAAGAAAGCTCTTTGACTAGTGGAGGACTGGCTTTCCGAGAAGAGGGTTCAAGGGAGAGCTTGTTTTAGCATTCCCCCCCTCTTGCCTCTCACGTATGAGGTATTTGTCGTACGAAACGGGAGAAGCTCCTTCCCTGTGAGTAGCTGCCTCCTCCCGGGGGACTTCTCTGCACTCATTGACTCGGCACGGAGATCGGCTCTTGCGTCGGCAAAAACCTTCTTCTTGGCACAGGAAATGGATCATCTTTTGAAAAGTATTTTGAAGGCCTTTGAAGTGTCGAGTTTTCTCGACTGGTGTTTAGGAGCGCTTGCCAAGAAAATTCAGGAACCAGCTCTTGTGTGCAATGAACTCACAGACCTGGATAATTTTCTGTCTTGTGCAGATAAAGCCATTAGAGATGGCTCTCATGAATTAGCTGCACTGTATGCCATGGGTGTCTTAAAGAAGCGTGAACTCTGGGTCTCATTCACTTTGAAGGGTGTGACTGCCTCACAGAAATCAGCTCTACTGTTTTCTCCTCTGGACAAACAGCATTTGTTTCCTCAGTCCACCATAAATGAGATTGCAGCGAGCCTGCACCAAAAGTCAATGCAGGATTTGTTGACTCAGTCGACGAAGCGCCAGAAGGATCGACCTGCATTCTCGACTAAACCATCATCGCCGCTCAAGCATCCTAAGACATTTCATGGAGCAATTCAGAGAGCGCGCCCCAGGGCGCGAGGTTCGGTTAGATTTGCTCCCCGAGCGATCAAAAAATCTTCAGCAAGATCATCATCTCGCAAGTGAGGATTTAGCCCTTCATGCTCCAGTAAGGGCCAAGCTTCGTCTCTTTTGGGAGAGATGGAGCAGAAGAGGAGTGGATCAGTGGGTAGTAAAAATCCTAAAAGAGGGATACTCTATCCCCTTCAAGGAGAATCCACCATTGACCGACACGCCCGTCGTATTGACAGCCTACTCCATCGGCTCAGAGAAGTATTCGGCTTTGTCAAAGTAAGTGTCATCTCTTCTGAACAAAAAGGCTATAGAAATAGTGAGAAAAGTAAACACGAAACGATTTTACGATCACCTTTTTGTAGTTCCCAAAGTTTCAGGAGGTTGGAGACTGGTGCTTGACGTATGTGCCTTGAACGTCTTTGTAGAGAAAACAAAATTCAATGTGGAAACCATCCACTCAGTTCTGGCGTCCATCCATCAGGGGGATTGGATGGTTTCCCTAGACATGCAGGACGCTTACTTCCGTATTCCGATTCATCCGGATTCAAGGAAATACCTACGTTTAATTTTCGAGGACCAGATTTTTCAATTTTGAGCACTTTGCTTAGGTCTCTCTATGGTCCCACAAGTTTTCACACGAGTGTTGGCTCCTTTGGCGGGTTGGCTACGTTTAGCGGGAGTGAATATCCTGTTGTACCTGGACGATTGGCAGATTTGTTTGCTCGCGAAGATACAATGCATGAAGGACTTAAAGAAAACTCTTCTCTTGACTCAGGATTTAGGACTCTTTATTTGATAGTTCTGATAGACTCTCTCTGAGTTTTCGGGCTTTTCTGTCGCCCAGGAGAGTAGAAGACTGTCTGAGGAAAGAAAACCTCTTCCTCTCGCTTTGTTCGTGCTCTGCCACCTAGTAGATGAGTCTTTTGGGGACATTAGCTTCTCTAGAACAATTCGTGAGACTAGGAAGACTGCACATGAGTCCTCTCCAGTTCTATTTAAGGGCGTGCTGGGATCGAAAAGTTCATCAGGACTGCCACCTTTTTGCAACTTCCAGGAATTACTGTCTTCCTCTGTTTTGTTCCCCATTCCTGGATCCCTTAGCTGGACTGGTCCAACCTAGACCTTTACACCTTTCCCCTGTTCGGAATGATACGGGAAGTATTAAGGCAGTTTTGCTCTCACCAAAATGTAAAGATTACTCTCGTGGCGCCCTTCTGGTCGCAGAAGGAGTGGTTCCCGGACCTGATCAAGCTACTCGTAGATTTTCCGAGGCTCCCTCCTGAAATTCCAAGTCTGCTCAGACAGCCCCATATCAGGAGGTTTCATCAAGGACTATCCTCTCTGGCCCTAACAGGATTTCGACTGTCTACAGACTCATTAGAGTGAAAGGCTTTTCTAGAGCAGCAGCAGAGGCTATCGCCAAATGCAGACGCATTTCCTCCAGTAACATCTACCGAGCTAGGTGGGCACGTTTTAGGAGTTGGTGCAGAAGAAATAAAGTCTCTTCCTCTAAAACTTCTATCACTCAAATGGCAGACTTCCTTTTCTATTTGAAATCCTCAAAAGGGTTGTCAGTCGCTACTATAAAGGGTTACGGAGCTATGCTAAGCTCCATTTTTTGTCATAGAGGCTTAGACATCTCGAACAACCTAGACTTGTCCGATCTGATTAAGTCTTTTAATATCTCCAAGTCCAAGAAAGAGGCTTCCTTCTCTTGGAATCTTGATGTGGTCCTTAAGTGGCTTTCCGATCCTCGCTTTGAACCAATGCGTGCTTCTCTAAGGGATTTGATTTGGAAAACACTCTTTCTGGTAGCCTTAGCAACGGCTAAGAGAGTAAGTGAGCTGCAAGCTATGTGCAAAAGGATCGGTTTTTCGCAAGGTAATGCAGTCTGCTCCCTTTTGCCTGGTTTTCTAGCTAAAAATGAGAACCCTTCCCATCCCTGGCCCATTCTTTCTCAATTCCAAGTTTATCGGATATCCTAGGCATGGAAGAAGAAGAGAGAGAGAGCTGTGTCCTGTTCATGCCCTCCGTTATTATTTACATCAAACGGAGAAGATCAGAGGCCAGTTTGGTAATCTATGGTGTTTGGTTAAAAACCCTTCTAGACCCCTTTCAAAGAACGCCATTTCGTTTTTGTTGAGGGATCTCATAATTGAGGCACACTCTCAATTAGCAGAAGCAGACTTAACGCTTTTGAAAGTTAAAGCACATGAGGTTAGAGCAATGGCTACTTTGGTAGCATTCAAACACAATCTTTCGCTCTCAGCCATCCTGGAGGCAACACATTAGAAGTGCAAGTCGGTGTTCGCAATGCACTATTTGTGGGAGGTGGTGACGATTTATGATAACTGCAGTACCCTAGGACTAGGACCTGTGTCCGTAGCTGGCGTTGTGATGGGTGAGGAAGTGTAGGAAGTCTCCTTTCCTTTCCTTTCCTTTCCTCTTCGCCTTGAAAATGGTGTTGAGTTTTTGGGGAGCCTAGGAGGGTACGATGTACCTGGAGTGCCCGCTAGTTATTTATGTGTTGGGTAGTGGTCTTGTTTTTATTTTTAATCATTGTTTAATTATGGTATAGGTGACTTTGTTGTTCTGTTTTTTATTGTTTTTGTGGTACTGTGCCCAGGGCAGGGGCAACTATTTATGCTTTGGCGGCCTTCGGTGTACACCTTTGTCACAAAGCTTAACCTTATACTTCGTCAGCCATCAGAGTACTCCTTCGCTGCGAAGTGTCCCACTTGAGTGGAGGCGCTTCTGGCCATGCTGCCATGCCGCTACAGGTGAGATGAGCACCACCGGAGGCAGTATCTACCTGCAGCAGCTTTCTCATCAGTTAAGGAACAACTAATTATCTTATTGATTTTAAAGTAAGATTTTGTCCATGATTCCCCTCCTCCTTTCAGTGTGGAATCAGCTAAGTAATTACTGGGTAAGTTGCATATATAAAAATGATATTTTTATAATAAAATAAAGTTTTGCAGTGAACCCCCCGTATTCGCGGGGGATGTGTCCCACACCCCCCCGTGAATAGCTTAAATCCGCAAATACTTAAAACCCCTCTAAAAACACTTAGAACTGCCCATTTTGATAGTCTAACACAAGAAAAACCCTGTAAAAATGCTTATACCTGAGTATTTTAATAGTTTTATCACAAAAAGTGCATTTATTCATGAAAATTATATGAAAATACAGTAATTAAAGAAGATTTCTCAGCGAAAAATACCGCGAATGGGCAAATTTTCCGCAAATAATGGGTAGATATGTTCCATAGAGAAACCCGCGAATGCGTGAGTCCGCGAATCATGAGAACGCGAATACGGGGGGTTTACTGTATATATACTTACCCAGTAATTATGTATGGAGCCCACCCGCCTCCCCGCACATGGACTCTTTTTTGCATAAACAAATTGTCGTGTTGGCGGTGTTGTTCCTCTTTCGTACCCCGAAAGTGGGTGGGGCATAGTCACCTATACAAACAAAAGAATCGCTCCCGCAAATTCAGAATTCTAACTGCCGTTCGAGTAGAAACTCTTAGCTAAGTAATTACTGGGTAAGTAAATATACAACTTTTATTACAAAAATGTCATATTTGACCATTATTATGGTGCTGAATAATCCTGATGGGTTACGGCGCTTGGTCTTCAAGACCTAAATTTCATAATCAATCAATCAATATATTTCCAAAATACAGCAGAATTTTAATTTACTCTTACAGCATGACAAGTGTGCATACTGTATTTATTTATTCTCTTATGTTGTTTTCTATTTACAGTCATGCCTGGTTTGGAATAAACATAGGCGCTCAAGATTGGACAGAGGAATGGATTAGTGAAGGATTTGCTAGTTATATGGAAGATCTAATTTTTACTGAAGCATATTTGGAATATCAGAAGGGCCTGTCTTCAGATTTGTGTGACAGAAATACTGAAAGTTCTTCGGTAAAAAATATGCATACCCTTGAAATGGTTTGTATCAGTTTGTTTGATAAGCATGTCTTTTGTAGTAGAAATTATGATTCTGTTTTCAGAAATATCTCAAACTTCCCAGGCTGATTTTGTAGTGTGGGAGTAATTTTTTTTTCAGAAGTAATTTATTGCTGGTGCATTGATTTTTCACCCAGCATTTACTGAATTGTAGTTTGTAGTCATGCGCTCCACAAATACTATTGTTGTTGTTATAAACTTAGAGTTGGGTTGAAAAGCTTGAATTGTCACAGTTGACCATGGGATGAATCATTTGTCTGCCAGAAAGATATTTCTTTTGTTGACTTTTTTGCTCATAAGAAAGTTTAAAGTTATACTGTAGTGGTAATGCTCTTGTTTATGTTTTGAAAACTAGGAACCTTGACCGGTTATGGTTTCTGAAAAGGGAGCCAATATGAATCAAGGTTTGGGCAGGCATCTTATTTTTTCTTTTCCATTTTTATTTTCATTAGGTTCTAGAGTCTTATATATAACTAAATTATACAGAAGGGAGGAGTCTTCAGAATTTTCTGTTTTCATGCAGTTTCAGTCAATGTCAGTGTTATTTTTTCTCACGTCATGAGGTAATAAAATTCACACAGGTATTTTCCCATACTTATCACAAAGCTACACATAAAAGGGCTGCCTCAGGGCTTATACCAAAATATACACAGTGCTCTAGTGACTTGAGGGTTGTCAGTCCACTGAGATTGGACCCAACACTAGGACTTGCATCTCGCTCAACCTCCTTCATGCTCTAAGAGAATCAGAAATGAATATGAAGCTGCACAGAGGTTGTTATCTAACAGTTAATCCTGATGGGGCAAAGAGTGGTAAAAGCCTTGCCAATTCACTTTTGAGCAACTACCTAGGGTCAAGCATGAGTAGGCTATAAGGTTTTGTACCTTGAAGCCCTGAACCCAGTGGAAAGTGCTAGGAGTCAGGAGTCGGGTGGGTGGGGTGGGGGTAGGGAGTCCGTCATTTGAACAGATAGACTACAGATTTGCAAAACCAATACATGAACTCCATTAACTGAATTTGTAGTGAAAGAAACTAAAAGCATTAAATTCTAATCATACTTGAACTTAGATAAAAATGTGGCTTTGTATATTCAGATTTATTTACTAGATTTGAGAGCAGCCAAGTGGGAAATCTGTTATGAAGCAGTTTACCAATAAAAGACAAATACATTAGACATAAAGACCCTGCCTTCCATTCAGTCATTAGCAAGTCTACAGTACTTGATTACGAGCCTGCAACACCAAAAGCAATACAGTGCTGGCTGGTATATTGGAGAAAGAAGCTGGCAGTGGCAGTTTTAGTTTTAGTTTTAATCTGAATATTGATGTCTTTACATGATCCTGCTTTATTAGGGTCATTGCTTGTTTTCAAAATCTCAAGAACTCTAGGGTATACGTATAGAATTGTTATCAAGTAATACTGTACAGTATGTCCATGTTGTGTAATGAGAGTAATCAGTAAATTAAAAGATGCAATTATTATCAATGTGATTTAGTTTTTCATAAATATAAAAACCAGTCACTAGTAGTATTAGTACTACAGAGTACTGTACATTTAACACCCATAAGCATACATATCTGTTGATATATTTTATTAATGATTGTAACACCTTTATTCTGATACAAAACTAACATATTTGCAGTATTCATTTTACTGGAACTCTTTTTATGGTTTTAGTATGATGTGCTTTTGCAACTGAATTAAAATAACAAGTTTTGATGTAGGAAAACCCTATTTTTGGTGGCCGCTGTGAGTCCTCAAAGGATTTACTCTCATGGGTCCATTCAGACTCTATGATAGACCAATTAATATAAAAGAATTCTTTCTTAGTCAGTCTAGGCCCAGTATAAGTGCTGTTGACACTTAAGTATAGGGCTCAAAGATACGAGGGGCTCTTTTCTCTTATCTACAGTGATTACCTAGGTTCACTCCTATGTCAGCCAGCGAGAAGAAGTGACTATGACACGTGTACATAGGCCACCATTTTGATGACACATAACTGGACAGACCGGGGGGCCATTACTCTCTTTGGTCTATGCAGGATAACTATACACCTAATCCCATGCCTTTTCTTCAGGGAGAGTGGATGGTCTGAGGACTCACAGCGGGCCACCAAAAATGTATTTTTCCTACGTCAAAACCTGTTATTTGAATTGTGGCCTCTATTCATCCTCAGAGGAGCTTATCAAAGAAATTGACAGGTGACGGAATGGCTTAAGCTCTCAAATTTCAATCCTGGCACCCCAGAGAAAATATTTGTAGTCCAAGGTCAAGCCACAAGTTTTAAGCCCCATTCTATATTCCAAATACCTTTTAGGTTTGGTAATGAAGAACAAGAAACTAAACATGAACTTATGTTTTTAGGATGTTGTTCTACAGTGGCTTACCTAAACATGCCGGGTTTGGTTGCAGTATTGTTGCACCTCCCAAGCGATAGCATACCCACCCATCAGGAAGACCCCTGGTTTTCCTCTGTAGCGTCTATGGGGTCAGGACTAACTATTCCACTTACTGATACACAGTGTGGTTGAATTTGTTCGAGCTCATGGCAATAATGTTTTAAGAATACTGTCTCTGATGACCACCCTGTACATTCAGAGACTTCTTCAGAAGAGACATTTGTGAAGAAAGCCAGCGACATCAGTGGAATGGCAAGTAAACTTTGTGCGGTTCCCGAACAACAAAGAATCCGACCCGACGCGATCCGACTGAAACATATGATGTTTGTAAACAAAGTGACCACCCTGTTACATTTCAGAAGACTCTGAATGGAATTTACCATAAATTAATACAATCCACATTAACAATGTTTATGTAATTACAGTTTGATACGCCACCAGGACGGCGCTCTGGAAAGCCTTAAACGTTTTTCTTAATTTTTATAACAGACTCTACAGTACATTCCTTATTTTTAATATTGTTTTATTAATTTAATGTAATGACCAGGCTTGTTTTTCATTGTATTTATCATTAACAACAGTTTTGTGTGGTACCCGTTGCAGTACATTCTGGAGTGCATATGGGCTGCCTAGCCTAGCCTTCGGTCTACCACTGGTAGGCAAATTTTTGATACAGTATGCATTTAAAACTGTAAGAAGACTTCTAATAAGGTAAGTTATTTAACTCTGAACTTATTTAATTGTAATGTGTGTAGTGTTTTGTATAAAAGACTAGTGTCTGGTGGTCATGGGATTAATCCATTTTGTTATTTCTTATGGTGAAATTGAGAATTCGACAAAATCGAAGACATTCCTCTAGAACGGATTAGCGTCGGAAACCGAGGTACCACTGTACTTACTTTCCTATTCATGTGACTTAGGAAAGGAGTGTGGATCTGCTTTTGTGATAGTGTAGTTGCTTGTTCATCCTTGAGGAGTTACCTTCATGGGTATGTCAGAGCTCCATGGTGACCAAACTAATATCAAAGAATTCTCTTTTATTCGGTCTCTTGACCAAGTATTGTGTCGAAGTGATAAACACTAAAACACGTGATGGAGTATGTAATGGACTCAAAGATAAAAGGGCTCTTTCCCCTATCTTACAGTGAAGCTGTACCCAGGTTATTCCTTCGTCAGACACGCTAGAAGAGGAAGTGATTATAGCGCATGTGCAGTCCACCATATTGTTGACAAACAGACTGGCAAGAGACCAATGAAGCCATTACTTTCTGTGGTCACTCTGGATCAGTTTCATTCATCAGTCCTGCTCATAAGATCCCCCTTTAGTATCTGATAGCTGCATGGGAGATAGATTTCCTTTTTGGGGAATTGATTCCATGTACAGCTAAAAGTTGTGTCCTTGGTTCTTCTAGGTTCAGCAGGGCAGTTGCAGTTGCAATATCCACTTCATGTCTGCTAATAAGGACATCTCCCCCAAGTAAGGATTTCTCCACTTCCTCAGTGGAGTTAACCTGGGAGGAACTAGGGACCAATACTTCCTGGTTTTGGCCCAAACATGGTTCTTGTTCTTCCGAACAGTTCATAACCTTCCCACTGTGTTTGTATCCGTCACATTTCGTTCAAACATAGTCGCTCCGGAATGTTCTGTTGACTCTGTTTTTATGTCTATGAGTTTTGTCCTGTTAGCCCGGTTTTCTCTCCGGTTTTCTCCGGGGGTTTTCCTGGTCTGACTAGGCTAAGTCGCAGCTACGGTACTCTGCTCCGGCATCCGTTCCAGCATTCCCACTTCTCATACGTTTTCAGCTGGTTTTGTCGAGTGCAGGAATGCTCCACTATCCTGCAACAAGCCAGCGGTAACGGGAGTCTTTAGTTCCCATTCCGGTGCGCAGTCTGTTTTGGAGAATTTATAGTTTGGCACGGAAGGTTGTGAAGTATGCTATGCTCTCTCCGAGCAAACTTCTTGATGAACCTGTAGGTTTTATATACACCTGTTGGTTTCATCTCCGCCAAACTCCGCCTCATGTGGCTTATTCTTGGCTCGGAAGGTTGTAAAGTACGCTATGCTCTCTCCAAGCAGGCTACTTGATGAATCCGTAGGTTTTATTTACACCAGTCGGTTTTATCTCCGCCAAACGCCGCCTCATTTGGCTTATTATTAGTCGTTTGGTACCCGGCAGGTTGCGTTGTACGCTATGCTCTCTCCGAGCAGGCTACCTGATGAATCCGTAGGTTTCATATACACCTGTCGGTTTTACCTCCGTGAAGCTCCGCCTCATGTGGCTTATTAATAGTCGCTCTTTCGGTGTTTGGGCTCTCTCCGGGCGAGATTCTCGGTGGATCGGTAGGTTTCATATACACCTATCGATTTCCCTCCGCCAAACTCCGTCTCCGGGCGAGATTCTCGATAAATCGGTAGGTTTCATATACACCTATCGGTTTTTCCTTCGCCAAACTCCGTCTCATATGACTTCTTAATAGTTGCTCCTGCGGTGTTTGGGGTCCTAATTTTCCCCCTCCTGGAGGCTGGCCGCAAGTCTCGTAACTCTTCGCTTCAAGTTAGCTGTTTACGGAGAGTTTTCTGAAGACGTTGCGGCCGTCTGTCTCGTTCTCGAACCTGTGAACATCGTCCCGGAGCGATAAGTAGGTGCGAGAATAAGTGAGGTAAACCTTTTCCGCTTAGCTCGGAATTAGGTGAGGCAAACTTTTCCTTTAGGGGATTCGTTAGCTCCTCATCCCTTTTCGACGGTTCCTGGTCTACCGTCCCTAAGGTAAAATCAGTCTAGAAAAAAAACAAAAAAAAACCCTTTTTTAAACCAAGAAGACCCGCTCCGGGGCCTCCTCGAGGACGTCTCGGATCTCTAATCCGGTGCCGTCTACGAGTTTGGCCTCGTCTTCTGGAAAGGGACACGGCCCAAGCAAAGCAAGGCGGTTACCCCCTCCTTCCTTTGTTGAAGACTCTTTTACAGGTCTCCTTATAAGGAGCTCGATTTGAGGGTCATTGTCAACCTATCAAACTATCTATCTACCTCATGGTCCGTGCCTTCCCTTTCCTAGGAGCTTAAATCCCAAAGAGATTAATCTCAAGACTCATTGTCAATGGATCACCTGTAAAATCCTGCTCCGTTCCGGAATTCTATCGTTCCGGACACCTCCACCTCTTTTCCCCTCCAGTCTGGGGAACCTTTGACGCCTAACCCTTTATGCTTCCCAGCATGAAGGCACCCTCCTATCGGGGGTGTGGACACACGGAGGTTGGTGGAATTGCATTTCTTCCCTTCCGGCCTGGTATCCCCTTATCCGGGTTTTACCAGACTGTCAGAAGGAGCATGGCATCTATCTGGCAGGATCCCTAAGAGAGCCCTCATCTTCCCTAGGGGCTGGGCACAGCGTCTCCGTTGAGAACTCTAACGGAGTGGCAGGCGGAGAATTCCAAGTTCACGCCAGCTATGGGGTCTTCCCGTGTTCTCTTTGAGAGCCCTGCTTCCTACCCCTTGTGCTCCAAATGTAGCCCCTCTTATCAACAGGCTTGTTTCGAAAATAAACCGCTGACGCATTTCCGGGAGACGGATATCACAGATACGTTCACAATGAATCTTCTAATCCCGGACTACGCTTCTAATTTATTCAGCGTACAGCTCCCTAAGCTTCCGGAGTCAATTCCCGGAAGCTGAAACAGGGTGTAAATCAGGCTTTCCAGGCCCTAGAATTCTTTGACTTTAACAGAAACAATGTCTGTGGTATATATTGGCTGTTCGTTGTTTCGGGTCCTGATAAAATCTCCCTTGTCAGGTTTTCTGCAGGTCCCGCTTTATTTCATCAGTCCGGTTGGACAGCTGAAAACACTTTTTCGCCAGGCACATTCCGCCTTGGGCCGAAAAATCTTATGAACAGTTTCACCTGGAGAATTAATCTTTTCCCCAGGTGGGCGTTGTTACGGTCCGTCCGGGGCTACTATTGTTACTCAGGGCCTCCGTTCTCGTGGGTGTCTACCTTACGAGCGGAAACAATCTGATCTTGCCGGGCCCTATCCCAAGTCCGGCAAGAAGTTCATGTAGTTCAAGCGCCCCCCTGCTCAGGCAGTGGTGTGGGCTCTTCAGGTTTCTGCCCCTGGACAGCCGTCAGCCTCTCACTCCCAGCCTCCACCTCGATGTGTGCGGGTTCAGCCAACACATCAGCCCCTTGTAACACCCCCGTGTGTCTCTGCCTCCCCCATGTGCCTCCGCCGGAGTTTTCTTTGCTTCATCGAAAACCCAAGGAAATAATTTTCACTAGACATTCTGCCAGAGGCTCTGACCCTCGGGGTTATCATAGGAGCAGGGAAGCATCCTGCTCCTCTCCGAGAAATTGGGAAGACATACGCTTCAGGGGAGACAATCAAGCCTCCTCCCTGTAGTATTTCTCATATGGGGGGGTGGCTGTACCATTTTCGGGGCCACTGGAACTTCAGTCCCTGGGCCCAGGGTATAGTTATCAAGGCCCGGGGTGGAGCTGGACTGTTTGTCCCCCTCCCCCAATCAGGTTCAGTCAGCTTCCGGCCAGAGTTCTGGGGGTCTTTGTGAATGGCCTGTCAGGCTTTTTTTTTCAGTCTGCCAAGGAAGTTCCCTTCCACTGGAAAATTTTTCCGGGCGTGTCCCGTTTATTTTTCTCATTCAATGCGGCAAGTCTCGGTTGCTTACAGTCTTGTGGGTTCGGATCCTACTGCTCCGTGGAGCCTTAACCACCTCTATAGACCTTTCCGACGCTTCCTTTCACATCTTGGTTGCAGAAAGGTTCTATCCCTCCTTGGGATTCAGACTCGGGGAGCAGGCGTACCCCTTCAGGTTCATGCCCTCCTCAATGCAGCTCCAGAGTCTTTGCCAGTTTGAACAATACCGTAGTTCAGCAGCTCCGGTATTAGAAGGTTATGCTAGCCGCATATCTAGTTGCCTGGCTCATTTGGGCACCCAGCGTCGGGAATTGTCTGAGGGTGCCGGTCATTATAATCGGTTTTCTAGAGTCTCTGGGCTTCTAAGTAAACAGGAAGGAATCCCACCTGATTCCGGAGGGTAGCCTTCAGTAGTTGTGTATCCAGTGGAAGAGGAAAGAGATAGCAAGGGCGACCTATCATTTCATCAACTCAAGCATACCTCTCGCCGTGGCCAAGAAAAGGTCTTGGGCTCTCTCCAGTTTGCTTCAGTGACGGTTCTCCTTCTGAAGTCAAAGCTGGAGTTTTTAACCAGGGTATGGCGGAGTCAGGGACGTGTCTTCCTGATTCCTCCTGTTTGAATAGTGGCCTCCGGCCTTGCACAACTGTCAAGTGCTTATTGAAGTCAGTTCCTCTCCAGCTTTCCCCTCTGGCCTCAGTATTCCACACCGTCACCTCTCTGGGCGGGTGGGGTGGATATTTTTTGGCCCCATGAAGTACATGGAACTTAGTCGGTCACGTTCCGGCAGTTCCATATCAATGCTTTGGAGGGCTGTGGCAGTCTTCCTGTCCTTGGGAAACTTCTTCCTCCCAAGGGGTTTCATTTTAGGCTGGTTCTGAACAAAACAGCAATAGTGCGCTGCGTAATCAGTGGGTTCGGATTCGAGTTGCTTCATTCAGGTTATGGTTCATTCTTCTCCATAACCAACAGCCACAAGTGCCTCTGTCTGCCACCCTTCTCGTAGGGGTCCAAAAGGTCACTACCTTTTCCCTATCCAGGGCCTCCCCCCTGGTGTCGGAATAGTCCTTAGACGGAGCGTCATTCAGGTAGTCTTGTGACCTTTTCCTGGACCTGGAAGTAGGTCTGTTTGCAACCCAATTCAGCCACACACACTATCAAGCTGTCACGTCTGGTATAAACTCAGCCTGCGTCAGCCCCCTCAAGCTCTGATGCCCTGGCTTTGTGGTCTTTGTGAATCTTACAGTTTAGGAGGAAACTGATATTGGTCCTGTTATTACTGTTTTCCTAAAATCAGTCAAGGGATCCTACTCTACTGCAGTATGGTGCTGCAGTTAAGTAACTAGCACTCTTCACATAGTTTTCGAAGCTACAGTAATAATGCGGCCGCATTGGCCCTGAGGAAAGTGTTTTGTTGGAACCAGACTCACAGGCTCTTAACTTTCATCCCTAAGGTCTGTGTTCGTCTAAGACCAGTACTCCGTCCACATTCGGTTTCCTGGTCTTTGAGTAATGTATCGGAGTTAGCTTCGGTAACCAACAATCATCTTGTTCTTACCTTTCCTTGTTGGGGAAGATCCAAAATTTTTAATCAGCTTAGCTTCTAGTGTTAGTTTTCCTGTACTGTCTGCCCTGTCTAGCGGAACCAATCATTTTGGTTTCCCCTCATCAGGGGTAGTGTTGCGAATTCCTCACCCTAACTTTCTATCTACAATTGAAGGGCCTCATTTTCGGTGGTCACCTTGGAAAGTACTCCCCTTTTACAAGGTCTGTTTCTGTGCCCAGTTTTCTCCTTACAGGCTTTTTTAGACAGGACCTCGCAATTTTGTCAGATCCTCTCTTTTAAAAAAAAAGGGGGGGGTACTGTCATTGGGTCTGCTATTAGGCAGAAAGTATTTTCTTAATACAAGCCTATTCAGGTTCAATTCTAAGCTCATGATCTTAGACGGTGACCACTTACATTATTTTCATTAAATGAATTTAGAGGACCTTACTAATGTTCAGGGTAGAATTCTCCTAGTTTTCAACGTCTCTATTTAAGTCTTTAATAGCATAAGAATGATGTTTATTTCTCTGTTATTATTTCACCGACTGACACGGGACCTGATCCAGAAAAAGGATTTTGACAAAGGAAAAATCTATTTCTGGAGAGGGCCCGATGTCACCCGGTGACCCACCCTGTTTTTCATTCTCTCCCTCCCATGGTAAACATCATTCTAGTGGGGTGGGTGCTAACATGGAATGCGACTAGTGTTGCCTTGTATACAGTCCTTGAGTAGTGCATGGGCTTGTATCGGCACCTCTCGTTGGGACTTTTGACATTGGGAATCTCTATAGGATAAGGTTCCGTGTTTTTGTAGTTCACCCTTTTCCATACACGACTCCATCTAGTGGAGCTCGCTCTGGGGTAGTAACTCCAGCATTTCATTTAGCTTTCTCTGGTATCTAGCAACGGAATTACCTAGAAATAAGTGCTGAATGGACTTTTTCACCGGGTGACACGGGCCTCTCTCCAGAAATAGATTTTTCCTTTGTCAAAATCCTTTTTTTGCCAGAGTTCTGCCAGAAAGGTATGAGCTCCCCTTTATGTACCCCTACTGAACCCTAGGACCCAGCAAGACAGTTTAAAGCAAGCTATTTCATTCTTAAAAGTTGTTACCAAGAGCATGCTGCAAATTTCACACAAATCTGGTGACCAGCCATATTCCCATTTATTTCTGCAAGGGCTATGTACATGGCAGGTGGTATGGGCCGTACCCACTGGTGAAAAGTGAACCAAGCAATTTGCTGCAGCACACTTAATCTGTGGATCTTGCATAATAGCAGCCCTGTAGTTATAAAAAACATAAGTTTTTATTAGAAACTACTTGGTACTAACTATCTATAATCGTTATATAGATCAGTGGTTCTCAACCTTTTCACTACCGAGGCCCCTTTTTATCTAAATGGGTTTTCCCACAGCCCCCAGGATATTGAAAGGTCTGTCAACTTAACATGATGACTTTATTAAACTAAAAATTAAACCATGTTATTATATTTATCAAAAGAAAGATGTATGTAGCTGAATAATTATGCAAAATAAGAAAACCAATAAATGGAAATACAAGAAATACAGAAGAGGAAAAAAATTATTTCTCATTGAATCCTTTAATGAGATGGCTGATGCTGCTTGGCTAATACCAAATTTTCGATTTCAGGTTTAATGACAGATAGCTACATTTAGCCAATTTCTATACTTGGATTTTATATACACTAACTGAGAGAAGGCCTGCTCACATAAATATCTCAGGGCTTTAGTTGCCAGTTCTGTGTACTCATTTTTCACACTTAACCAAAAGTCTGCTAAGTCATAACGACTGAAACTTGACCTTAGGGAAGTGTCACAAAGTTCGACTAGACTATTTTCTTCTTTTGCTGTTAATTCTTTTATACCTTTTACTCCTACATGAAATGGATCCCTAATCCAATTGTTATTGGCATCATGAGGAGGAAAATAATCCCTGAAACTGGTCTTTAAAAAAAAAAAAGTTAAGTATACCTTAGTTTTACCAGACCACTGAGCTCATTAACAGCTCTCCTAGGGCTGGCCCAAAGGATTAGACTTATTTTACGTGGCTAAGAACCAATTGGTTACTTAGCAATGGGACCTACAGCTTATTGTGGAATCCGAACCACATTATAGCGAGAAATTAATTTCTAGTACCAGAAATAAATTCCTCTAACTCTTCATCATCCGGCCGGGGTGAAACTGGTCTTTAAACATTGCAAATGTTGAGTGAAAAGGCTACTTATTTCTTCAGGGATATCATCCTCAGAATTTTCAAGAAAGTCACGAAGTGCTGGAAAGGATTCAAACACCACTCTGCAGGCATTCAGACCACAATTCTAATTTCATGATCATGGCTTCCACTTTTTCTACAACTTTAAAAGTAGTTATGGATTTCCCATGAAGCCTCAAATTTAGGTCATTCAAATCCAACATACTGTATATGCCACAGTAGCTAGCCAGGAAAAGTCATCAAACCACTCTATCCCATGAAATTATTTATCCTGAAGAAATAGTCTTATTTCATCATGTAATTCAAATATGCGGGTAAGTACTTTACCTGGAGACAGCCAGCGCACTTCAGAATGCAAGAGCAGTTGTTCATGGGCGCTGCCCATCTCATCACAAAGAACTCTAAAAATATGGGAATATAAGGGATGAGCTTTTATGAAGCTAACTACTTTCACTGCTTCATCAAGAGTTGTCTTCAATTTTTCTGGCATCTTTTTTGCTGCCAATGATTCTCTATGTATGCAGCAGCATGAGTCCATTTGACATTTAGTATCATAGCTTGGATCTTTGCCTCGAGTCCTTTGTACTTTCCCGACATGGCAGGAGCCCCATCAGTACTGACTCTCACACTTTGACCATCCAATTTCTTTAGTAATTATGAAATCATTCAAGCAATTAAAAATACTCTCACCTGTAGTATGAGTTGGCAGTGATGGGCAAAAGAGAAAATCTTCACTAATTGTACCATCAAATTCTTACCTTACGAATGCAAGTCAGCACAGAAATGTTCGTACTTTCATCTGATTGCAAAGAATAATACTGTACTGACTTTTAATCACTCTTTTCACTAGCTGATTTTTCACATTTTCAGACATCTCTATTCGGCGCTTCACTGTGGAGTTTGATAATGGAATGAGATCAAAACACTTCAATATTTTGTCTCCATGCATTCTAGATGCAATTGCTTTGGCAGCAGGTAGAATTAGTTCCTCTGCTATTGTATGTGGTTTTCCACTTTTTACTATTATAAAAGACACATCATACGAAGCAGACACAGCATTCTTATTATCACACCCAATTGCTATTTTTCTATTACATTTTGTCTTGAAAGAAGTTCTTGCCATCTTCTTTGGAAATATTTAAAAGGAATGTTGGTAGGCAGTTCCCGGTTATCGGCAGGGTTCTGTTTCTGAGGGTGTGATGATAACCGAAAATCGGCGATTTTCGGGGTTTTTTTGGTGATTTTCGCGGGTTATCGGCGCCGAAAAGCACCAATTTTTGGTTATTGGTGCCGAAAAGCACCGATTTTTGGTTATCGGCGCCTCTGTTAGGTATGTATCGGCGCCAATACCCAATTATCAGTGCTGATAAGCGGAAAACGGCGATTTTCGGCGCCGAAAATTGCCGATTTTCAGCGTCGAAAATTGCCGATTTTCGTCACCAGACATGCCCTATAAAACCAGATCGCTGTTAACCGAGCCCGCCGTTAACCGGGGACTGCCTGTATATTCTTTATGCTTCGTTTCAAAATGTTGGTGAAGTTTGATTGGTTTCATACTTTCATTGGACAAAATTTCATAACAGAGAACACACTGTGGTTTTTGTTCACCTTCACTGCCCCTACAAATAAATCCAAATGATGTACAGTATATTCCTCAAGATATTTACGGTTTTTACACTTTGGTTGATGAGTCTGTGTTTTTTCTTTTGAGCCTGTTGCACTTTCCTCTTCTGTGTCATCATTGTCTCGTTTTAACGTGCTTCCGGTTTTTAACCACCTATCCATCGTATGATCTGATATTCACAATAAATTGGTCACTGATGTAGTTGGTGCAGCTGAATATAAAGTTTAGTAATCAAACAAACATATACGCACTGACTATGGACTTGCTCCAATCACATCAGCCTAACCCTGAATGCCATTGTCTGTTCAGAAGTTTCAAAACGTTCCAACCATACATATGGCGAGAACTTGTCAAAGCTCAAACCTGTACTGGACATGTTTATATAAAGATCTGGTCTTACCATACTGTGATAGTCAAAGTCTCTGAGATGTCAGTTTCACACTCAAATGTTAAATGCATAAAATAGTAAGTAAAATTAATATATTATATTTTAATGTATATATGTATATATATGTATATAATTTTGACTTCAGGCTCGTGGCCCCCCTGGATTACCTCTGCAGACCCCTAGGGGTCCACGAACCCCAGGTTGAGAACCACTGATAAAGATAGTACACTCAAATGTCAGATGTACTAAATTTTTTGTCACCACTAACAAATTAGGCTAATCTTGACACAACTATGTAACCATATTGCTGTACAGTATACTGTTAGCCTTGCAAAGTAAATTTCTGAATATTACACACTTAAGCCAACTGTATACTGTAGAGCAATTTGTTTATCTGGCCTAGCTACTGCTTTATCAAGTCTAGGCTATTACAAATCACTTTTAAGGCTATAGGCTTTATAAGTAGCAGTAGTAGTCATTTATTAATTTATATAATTACTACATAGGTTTTGCCTTAAAAGTAAATTCTTGAATGTTACTCCATACAAGCTATCTGTATACTGTAAACTAATTTGTTTATTTAGCCTGGGTTTTTACAAACCACTTTTAAGGCTATAGGCTACACAAGAACGTAGCTGCAGTAGTCATTAACTAAATTATAAAATTACTACATAAGTTTTGTCTTGAAAGTAAATTCTTGAATGCTATGTCACTCAAGCTAACTGTTTATCCAGCCTAAATTACTGTAACTCACATTTAAGGCTACAGTACAGGCTACATAAGAAAGTGCTTCAATGAAAATATTTTGCCACAGGAAAATTTTTTAATGAGCTAGGTAAATAAATTAAGTACACTTTTATTGGCCTTAATATGAAAACGTAAAAGTTTAATAATTACAAAAGTAAACAGACATTGTAAATGTTTTTTCTTTCTTTGCTGCCGTCGGCGGAGCAATATCTATTGTAAATAGTTCCACATGGAAAAAACATCTTATGGTCTGATAAAAGTTCCCTTATATCTATGATAATTGGGGAACATTTTCACCAAAAGACCCATCACTACAGCCAAACAATTGGTTTCACTAACCTTAAGATTTGGAAAATGAACATGGTTAAAAGCCTGTTATGGCTTAGCGTGACTGAAGTGAAGGGTCAGTTAGTTAAAAGCAACTACTGTACAGCTGACGAGAGTGAATCTATTTTCTCGCATGTCAAAATCTAAATTTGGACCTAGCCTAGCATTAGGTAGCCTAAAACAGTAAAAAGGGGTCTATACTAACGACCTTCAAGAACACCACTACTATGAAATTGTACTTAGGTATAATTACACATTGCTTAATTCACACGCGTAATTTTGAGTTGGTGAGAGAAGCCAGATTCCGGCTTCTCACACACTAAATAACTACCAGCTAAAAAGTTTTTTAAAACTAAAACTTTCACTGGGACTTAAAAACTAAGCACTTAACTTGCTTCTTTGTTTGGTACATGATAATAATTGAAATTGTTTTTCCTGCATGGACCAATCAAGAGCAATGGCTCCCCGGTCTGTCCAGTTATGTGTCGTCAAGATGGCGGCACTTGTATACGTGTCATAGTCACTTCTTCTCGCAGGCTGACATAGGAACGAACCTAAGTAATTGCCGTAGATAAGAGAAAAGAGCCCTTCTTATCTTTGGGTCCTATACTCCAAGTGTCAAGGGGACTTTACGTGGCCTAGACTAACTTAGGAGAGAATTCTTTTATATTGATTGGTCTATCATGGAGCCTGAATGGACCCATGAGAGTAGATCCTTTGAGGACAAACAGCTGCCACAATATAAAAAATTTACCATATAATACCACAGTGCGTCAAATAAAATTTAGTGTACTGGAATCAGAAGTTTATTACAGAATTCTCAGGACCTTCAGGATTTTCATTGCTTATAAAACATGATTCTAAATATTTTTTTAATGATCTAGTTATATTCAGACTCATCTCTAGTTTTGTCACTGAGTTCATCCAAAATTAGTTTAGTAAAAATATTCACATCTTTGTTAATGCAATTGACAACTTGAGTAGGGCGTATGTAAATGGTATATTATAGTTTAAATGAACAATTGTTCCTACACAAAATACAAACCGTTGGTCTTTACATAAGAAATATGCTTCAGCGCAGCTGGAAACAAGTGTTTAACTTTTAAACAAAGTGATTAGGTAGTTAACTATTGTCCAACTGGTGGCAGTCCCACACACCCAGACTGTAAGCATTCACTTTGCTTTCGGCTGCTGCGCGATGAAGAGCTGTTGCTTTACTCTCTGCCCTTCCTACCATTTCGCTTTGTCTTCCTCTATTTTTCCCTGTAGGATCAATCTGTGTTTGCTTGTAACATATACCTTTGGTTTTGTTTGTGTGTTTATGATTACAGTCATACCTCGATCTTACACGATTCGAGTTGCGCGAATTCACACACACATGAACTTTTCACTGGAACCTAACTAATTGGCATACACGATTTTTTCAGACATGCAAAATTCTTGAGAAACCCTGCAAAAGTAGTTATGTTTAATTTTTGAAGTAATTTATAAGTTTTCATGCTTTTATGTGTAAAATCTGTATGAAAAATGCATTTCATGCTTTTATGTGTCAAATCTGTATGAAAAATGTATTATTTTTATCTTTGTACATGCATAAATATGATGGAAAGTTAATTTCAGCACATTCAGTTAGTGTACTTTTACAAGATGTGGTACCCATTTGCAAAGTTACTGCACTTTTCAAAGATGACACCCCTGCAGAAAATGCTTGTTTAATGTTTAAAGTACAGTACGGTACATTTACCGCCACCGCAAATAGAAATCGGACCTAACCCATAAGAATCCACTGTTTAGATGTCCGAAATCTATTTGCATTTCCCGCCCTATGGTTTGAGCTAGAGTTGGCTGGTGATATCTAGCAACTCTCCTGTGCTAGTGTGTGTGTGGGAGGTGTGCCTCAGGACTCAGTGCTGACCCAGACAGCAAATGGAAAGGTTATTGCTTTGATTTGCTCTGCCCCCAAGATCCCAGTATTTGGACTGGAGCACTTCTTGCCTTTTAATTCTTTATATATTCCCTAAATATGGGTCATGCACACATGAATAAGGAGGAGAAGGCTCGCATATTAGTCTGGAGGCAAGAAAAAGTGCCTATTAAAGAAATCTGTAGATGTACTGGCCAAGCAAAGTCAACCGTAATGTTGCTGCTGGCTGCCGCTTGTGACCTACCACCCAACGTCATTCCCCCAAGAAAACCTTATCCTGGACGCCCATGGAAGACTTCCAAGGCCACTGATCATCTTCTTGTGAGAGAACTACGTAAAAACCCTTGTCTTACAGCTTCTCAGCTAAAAACAAGTCACCCAGTCCTCTTAAAAGATGTATCAATCCGCTGCATCCAACACCGTCTCCAGAAGGACCTCCAGCTGCCCATCCGCCGTGCTGCACGCAAACTTCTTCTTACAGATCGTATGAAGAAAACTCGACTGAATTTCGCCAAGAAATACATCCACTGGACAGCTGATGACTGGAGGAAGGTCATGTGGTCAGATGAATCACCATTCCAGTGTATTCAGGGCAGTTCTACCACAGTAAGATGGCCATCTTCAGTCAGCAGATTCGACCCTGCCTACACAGTTGCCACCGTCAAGCACCCCGAATCTGTCATGATTTGGGGATGTTTCAGTGGTTTAAGAGGTCGTGGAGGATTGCACTTCCTCCCAAAAAATGTTACAATGAATTCTGACCACTACATTCAAGTTCTTGAAGATCACCTCCTGCCTTCATATGAGACTCACGGCTGCACTGTCTTCATGCACGATGGTGCTCCATGTCATAAGGCCAAGAAAGTTACCAAGTGGCTTACTGATCACAATATTGAGGTCTTACAGTGGCCTGGTAACAGTCCTGACCTCAACCCATTTGAAAATGGGTGGAATGTCATGAAAAAGAAGCTTCAGTCGTGCAACACATCATCCCTCATGCGCCTGCAACAAGAAATCACCACAATCTGGGAGAATGAAATGTCTTTGCAATACTTCCAGAAACTGGCTGACAGCATGCCTAAACGACTCAAACTTGTTCTTAAAGCCAAGGGGAATATGACTAAATATTAAAATAGGTGCTACTATTCTCTATTATGTTTGTTTTATTTATTTCCTTGATGATAACCATGTTTATGCTACCAGTTGCCAAGTAGGTCCGATTTCTATTTGCGGTGACTGTATAAGTTTTCATGCTTTTAACTGTAAAATTGATATGGAAAATTTATATTTATATTTTTAAACATAAATATCATACAAAGTCTTTGTCACTAGGACGTCTTTACATGACCTCAAGATGAGGTTGTTCAGTCGCGCTCGTTTGATAAAACGAATTCGTTAATGTAATATCAGAGATGCAACTAAAAGTTGTATAAGTGTCATTCTTTGAAAATTACTTTGTTAACCCCGGAGAAAAGTGCTGGTGCAATCTGTATGTGCATGTAATTACAGCACGTTCAGTTGGCGTACTTTTACAAGATGTGATACCCATTCACAAAGTTACTGCACTTTTCAAAGATGATACCCCTGCAGAAATTGTGTTTAATTTTTGAAGTACTATTTTATAAGTTTACGTGTTTTTAGGTGTAAAATCTGAATGGAAAATTTGTATTTATATATTTGCACATAAATATGATACAAAAGAAGTACAGAAGCCCTGGCAGAAGAGTTTCCTCTGTCTGAAGAGGAGGACTCTGAGGAGCTGTAACTCCTCAAGTATGCTGTGCAGTCTTATCATCGTCATTCCTCGGACTGCACAGCTTATTCATCATCACCTTCAAATCAACATTCATCACTGGTGAGTACCCATACGTACTGTATTTTTATTACACTCCAAATATTTTTAATGCGTACGTATCTCTCTCTCTCTCTCTCTCTCTCTCTCTCTCTCTCTCTCTCTCTCTCTCTCTCTCTCTCTCTCTCTCTCTCTCTCGTAGTTAGCGCTCAAATGTATTTTTACAACTTATTATTTCTCTGTACGTCATTACCTGTACAGTATATAATTTTAAATTGATTGAATTTTACCTGTACTGTACTACCTTCTACGAACATTATGTACATGTTTTTGATATTTTATGGAATTGTACCTTTGTTATGACTGTGACTCATGACGTTTTGCCTAGTGACGCAAAGAAAACGGCTTTTACTTTAAGTGAAAAAGAAAACGGCCTCCCATGAATTAGGGGTAACATTAGTATACATACACACCTACTGTAAATGCGCTATTATGAAACTGTGCAGTACTCAGTTTGTATGTCAACCATTTACTGTATTTCTTTTTTAAGGGTAATAAGCTAAATTTCAAATAAAATTACACTAACTTTAGTTCATATAAAAGTTAGCTTAATACTATGGGAGCATGATTAGGGTCATATTTAATACTTAAACTCAGGAAATAAACATTTATTAGCATTTTTAAAGACCATGCCAAACTTATGCGAAAATTCACCTTGCATGAGGGGCTCCAGAACCTAACCTCGCGTAAGTTCGAGGTATGACTGTATAGTGTTATGCAAACACATGTATCATCAAAGCGTGAGTGGAAGGGTGGTGCTCAGTGTGTCTGCCATGGCACTGCTTCAAAACCATGCAATCGCTACCGCTTCCCTATTGATGTTGACCCTCATGTCCTCTGTACTAGTTGCAGAGGGCTTGACTGTGACCAATATTCTGTGTGTGATGAGTGTCGTGTTTGGTCACCTTTGGAATGGGTAAGTTTTCGCAGAGAAGGAAATACAAGAAGAAGGCCTCCAAGGCGTTGTTCTTGCCCTTTCCTTCCCCCTGCAAGGCTCCCATGCCTTGCTGTCACTTCTACAGGAGTGATCTCCCCTTCATCATCCTCACTAGCTTTGTCAAGTTGAAGTTGGCATTGGGGGGCTGGTGATCAGGATGACCTCTGCTTGGTAGTCCCCATTCACTGGTGGGGAGGAATCCCCTTCGGTGCGAAGGGACACTGCCAACCCTAACCCAACTTTTGCTTCTTCAGGAGAGACCAAGGAACTCTGGGAAACTTGGCTCTCTTGGGGCCTCTCAGGTGTTCCATCGGTGCAGGGCTTATTGAGTAACCTGCGGACTTCCCGTACCCTTATGATGCCCCCAGTGACTCATGCTACTGTAACAGTCACCACTACTACTGTTACGATGACTGCCATGGATAAGATGTCTACCAGTATAATGATGCATGCTCCGACCTTGATGACCCTTGCTGTTGTTGACCATACATCCCCTCACGCCCCTTATATGGTCTACCCTGCAGTAGCCCATCCTTCTGCTGTGTCTGCTGCTCCCTCTTCCATCAGGGGATCAGCTCCTCCATGCTTTCCTGAAGAATATGTCTAAGAAGAATTCGAAGAAGAGGAGTTGCAAGGTATCATCTTCGTCATCTTCATCATCTACTGCTGCCTCCTCTCCTTCTTCTTCCAAAGCTCACCAGAGGAGGGAGAAGGTTGCTTCTCCCACCCTGAAGAAGTCCTGTCATGAGGCTTCCATGGGGCTGCCTCCTTCCACTGGGGAGACAGAGGAATCTCTCGTTTGCTCTCCCTGATCTATGGGCTCAGGGGGTGTTTCATGGGTCTTGCAGAGACCTTGACTTCGGAGCATCGAGTGAGTGGGCCTCCAAGGGGACCCACATACCTGACACCAGTTCCGGGAAGTAACCCTCCAGGACTGGTACAGTGCCTACCTCTACCCGGGTCTTTTCAGACACTTGGGTAGAGGAAGCAACCGTTGAACGTCCTGGATGTGATTCGGGAGCTTCGAATATGCGACCCTCCGAGCAGGACTGTTTCCCTGGGTTCTCAGGTTTCGCCAAAACCTCGAGTCACCTCAGCCAGCATCACGGAGTCAGCTCCACAGGAAGGTTCAAGTACTGCACAAGAGAAGGTGAACAAGCATTCAGGTGCTCCTTCACCCCCTGCCAGTACTCGCCTAAGGTCCCGTATGGGTGTACAGTAAACCCCCTGTATTCGCGTTCTCACAATTCGCGGATTTCTCTGTGGAATGTATATACAGTACACACTATTCACAGAAAATTTGCCCATTCGCGGTATTTTTCACTGAGAAATATTCACTATTTACTGTATTTTCATATCATTTTCATGACTAAATGCGCATTTTGGGATAAACTACTGTATTAAAATACTCAGGTATAAGCATTTTTAGAGATTTATTTTGTTTGAACTATCAAAATAGGCAGTTCTAAGTGTTTTTAGAGGGGTTTTAAGTATTTGCGGATTTTAGCTATTCGTGGGGGGTAGGGGTGTGGTACGCATCCCCGGCAAATATTGGGGGTTTATTGTAGCTGACTTGAGGGTCTGCGCAACTGGAGAAGCTTTGAGGAGGTCCCCCACACAGTCTTCTTGTGTGGAGGCCACAGCCTCAAAGAACACTGGAGCATGTCATGAGGACGGCCTGAGTTCACTCCTGAGAGTACACAATCACTCTCCCTCAGTCAGCCTTCATTCACATTCGCATGAACGGGCCCACTAACCCGGCAGCAGCCTTCGTGTACGTTCGCTTGAGCCTGCATTCTCTTCTAGGGACACCACCCCGCTACATCCGTGTGCACCGGGTCACTCTGCTAAACCCATGTAGCCATAGCCATCACGGGTTGGCGATCGCCAATGGCTTTCCTCTTCTACTGGGGCTTTGGCTTCCAACAGGACAGGAAAGTGTGCTCCTTCTCTCTCACTTGTCCCCTTAACTTCCTGGAGTTATAACGGGAGGCGTGAGTTGAATGGAAGGGTCTCCAATTGGGATATCCTACCACGAAGGCTTACATTACAGGTTTGGTCCTTGGATCAACTCGGACATAAGCCCAAGTGGTCGAGAAGGGATCTGAGGATTCTGCTGAGGTTTTTCCTCCTGCAGGGAGAGTAGATCAGGAGGATGTGCCCTGGAAGGACCCAAGGGTCCTCTTCCCCAGGACTCAGACACCCCCAGGATACAGAGGACTTCTGCAGAGATTGTAGTGCTGATCAGCACAACGATCTCTGGAAGGGGCCATGGCCACATCTGTGGATCGTCCATTGTGCCTCGAAGCTTATTGTGGACCAAAGAAGGAACCCAAGGCTTCGGTGGGTTTGCCATGGTCTACTCTTACAGAGGGGGTTTTGGAACAGGTGAACTCTCTGGTCTCTGGGCAGGAGAGTTTGCTTCGCTCCAACCGCTCAGATAAGCTACTTGCTCCTCCTCTGCCTTGACAGGAGCGATGCTACACGCCCTTAGAGGGGTCTCTGCTGATGGAACAGGTTGACCCGGACCTGGTCTAAGTCCAGGTCTTTCACTGCAGCAGCTTGGTGCAGAGGGCATCATCCTCACCCTCACGCAGCAAGAAGCAGCGAGCCTGGAATCGACTGCCATGGCAGTATTCCAGGCAGTCCCTTGGCTGGACTTGTGGTCTTTCACAGTGCCCAAGGTTGCCGCCTCCTTGGGTTCCTAACTCCAGGGGAGGATTCCACCTTCAGGAGACTGTGTCAGTCTGGAGGTAGGGCAATTACTTACCTGGCCCATCAGACGGTGAAGCTGTGGGCAAAAATGGTATTGAAGAGAAGGGACACTGTCCTGACTCAGATATCCAAGTTCATGGGCCCTGAATTGGCATTGACCTTACAGAATGGACCACTGCTGGGATCTGCTGCTCTCTTTCCTAGAGAGCAGGTAGACGCTGGGGTGAGCAAGCACCTTGTCGAAGATAACAACCGACTTGTTCACCAGGCAGTGGCTAAGACCTCCGGGCCTTCTCGTGCCACTGTGGCCTGACCCTTGGTTCAGGCTAGCACTTCCTTGGCCCATAAGAAGTCCCAGCTTTGAAGGATCCTTGGGGAAACACCCAGCCTTCTTCTGCCCATGCCAAGAAGGGTGTGCAGCCATGCCCCTTTCAACCCTCCTTCCAGTTGGCGAAAGGGGCCAAGGGAAAGGAGAAGAGAGGAGGTAGCTGGGTCGACATTCCCCTCCACATGCTGCCGTTGGTTGGGGGGTGTCTGTCGAGCCAATGGGCAACATGGCAGCGATACGGAGGCAAGACCTAGGTAGTAGATGTCCTTCTGAAGGGCTGTCTATTCCCTTTCAAGTTTCATCCACCCCTCATCAACAATCCGGTCCAGTTCAGAACATATGTTCCTGGCTCATCGAAAGACCTCGCCCTTTGAGCAGAGGTAGAGGTGATGCTGAAGAAAGGCGCTGTGGAAGTCGTGCCAGATTGGTCCCCAGCCTTTTACAGCCGAGTTGTTCTCATAGATAAAGCAACGGGGCATTGGAGACCAGTCATAGATCTCTCTCCCTTGAACCAATTCATTCGCCAGACTCGGTTCACGATGGAAACGACAAGGTCAGTACTCACAGCCATCGGGTAACACGACTTCATGCTTACTGTGGACCTCCCGCAAGTATCTTCACTTTGTCCTCGGGGAGGTGGTACTCCAGTTCAGGGCACTCTGCTTTGGGCTCTCAGCCGCTCCCCAGGTGTTCACGTGAGTGTTCATCTTTGTTTCAGTTTGGACCCATTCGCATGAGATATGTATGTTGAGGTATCTTGACAATTGGCTAGTCCTGGTGAGCTCTTAATCGCAGTTGCTCCAGGACAGAGATCTCCTCCTCGAGTTTTGCCGCAACCTGGGGTTGTGGTAAATCTCAAGATCTCATTCCCAAGCAGGGGATAAAGCACCTGGGCATGCTAATAAGTACATGCAGCAGCAAGAGTCTTCCCCTCAGACTCACGTATTAGCAAGTTCAGGAAGACGGAGCAGTTGTTCCTGTCTCAGCAGGAGTAACCAACTCAGCAGTGGTAAGTCATTCTCAGTCACCTGTTGTCATTAGAGAAGTTGGTCTCTCACGGGCGGCTTCACCTTTATTCCCTTCAGTGGAGAATGAAGGAGTTCTGGTCTCCGGCATAGGACTCCAAATCCTTTCCCATTCCTCTCTTGGAGGAAGTGAGACAGGACTTAGCCTGCTGGCTAGATGACAGGAACCTTGTAATAGGAGTGCCTCTGCACCACTCACCCTCCTGAGATGCTTCTGTTCTCAGATGCTTCGACCGAGGGAGCGGGTGCACACCTGGAGGAGATGCTGGTTTCAGGTGTGTGGAACCAAAACAACAAGCACCTTCACATCAGTATCCTGGAACTCTAGGCAGCCTTCCTGGCTTTCCAAGAGTTTTGGGATTGAGTGATGGGACACTCTGTGATGTTGATGAGCGACAACACCACAGTATTGGCATATGTCAACAGCAAGGGTGCTTAGTGTCTCTTTCGCTACACCTGTTGACGATGCAGGTGTACGAGTGGGCAGTAGCACACTCGGTAGAGCTATCGGCCAGATACATGCCAGGCAAGAGGAATGTAGTGGCAGACAAGCTCAGTTGCCAGGGTTAAGTGATAGGGACAGAGTGGTCCCTTCACAACATCACAGAAAGGCTGTTCGACATTTGGATCTTGTGTCATCTACCTGTTTGCCACCCAGCACAACAGAAAGCTGCAAGTGTTCTGTTCCATAGTTCCAGACCCATGGGCTGCAGCAGAGGATGCCTTCCAACACCCAAGGGACAGTCTGGACACATGCGCCTTTCCTCCGTTATGTCTGACTCACAGGTTGATCAACAAGGCAATGATTGCCCCAAATCTCAGAATGACCCTGTTGGTTTCCAAATGGCCACATGCCGCATGGTATCCAGACCTGCTAGCTCTGCTGTCTGAGGCACAGAGAGAGATTCCTTCTTGGCACAAACTTCTGTGTCACCGCACATAGAATGGTACCACCTGTCTGTGGAGTTTCTTGCACTTCATGGCTGGAGACTATCCAGAATCTCTTGCGAGCGAGAGGTTTTTCTTGTCCCACAGCGACAGAGATGTCTGGGTACCTCTGTCAATCCTCTGTGGCTGTGTACCAGGGGAAATGGGCCATCTTCTGTGGTTGGTGTCATGGACAGGGTCTCTCTCTGGTCAGAGCCACTATTCAGCAGGTAGCAGACTTCTTAGTCTTTCTTTGCCAATAGAAGCTTCTCTGTCTCAGCTGTAAAAGGTTATAGGGTTGGCCTGGACATAGTCCTACGCCTGAAAGGTGTGGCTATCTCCTCCTCGCTGGAGATTTCCTTGCTGATGATAAGATTCAAAAGATCTTGCCATCCCAGGGAAACTCAGGTCCCTTGAGTGGGATGTGATTCTCGTTCTTAGGAGCCTAATTTGTGCGCCATACGATCCTTTTCGAGAGTTGTCAGACAGGGATCTGACCCTCAAGACCAATTTCTTGCTTGCCCTGGCATCAGCAAAGAGAGTAGGCAAACTTCATGGACTTTCCTTCGATGTTAAATACTTGAGGGGATGGGGATCATTTATGCTCGATTTCGTACTGGATTTTGTAGTGAAGACTCAGAATCTGTCATTCCCTGATGCCAGATTTGAGGACTTTGTTGCTAATGAGCCAGATGAGATGCTACGCCGTCCTGTTAAGAGTGCTGCGGTACTGCCTTAAGAGGACTCGACATCTTCGGCTTGAGTGTCGATGACTCTTTGTTAGTACTGGCTCGACCAAGAAAGAGGTGTCCAAGAAGGCTGTCTCCTTCTGGCTTCATGAGACAATCAAACGGCCATACTCTGTGACGTGAGAACACCATTGGTCCATTCCTCTCATTCAGGAAGAATCTGTCAGTTCCTCAGGTATTAAAGGTGGGGGTTTGGTTACACCAGACCACCTTCACATCCTTCTACCTTTGGGACATTGCCCACAAGTCCTTGGGTCCTGTGGTGGCTGCTCAACAAGTTGTGTAGCTTACCCGGCTCCTCTAAGAGGACAGGTGGCATCTCGCCTAAGGTGTTCGGTTGCGAAAGAGAGATTGTGTGAGTTTTACAATCAAGCATCCACTCTATTAATTATATAGTATAGATGTATAGGAGCAATTCCTGCCCTCTCTCTAGCAAGGGGAGAGAGGGCCTGGCAATGAAACAAACCCAATGCTTATACATTACTTTCACACTCATTCATTTGAATGAGTGTAAAAGCAGTTTCCATAGTTTCCATATTCTGATCAACGTGTCGGAGGCACGGCCCTCTTCCTTGATCTACTCAACCAGGAAGAAGACCCAAGTGTGGCGAACTACCAGTCAATTCAGAGACTTACTCAGATTCCTCCCTCCAAGGAAGTAAGTCTTCCTTATGTAAAGACCGACGGTTTGTGTTTTGTGTCGGAACAAATGACAGGTCTTCAAAGTAATTTGTATTTTTTCTAACCATACAAACCTGAGTTCTTTACAGTTAAATGTGCACCTCATGCCACCCCTCATTCTGATACCTGGGCCGAAAGGCAAAGTTGAATGCTTACCATCTTGGTAGGCGGGACTCCCACCAGTCAGACAGTAGTTAGCTACCTAACCACCATATTTAAAAGTTAAACTGCCATTTCCAGCACGTTGAAGCATATTCCTTATGTAAAGACCTCAGGTTTGTATAATTAGGAAAAGTATAGATTATTTTTAAAATTTGTTATTTTTCTGCAATTTTGGTTCATTAGCAAGGAATTCTTAATTTTAGCACGATTTGGAGCAACTGCCTTGTGTTCTTTTCCACCAGAAGGTGCAGTCCTATTATTAATCTTCAGGTCATAACTCTGCTATATGAGAGACACTTTTGTCATGTAGAATGCCACATAAACCGACCCATTGATTACTTTGATTGCAATTTAAAGAGATTCAGAGTTGTTGATCTAATCATGCTGTGTGTTGAAGCTTAAGTAAAATAAGAGGTTGCTTATTATTTGAGTACATACTGTTTGCAGAAGTAACATTGAAAAAAAGTGTTTTTGTTTGCTAGATGTATAGAACGTTTTTCTTTTTTATTTAGGAATTTGCATTTCTGATATTACAGATGGTGACCCATACTCAGCTAGCTGAACTAGCAGATCTGAGAGCACACTTAAGGTACCGAACCCTACGAAGTGAACTTGAAAATTCAAATGAAGATCTTCAGAGACTGCAACCAATGCAGGGAGAAAGTCTTGTTGAACAGGGCATCAGTTATGTGAAGGATGGACTGAATCCTGAGAAAACATTCTTGCAGATTCACTACCTTAAAGGTTATTTCCTACTCAAGTTTCTAACAAAAATTGTGGGAAAAGAAAAATTTAGCAATGCGATGAGAGCGTATGTAGTTCATTATCACGGACAACTGGTATTATCTGAGGAGATATTAAACTTTTTCATTGCAAAATGCCCCAAAATTTTGGAAGAAATATCTTTAGAATTTTTATTAAAAAACTGGCTTCACCAGCCTGGGTTAAACAAGGAAACAGTTGATATGTATGGAGTCATTTCTAATAGTCTTTCATTACAAGTACTGGAACATTTTCATTTCTGGGAGATGTTCAATAAACAGTTTTTGAAGGGTTCAGGTAAAAAGCTAAAGTGCGAGTTATATCAGTTAGTGTTTCCGGACCAAGTGGTGTTATTGTTTGAATATTTAATGGAGCTGCCAAAAATACACAGTAGAATTCTGAGTAATGTCTTTGTTTATTATAAAATTACAAAAATGAATGCTGATGTTCGACACAGATGGTGTGAACTTGTGATAAAACACAGCTTCCATGACTTATCCGAAGTTGAAAGATTTTTGCTTAACGACCAGTCGATGGGTGTTTACTTGTATGGTGAATTAATGATAACAAGGAGAGCAAACCATAGGAAATTAGCACAGAAAGTTTTTTCTAACTCAAAAGATCTTATGGACGAAAATACTCGTATAACTGTTCAAACAATGCTGTATGGCGAGTGAAATTTCTGTAGGTTTGAAGAGTATGCGTACAGGATACACGTTCTTATTTGCAGCTCTATTTTCTTGTTCTGTTTTATAAGGAATTACTCAGGCACACACAACCACATGCACTGTAATTAGTATCACTTAACTAAAATTGTAATTTTTTTAAAAAACAAAATTGATTTTTATTGTAAACCTAGTTGCTTCAGATATTTATGTCATGTTTAACAGACAAAGGAAAGAAGTGGTAGCCATGCATATAGATCCCTGGGTCTCTGGCAATAAACTATGTCATGTGCCATTTCTGCTAAAAAAGCCTTTACAGTCATATTTGGGTTTTCATCCAGTGCTCTTTGTAACTTTTCATGTTCATCTCGATAAAGCTGTAATTATGACAACAGGGAATGTATCTTTTAATGTGTGGCTTGTGAAAGTCATTATTACCATTGCTAGATGTAAGGAGTTGTACTTACTGTTGCCGGATCTATTGTCTCAGTTTTGCTAACTCAGCTGCCTGAGGATCTTTGTTAACAAAGGCTTGTTTTTAATCTTACGAGCACAATCTGCTTATCTTAGAGTGCTAAGAGTCTCTTCAAGGTTATGTTTCCATGACTGGAGATGAACCTCAAACTTGGTGATCTGGAACAAAGGAAGATGAGAAAACTGAAGCATCAAGTAAAAGTTAAGTCTCCCAGAGTTCAGTGAAATTAAACCCCTTAGTCAGTGAATTATATCCATGTGATGAAATGTCAACTATTGAATCTCAGGGCAGTTTGTGGAGCATTGCAGGAATGTGGTAAGCACCTGGTGCTGGCTTCTCAATGGTAATAGTCTTAAGTGTTGTATGGTGGCCTGAGAGTGTGAGGGAGGAGTCATTCGGGTAACTCCAGCCCCTCCGGGGCACACCCACCTGCTAACCATTAGCAGGATGATCAGCTTCCCTCCAAGGGGCAAGGCTCCATTTATGAAATCATATGTTCGTATCCCGGTAGGAACAAATACCAAATGACCATAGCTTTCATAAAGGGAGTAACCCTCCTCTGCCATCCTTCATAGTTCCAGTCTCTCCTTTCCTGTGAAAGGTGACAGTTGCAAGTCGGCTGGTACACAATAGACAAGGTAGGCCATCAAAGATCATGTGGTACATAGGCCGACTCAGTAGGATTTGTTCCTACTAGTTAATCTGTGACAGTCAAATTTCATTAATTGCAGTGTTATTTGTTATGCTTCAGGTTTATGGTTACCATGCAATTACTTTTACTTTCATGAATTATTTCCCAAGTTCTGCTGATAATTCATCATATAGTGGTTTCAGTGTTGTGATAAATAGTTAAATCTATATTTTTACGATTTTGTCATTTATTAGAGGGCAAGATTTTAAGATACTATCTGGAAACTTTGTCATTTATTAGAGGGCAAGATTTTAAGATACTATCTGGAAACTTTGTCATTTATTAGAGGGCAAGATTTTAAGAGATAGTATCTGGAAACAATACAATTGATGACAAATCAGGCTTTGTGTCCATGGTGTTGGTAAGTAAATTTTATATATTTAGTGATTTTAGCGCAGTCTCTCTAAAGATCACAAGGTGGAGTTTGTCTTGTGAAGAAAGTCTATTTTTCCATATCTATTTTTTTGGTATTTTAATATGGGATGGAAATATGTTACTGGGCTTCCAAGTAAGTTATGATTGGGTAATGATCACAAGATTATCAGTCTACCGTAGGGAGTTAGTGCTGTCAGTGTAGGCATAACTAAAGGGTGTTCACAGTGCACCTTTGGCCCCTAGCTATACCCACTTTGTTCTTACACAAATATAAACCCTTAGTTTTTACATAGGATTTAGCTTGTGAACGCGAGCTGGAACAGCCATTTAACTCTCATACAAGGATGTTAACTATCGCTAGATAGGGGGAAACCCCCCCCCTCACTTATTGGCAAGCACTCCACTAAACATATTTTTTAACCATTTGCTTTACTTCCATTTCTGCTTGCTTTCTTCAGTCTTGCTGTCTAAACTTGCTGACTAGTACTTCTTAATGAAACTGGAATTTTCTCCCAGTTTCACTTTTACATCCCTTGACTTTTTTGGAGCTCTTTGCTGTCCAACCACTTGAACTCCCTCTCTTCACTAGCTTTAGTGCTGAATTGCTGAAAGTGTCCCACTGGTTGGCTTTACAGCCTAAATTCCAGAAATCAGTCATTGATTATAGGTTGTCATTAACTTTTACGATTGAGGATAGAGATGTCAGCTGATGACGTAGTACCTTGGGTGTTAGGAAAATAAGTGTATATTTACTATATTTTTTACTAAACACAAGTTGTTATTATCAATTAATTTTTTTTATTTCTGTGCCAAATATGTCAATGGTTTACTTATTTGAATCCTACAAGGGGTTGTGTGCACTGAAGTACCAACTTATACAGTATGTAGTAATGACTGTGGTAATGAGCATATTGTATTTTGTAAATCTAATATTTAGTTGGTTATGTATGTTAATTACAAATGGTTAGTTGATTATTACCGAACACATACTGTTATGGCAGATTATTGAAATGAGGGATTCTGAATAACTATTTTGTCATATTTTTTGTTACGAGCATAAGTTGCATTCCCAAAGTAATTTCTGGATCGGGGTCCCGTGTCACCCGGTGAAATAATCCATTCAGCACTTATTTCTAGGTAATTCCGTTGCTAGATACCAGAGAAAAGCTAAATGTAAAGCTGGGGTTACTACCCCCAGAGCGAGCTCCAAGAAATGGAGTCGTATATGGTAAAGGGTGAGATTGTCACAATCACGGGACCCTGCCCTATAAAGATTCCCAATGTCAAAAGTCCCAACGAGAGAGGTGCCGATACAAGCCCATGCACTACTCGCGGACTGTACACAAGGCAACACTAGCCGCATTCCATTTTAGCACGCGATTTCGTTCACACGTAATTTCGTTGTGATCCTTATTTTGTGCTCTATTTTGGCATTTTTATGGCATCCTCGCAAGGTTCTTCTTCAACAACTTGAGTACCAGTGTTTTATTGTTTTTTAGGCGATTGAGGCTCCTTATTTTCCGTTAGTTTAATAATTAAAGGGATTTATAACGCCCGTCTCGATCTCCTCTCACGGCGTCTCTTGACCTCTCTTGGTCTTGGGTCGGCATGTTTGTTTTGTGTTATTTATTAGTATCCCTTTTTATTTGGGATATTTTACCAATTAATGATTCCAAACTTTAGTGGGTTTGATTAATTTTATGTTTGTTCTGTACCCCTTTACTACGAGAAGTGCTGTTGAGCGTTTAGGCTACGAGCTACCCCTCGGGCCCATTCGCTTTTTATCATGGCTTCATTACGAGAGTGATGTTTAACGTTTAGGCTACGAGCTACCCCCTCGGGCCCATTCGCTTTTATCATGGCTTCATTACGAGTGTGATGTTTAGCGTTTAGGCTACGAGCTACCCCCTCGGGCCCATTCGCTTTTTATCGTGGCTTCATTACGAGAAGTGCTGTTGAGCGTTTAGGCTACGAGCTACCCCCTCGAGCCCATTCGCTTATTATCATGGCCTCATTATGCCTTAATTTTGTCCCTCACTTCTCTTAGCCTTTGGGGATCTTATTTTCATTGGTACTGTTACGGTTTTTACTTTGTTTTTATTTTGTTTTTATAATTTTGTTTATTTTGTGAATTTTGTGTTCCCTTCCTGGTCAAGTGCTGTCTTGCTGTTTAGGCTACGTGGTTCCCCCTCGGGCCTATTCGCTTCGTATTTTGGCTTTATTTTGCCTCGTTTTAGACTCACTTCTCTAAGCTTAAGGGAACATGATTTTCATTGGTACATTTAAGTTTTGACCTTGTGCTCGGATGCTTTTGAATTTTGTTAATTTTGGGGTACTTTCATTTAACTGGAGGTCGGCCATTTCCCTTCACGTTCATGTAGTGTTGGGCCTGCCTATCCTCCTACATGTACCTTATAGAAAATTTTTGTTTTATTATGCATTATTTGAGTTATTGGTTAGCCTTTACCCCTCTCCTAGGCTTCCTTCCTTTGCATCGCCTCAGTTAGGTTAGCCTAGGGGTTGGCTATAACACTTTTTCCCTTCGGGGAAAAATCTTTAAGAGGGGGACGATCCCGATCTGTACGTATGAGTTTCATGTCTGTGATCTCGTTCTGTACATATGTGTTTTATGTCTGGTGCTTCCCTTTGTTTGGTTTTGGCTTGGATATATTGCCTACATCCACCCTCTCCCTGTTTCGGCTTTTCACTTAGGCTAATGTTCCTAATAAGTTAAGCTGGAATAGCGAGGGTTTACCTGCGTAGCCTATCCTAGTTCAATTCTTCTTTGGGTTGCTTACCAATGGTGACCGGGAGTGCTCTCCCCACTCCTGTTCACACTTCTTTTACCGACTATATATATATTATTTTGTGGTATCGAGAATCCCCTTCTCTCCCTTTTATCCTTTGCTCTCTCTCTCCCCTTGGTTTGTTTTCAAGGTTTGTTAACTTTCCAAGGCTTGAGAGCAATTTATCCTTATTTTATGCTGTAGCCTACATCCCCTCCCTCTGCATTGATTGGTTGTCCCTCGGTGTGTCTGACCTCATCGGTTGGCACTCCACCTGGACCTGGAGGTGACCGGGAGTGCTCTCCCCACTCCTGTTCACACTCCTTTTACCTTTCTTTGCTCTCCTGGCCGTAGAGGTTTTTGCCCTTCCTCTCCCTTTTCTCTCGCTCTTGTCGTGCAACACAGCTCACATAGCGAGGGGATCTATGAGAATCTCTGGGCGCCCGGGGAGTGCTGTCCCACCCCTGGTCGCTACTTTGGGTTACCAACCTCCTGGCCTATCCTTCCCCCTTCCTTTTACGTCGATTGTTTCCCTTCGTGGTGCTTCCTACATGTTCGCACCTCACTGTTGGGATCTCATACGAGGCCAGTTAGCGTTTTCCACCTAACTGTCTTCTGTTTTATTTATTTTCGGCGTTCCCCCTCCATTTTGCTACTACCTGTTCGGTGTTTCGTTATCTTGTTGGGCGCTCTCCTTGCTGACTGCTCTGGCGATTTTAGTGTTTAGCCGTCGGCGTTTATTCCCCCCACCGCTATCACTTCGTTCAGGATATCCTCCTCCGGGGGTTTTCCTCTCTTGGCTCTGAGTGCGCCCACTTCCGAACAGTTCATAACCTTCCCACTTTGTTTGTTTCCGTCACATATTGTTCAAACATGATCGCTTCGGAATGTTCCGTTGACTCTGTTTTTATGTCTATGAGTTTTGTCCTGTTAGCCCGGTTTTCTCTCCGGTTTTCTCCGGGGGTTTTCCTGGTCTGACTAGGCTAAGTCGCTGCTACGGTACTCTGCTCCGGCATCCGTTCCACCATGCCCATTCTCATACGTTTTCAGCTTGTTTTGTCGAGTGCAGGAATGCTCCGCTATCCTGCAACAAGCCAGCGATCACGGAGTCTATAGTTCCCATTCCGGTGCGCAGTCTGTTTTGGAGAATTTATAGTTTGGCACGGAAGGTTATGAAGTATGCTATGCTCTCCCCGAGCAGACTTCTTGATGAACCCGTAGGTTTTATATATACCTGTCGGTTTCGTCTCTGCCAAACTCCGCCTCATGTGACTTATTCTTGGCTCGGAAGGTTGTTAGTACGCGCTATGCTCTCTCCGAGCAGGCTACTTGATGAATCCATAGGTTTTATTTACACCAGTCGGTTTATCTCCGCCAAACGCCGCCTCATTTGGCTTATTATTAGTCGTTTGGCACCCGGCAGATTGCGTTGTACGCTATGCTCTCCCGAGCAGGCTACCTGATGAATCCGTAGGTTTCATATACACCTGTCGGTTTTACCTCCGTCAAGCTCCGCCTCATGTGGCTTATTAATAGTCGCTCTTTCGGCGATAAATCGGTAGGTTTCACATATACGCCTATCGATTTCCCTCCGCCAAACTCCATCTTCGGGCGAGATTCTCGATAAATCGGTAGGTTTCATATAAACCTATCGGTTCTCCGCCTCATGTGGCTTATTAATAGTCGCTCTTTCGGTGTTTGGGCTCTCTCTGGGCGAGATTCTCGGTGGATCGGTAGGTTTCATATACGCCTATCGATTTCCTCCGCCAAACTCTGTCTCCGGGCAAGATTCTCGATAAATCGGTAGGTTTTATATACACCTATCGGTTTTTCCTTCGCCAAACTCCGTCTCATATGACTTATTAATGGTTGCTCCTCCGGTGTTTGGGGTCCTAATTTTTCCCCCTCCTGGAGGCCGGCCGCAAGTCTCGTAACTCTTCGCTTCAAGTTAACTGTTTACGGAGAGTTTTCTGAAGACGTTGCGGCCTTCTGTCTCGTTCTCGAACCTGTGAACATCGTCCCGGAGCGATAAGTAGGTGCGAGAATAATTGAGGCAAACCTTTTCCACTTAGCTCGGAATTAGGTGAGGCAAACTTTTCCTTTAGGGGATTCGTTAGCTTCTCATCCCTTTTCGACGGTTCCTGGTCTACCGTCCCTAAGGTGAAATCAGTTAAAAAAGAACCTTTTTTAAACCAAGAAGACCCGCTCCGGGGCCCCCTCGAGGACGTCTCGGATCTCTAATCCGGTGCCGTCTACGAGTTTGGCCTCATCTTCTGGAAAGGGACACGGCCCAAGCAAAGCAAGGCGGTTACCCCCTCCTTCCTTTGTTGAAGACTCTTTTACGGGTCTCCTTATAAGGAGTTCGATTTGAGGGTCATTGTCAACCTATCAAACTATCTATCTACCTTATGGTCCGTGCCTTCCCTTTCCCAGGAGCTTAAATCCCAAGAGATTAATCTCAAGACTCATTGTCAATGGATCACCTGTTAATTCCTGCTCCGTTCCGGAATTCTATGGTTCCGGACACCTCCACCTCTTTTCCCCTCCAGTCTGGGGAACCTTGGCGCCTAACCCTTTATGCTTTCCAGCATGAGGGCACCCTCCTATCGGGGGTGTGGGCACACGGAGGTTGGTGGAAAGGCATTTCTTCCCTTCCGGCCTGGTATCCCCTTATCCGGGTTTTGCCAGACTGTCAGAAGGAGCATGGCATCTGTCTGGCAGGATCCCTAAGTGAGCCCTCATCTTCGCTAGGGGCTGGGCACATCGTCTCCGTTGAGAACTCTAACGGAGTGGCAGGCGGAGAATTCCAAGTTCACGCCAGCTGTGGGTCTTACCGTGCTCTCTTTGAGAGCCCTGCTTCCTACCCCTTGTGCTCCGAATGTAGCCCTCTCATCAACAGGCTTGTTTTGAAAATAAACCGCTGAGGCATTTCCGGGAGACAGATATCACAGATACGTTCACAATGAATCTTCTAACCCCGGACTACGCTTCTAATTTATTCAGCGTACAGCTCCCTAAGCTTCGGAGTCAATTCGGAAGCTGAAACAGGGTAAGTCAGGCTTGCCCGTTCCGCCTTGAGCTGAAAAATCTTATGAACAGTTTCACCTGGAGAATTAATCTTTTCCCCAGGTGGGCGTTGTTACGGTCCATCCAGGGCTACTAATGTTACTCAGAGCCTCCGTTCTCGTGGGTGTCTACCTTACGAGCGGAAACGATCTGATCTTGCCGGGCCCTATCCCAAGTCCGGCAAGAAGTTCATGTAGTTCAAGAGCCCCCCTGCTCAGGCGGTGGTGCAGGCTCTTCAGGTTTCTGCCCCTGGACAGCCGTCAGCCTCTCACTCCCAGCCTCCACCTCGATGTGTGCGGGTTCAGCCAACACATCAGCCCCTTGTACACACCCCGTGTGTCTCTGCCTCCCCATGTGCCTCCCCGGAGTTTTCTTTGCTTCATACGAAAACCCAAGGAAAGAATTTTCACTAGACATTTGGCCAGAGGCTCTGACCCTCAGGGTTATCATAGGAGCAGGGAAGCATCCTACTCCTCTCCGAGAAATTGGGAAAGCATACGCTTCAGGGAGACAATCAAGCCTCCTCCCCTGTAGTATTTCTCATATGGGTGGGAGGCTGTACCATTTTAGGGCCACTGGAACTTCAGTCCCTGGGCCCAGAGTATAGTTATCAAGGCCTGGGGTGGAGCTGGACTGTTGTCCCCCTCCCCAATCAGGTTCAATCAGCCTCCGGCCAGAGTTCTGGGGTCTTTGTGAATGGCCTGTCAGGCTTTTTCAGTCTGCCAAGGAAGTTCCCTTCCACTGGAAAACTTTTCCGGGCGTGTCCCGTTTATTTTCCTCATTCAATGCGGCAAGTCTCGGTTGCTTACAGTCTTGTGGGTTCGGATCCTACTGCTCCGTGGAGCCGTAACCACCTCTATAGACCTTTCCGACGCTTCCTTTCACATCTTGGTTGCAGAAAGGTCCTATCCTTCTTGGGATTCAGACTCGGGAGCAGGCGTACCCCTTCAGGTTCATGCCCTCCTCAATGCAGCTCCAGAGTCTTTGCCAGTTTGAACAATACCGTAGTTCAACAGCTCCGGTATTAGAAGGCTATGCTAGCTGCATATCTAGTTGCCTGGCTCATTTAGGCACCCAGCGTCGGGAATTGCCTGAGGGTGCTGGTCATTATAATCGGTTTTCTAGAGTCTCTGGGCTTCTAAGTAAACAGGAAGGAATCCCACCTGATTCCGGAGGGTAGCCTTCAGTAGTTGTGAATCCAGTGGAAGCAGAAAGAGATAGCAAGGGCGACCTATCATTTCATCAACTCAAACATACCTCTCGCCGTGCCCAAGAAAGGGTCTTGGGTTCTCTCCAGTTTGCTTCAGTGACGGTTCTCCTTCTGAAGTCAAAGCTGGAGTTTATAACCGGGGTATGGCGGAGTCAGGGACGTGTCTCCCTGATTCCTCCTGTTTGAATAGTGGCCTCCGGCCTTGCACAACTATCAAGTGCTTACCGAAGTCAGTTCCTCTCCAGCTTTCCCCTCCGGCCTCAGTATTCCACACCGTCACCTCTCTGGGCGGGTGGGGTGGATATTTTTTGGCCCAGTGAAATACATGGAACTTAGTCGGTCACGTTCCGGCAGTTCCATATCAACGCTTTGGAGGGCTGTGGCAGTCTTCCTGTCCTTGGAAAACTTCTTCCCCCCAGGAGGTTTCATTTTAGGCTGGTTCTGAACAAAACAGCAATAGTGCGCTGCGGAAACAAGTGGTTTTGGACTCGAGTTGCTTCATTCAGGTTATGGTTCATTCTTCTCCATAACCAACAGACACAAGTGCCTCTGTCTACCACCCTTCTCGTAGGGGTCGAAAAGGTCACTACTTTTTCCCTATCCAGGGCCTCCCTGGTGTCGGAATAGTCCTTAGACGGAGCGTCATTCAGGTAGTCTTGTGACCTTTTCCTGGACCTGGAAGTAGGTCTGTTTGCAACCCAATTCAGCCACAAACTATCAAGCTGTCACGTCTGGTATAAACTCAGCCTGCGTCAGCCCCCTCAAGCTCTGATGCCCTGGCTTTGTGGTCTTTGTGAATCTTACAGTTTAGGAGGAAACCGATTTTGGTCCTGTTATTACTGTTTTCCTAAAATCAGTTAAGGGATCCTACTCTACTGCAGTATGGTTCTGCAGTTAAGTAGCTAGCACTCTTCACATAATTTTCGAAACTACAGTAATGATGCGGCCGCATTGGCCTCGAGGAAAGTGTTTTGTTGGAACCAGACTCACAGGCTCTTAACTTTCATCCCTAAGGTCTGTGTTCGTCTAAGACCAGTACTCCGTCCACATTCGGTTTCCTGGTCTTTGAGTAATGTATCGGAGTTAGCTTCGGTAACCAACAATCATCTTGTTCTTACCTTTCCTTGTTGGGGAAGACCCAAAATTTTTAATCAGCTTAGCTTCTAGTGTTAGTTTTCCTGTACTGTCTGCCCTGTCTAGCGGAACCAATCATTTTGGTTTCCCCTCATCAGGGGTAGTGTTGCGAATTCCTCACCCTAACTTTCTATCTACAGTTGAAGGTCCTCATTTTCGGTGGTCACCTTGGAAAGTACAGGCGGTCCCTTTTACAAGGTCTGTTTCTGTGCCCAGTTTTCTCCTTACAGGCTTTTTAGACAGGACCTCGTCAATTTTGTCAGATCCTCTCCTTTAAAAAAAGGGGGTACTGTTGTCATTGGGTCTGCTATTAGGCAGAAAGTATTTTCTTAATACAAGCCTATTCAGGTTCAATCCTAAGCTCATGATCTTAGACGGTGACCACTTACATTATTTTCATTACATGAATTTAGAGGACCTTACTAATGTTCAAGGTAGAATTCTCCTAGTTTTCAACGTCTCTGTTTTAAGTCTTTATTAGCATAAGAATGATGTTTATTTCTCTGTTATTATTTCACCGGGTGACACTGGGACCTGATCCAGAAAAAGGATTTTGACAAAGGAAAATCTATTTCTGAGAGGGGCCTTTGTCACCCGTGACCCACCCCTGTTTTTCATTCTCTCCCTCCCATGATAAACATCATTCTAGTGGGGTGGGTGCTAACATGGAATGTGGCTAGTGTTGCCTTGTGTACAGTCTGCGAGTAGTGCATGGGCTTGTATCGGCACCTCTCGTTTGGACTTTTGACATTGGGAATCTTTATAGGGCAGGGTCCCGTGTTTTGTGACAATCTCACCCTTTTTACCATATACGACTCCATTTCTTGGAGCTCGCTCTGGGGCTAGTAACCCCAGCTTTACATTTAGCTTTTCTCTGGTATCTAGCAACGGAATTACCTAGAAATAAGTGCTGAATGGATTATTTCACCGGGTGACACGGGCCCCTCCCCAGAAATAGATTTTTCCTTTGTCAAAATCCTTTTTTTAATCTGTATGTAGAACTGCCCTTGTATCTGGTACATACAGTAGACATATGGGCTTATATTTAAGTACAGTATTAATCTTCATTATTCATCCAGACATTTACCATCTTGAATTCAGTGTAGGATCCAGTGGACAATATACTGTAATGACTGAAAGTGCTTGTAAGAGTTAAAGTCAGGGTTTGTCATTTCTTGATACACTATGTTTAGCATATTTTTTTATTTTTGGTTTGTGTTAGTAATTTGTTATGAAAGAGTTGGATGTCATTTATTTACCGGGTATATATATTTATGAAATATATTTAGAACTATATATAAATAGTTATATATATATATATATATATAATATAACAGGCATCTGTTTTACACGGTTCAGCAGACATTTGCTTATATTTTCAAATATATTCATCAGAAATTATTTCCAGACATTTACCACATGGTTTCTTAGTAGCCATCCAGTGGACAATCCGACGGAAGAAAATGGCCCCAAAATGGCAGAAGTTCATGTTGAAGGTCATTTTTTGATGTAAACTAACTAAACAATAATAGTTTTTATTTTTGGTTTGTGTTAGTAATTTGCATTAAAAGTAAGGTTTTCATTTATGATTTTTGACGATTTTCGACGATGTATGATATGATTTTCGGGTTACGATTAAGAACGGAATGTTCAGGCAAACCGGGACCGCCTGTATATGTTAATTTTGAATTTCATTCAAACATGTATTAGTGATCTCCTGGGATTATATCTGAGACTTCATATTTTTGTTTTGTGTATATTGCACAAAGAGTTTTTGCAAGCTTCTGGCTTATCTTTTATTTGTATTGATCTGTTGATGAAATTGGTGATCACATTTTGTGTAGATGTTTGAAATTTTGTTTGGTTCTTTATAAGAAAATATGGCTTTCATATGAACAAAGTGGTTTTCACAAGGTATCAGTTTAATATATTAATTAGCTTGAATTTCAGTTTTTGAATTTTCTAGTTTTTTTCTCTATCATTTTTATTTTCAATGGTAGATTTGGTTGAAGTTGAGAGATTTTGTTCCTCATTTTTGGTTTAGCAAACAAATTTATGACTGCAGGTATACATTGGTAACTGATTCCAAAATATGCAACTCAGGTAAAAAAAACACCAACTTTAATTGCATGGTCCTCCTTTAAACACCTTATAGTGTTTTCAGATCGGAATACAGCAAACCTTGTGGTAATTTAACTGTGTAAGTTGTTTCAATGAAAATATAAATTTTTCTTCGTACAATGTAAGGAGTATCCTGATCCATTCACCAAAAATGATCCTAAGCATGCTATAAACAGCCAATAACAATGCTAGTACAGTGCTCCCCCATTTTTACGTGGGGATAGGTTCCAGAACCTACTGTGGAAATGCAAAAATCCCCTCTAAAAATGCTTATAACTGCCAAATACCTTGTACCCCTTGAGCCATATAATCGTGAGCAAATTACCTAAAGTAGTATTAAGAGAGTTAATTAATAAAACCTCTGATAATTACCCTACATTGACTGAAATTTTTGACAATTATAAAGATGCTCTGAAAACCCTAAGTAAGACAAATGCAGCCAGTAAAGGAATAAAAGAGAGAAAAAAATCACCTAGTAATAATGTAGCTGGAGTTAGAAAACCATTTAAAATTTCTTGTGAACTATGTGTTGCGGCTGGCCACTCATTAGGTAATTGTGACAAATTTAAAACTTATGAAGCTAAAATAGCCAGAATATTGGAATTGTCTCTTTGTCCTGGATGTGCTGGTTCTGGGCATAATGAATCAAAGTGTTATGGAAAAAAGGGAAAATCGCACTTTCCATGTATGGTGTGTAAAAGGAGAGAACATATAACAAAAAATCTCCTACTAGTACTAATGTAAATTTGTGTTATGCTATGCACAATATAGAAATAGGAAACATTTTGCCTACTATGACTTCAGAGCTTCAGAGTGGAAAAAGGTATCGTAAAATAAGAGGCCTGATCGATTGCGGGAGTCAGATCTTATGTTATGAAAAAAGCTTCTATAGAATTGTGTTCTAGTTATGACAATTTGTATAGTGTTGATCATGATGTTAGTACCTATATAGGTGAACAAACTTTGAACTTTAAGCAAATGTCTACTGGCATAAAAATTGAAAATAAGGTTTATTTTGTTCCTTTATTGGTATGTGAAAAAATGAGCATTAAGTTTGAAATTCCTGGCATGAATTTAGTGGCTGATAAATTAAAGGCTGCAAATTTTTAATTAGCTGATGAAGAATTTGGAATTGAAATGTTAATTGGTATTGATATAATTCAATATTTTTCATTTCGTAAAGAGATATGTCCTGGAGGTAATTGTTTAATTATAAATAACAAGGTAGCTCTTATAGGGAATGTATTCAATTTTCTTGATTCAAAACAAGGCAAGGAACTGTTTGATGCTCATGTAAGAAAGCCTGTCAATGTTGAATATATTAGTGCTAGAACAAAGACTATGGTAAATTTATTGATGGACCCACTTAAGTCTTATTTCAATCCTCTTGAGCATATACTAACTGATTGTGAAATAGATAATGGGCTTGAAAATCTCTTTAGTTTTGAGTCTATGGGGATTAAGAATAGTGACAAAGAGTTAGTGTCTTTTGATAAACAACAAATAGAGAAGTTTAAAGAAGGAATTACTTTAAAGGATGGGCATTATCATGTTAACTTACCTTGGTATGCTGACAAAATCACCAAAGTACGTTCTAATCATTTTGTAGCACTTAAAGTGTTAGATAAAACTATGGAACTTCTTAATAGGAATGGTTTAGTAAAGAAATATGAGGAAGTCTTTGATAATCAATTGAAAGAAGGAATTATTGAAGAAATAATAGTAGATCCTGCCAATTATGAAGATTACACTTGGATTCCACATAGGCCAGTAATCAGAACTGAAGAACAAATAACAACTAAAATAAGGCCCGTTTTCAATTGTTCTTTGAAAACCTCAAAGGACTTGCCATCTTTAAATAAGGCTGCTTATACTGTACTGGTATTGACTAGATGGGTTCCATTTTGAAATTGCTTTTTTATTTCAGAACTAATCAATATGCTATGTTAGCCGACATAAAGTCTGCCTTTCTTATGATTAAGTTGGCCAGTGAATATGATCAGAATAGATTTTGCTTCTTTTGGAGAAGAGGAAATAAATGAATTTGTTATTGATATAAAACTATTGTTTTTGGATACACTTCTTTTACCTTGAATTATGTAATGAAACATCATAATTAATCATATCATCAAGACAAATGTAGGCAAATATTAGATAAGTTTTATGTAGATAATTTGATAGTGACTAGCAATGACATAGGTGAATTACGTGAGCTATATAATCTTTGTTTTTCAAGAATGAAGGAAGGTCGATTCACTAAGTTCATGAAATTCAAACTCAACTGAGTTAAGGGAGACCATGAAATCTGATGATAGGTTAGTAAAGCATGGGTGCACAGAGGAGAAGGTATTAGGGTATAGGTATAATGTAAATAATGACACTCTAAGTATAGCTGATTATGTGGTAGATGCAGAAGCTGACACCAAAAGGAAAGTTTTATCACAAATATCCAAGGTTTTTGAGCCACTTAACTTTGTTTTACCCGTCACTATTAAAGGTAGAATCCTAATGCGCAAAGTTTGGAAGCTAGGAATAGAATGGAATCAGAAGGTGCCCAAAGAAATAATAAATGAAATGAAAACTATCAGTAAAGATTTTGAAATGTTATCTCAGTTATCATTTCCTAGACAAGCCATAAATGAACAGAAATCTTATGGACTGCATATATTTTGTGATAGTTCTACTGAAGCTCTTGGGTTTGTGTTGTATGCATGTGATGAAGAAAATAAAAGTACTTTCTTATTTGCTAAAGCAAAGCTCGCTCCTTTAAAAAAGGGTAACGAGCAGTGTACCTACTTTAGAATTAATGGGAGTAGTCTTAGCTTTGAAGTGTTTACCAACCTTAATGGAAATTTACAATAATACAGTATTCAATTTCAATTTGTAAATATTTGTGTTGATGCTCAAGTAGTGCTAAATTGGATTATAACAAAGGAGCCTAAAGTGAAATCTAAATTTGTAGGAAACAGGATATTGGACAGATAGTCTTGCTGGTGATTTCTCCAATGAATTTAACATCCTTATAGTTTATCATTATGTGCATACTGACCAGAACCCAGCTGATTTCATTACAAGAGGATTGTCATATGGAAAGTACTTGTCACAAAGAAAGTGTTGGGTAGAAGGACCTGATTGGCTGTCTAATAATTTTGATAATTGGCCTAAATATCCGCTATTAGGTATTTCCCCTGAATATAAGCTGAAAATGAATGTAAATTATGTTAATGCTGTAAATATAGAGTAAACACTGGCATTTTGAATATAAATAAATTTTCTAGTTATGATAAATTGTTAAAGTGTACTAGTTATTTGTTTAAACTTGAATGTAAAGTAAAGGGAGGGGATCCAAAGGTTAAGGCTTTAGAATATTGGATTAAGACGGCAGAGTCTGAGCACTTCTCCAAAGAAATAGAATTCTTACAGCAGGAAGTTAAAACTGATAAAGATATTCCTATATTAGTATCAAACTTAAATTTATTTCTTGATGATAAAGGGATCCTGCGATCAAGAGGAAGAATAGCTAAATGTTTGTATTTTGATTATAATGTATACAACCCTTTGTTATTACCCAAAGGGCATCAATTTACTTTCTTATACGTTAATTATTGTCATGCCAAGGTTCAACATATGGGGACGGGAACTACTTTAAATTACCTTAGGGAACAGGGATACTGGATACATAAAGGTTTAGTAACTGTCAAATCAATAATAAGTAAATGCACAGTGTGCAAGAAATATAATGCATTGGCTTACAAATATCCTAGATAGAATGGTAGGCATGCCTAAACACCATAAGAATTTGGTAAAACCCTTTATGCATGTTGGAATTGATTACACAGGGCATTTCTGGGTGAAGGATGAAGTAACTGGAAATAATGTCAAAATGTTCATTTTAATATTTACCTGTCTTAATATAAGAGCAGTGCATTGTGAACTATTACCCGATATGTCAGCCCGTAATTTTCTGTTGGTTTTCAAAGGTTCTGCAATATGTACTGTATGCTGTTTCTAAATATGTATACAGGCAGTCCCCGGTTTACGACGGGGGTTCCGTTTTTACGCCGCGTCGTAAACCGAAAATCGTCGTAAACCAAAAAATCGTCGAAAATCGTAAAAAATCATAAGAAAACCTTACTTTTAATGCTTTGGGTGCATTGAAAACGATGTAAACTGCATTTTCATTGAGTTTTTCATCAAAAAAACCTCCAAATTATGATTATTCTGCCGTTTTGGAGCAGTATTTCTTCCGTCGGATCGGCGTACGACGTGTCGTAACCCCAGAACATGCGTCGTAAACCGGGAAATAATTTCTGATGAATATATTTGAAAAGCGTCGTAACCTCGGAACGTCGTAAGCCGGACCCATCGTAAACCGGGGACTGCCTGTATAGTGATAATGCTAAAACCTTTGTAAAAGGTGGTTGCATATTGGAATCCTCTTTAACATCTAAAGAATTTCGAGAGGAAATGGAAAAGTGTAACATCGAACATATCAGAATCCCTTTGTATTCTACCTGGGTAGGGGCTGCCTGGGAAAGGCTTATTAGAATTGTAAAAAACTGCCTGTATAAAGCCACTGGAAGATCTAGGCTTTCTTATTTTGATTTGTTAACCACCTTATCTAATATTAAATTAGCAATAAATTCTAGGCCTCATACTTATAGATCTAGTACTGCCAACCTTGAATTTATCACTCCAAATTCATTTTTAAGACTTTATGGAAATTCCTCCTTAGTCTTGAGGAAGAAAGAAGAGGAACTTTGGAGAGAGCAAGATCCTGATGCTTTGAAAAATACCTTAGTATTACAGGAAGAAATATTGAATAATTTCAAAACTTTGTGGTACGAAAATTATCTGTTAAGTTTGAGGGAGCATTCTATAAATATTTATCAGAGTAGATGGGAAGTAGAATCAGGGTAGGTGATGTTGTTTTGATAAAAGCTTTTAACAAACCTAGACCCTTTTGGATGTTAGGGAAGGTTTTGGAGCTTGTAATGGGCTTTGACAATAAAATAAGAACAGTCAAGCTTAAGCAGGGAAATGGTGCAATTGAATACCACTCAATTTCTAATCTCTTTCCTATGGAAATATCAACAAGGCAGTCAAGTGTTCAGGCTAAGGCTGATACAGTGGTGACTGATAATCCTCCTGATAGTGGGCCCAATGTAATAAATAATAATGGTAGTAATGGGTCTGCTGCCCCTGGAACAGAAAGGTCTGTCAGACCAAAAAGAAAGGCCACAGAACGATTTCAGCAAATGATGAGGGATCATATTGCCCATTTGTAGTGTATAAAGGTTTGTTCATGTGTAAATATTCTTAGTGCATTAGCAATTAGGATTAGTAAAATTGTATTTATAAGTCAATATTAAAATGCTACACTTGTTTGAAGCAACCTTGCTTGGAACAAGTGAGGACAAATGCTACTTTTCTTCACTTATAGAAAAGAGGACTTTAAAATGCTACTCTTTCATTCTTGTGGAAGAGAGGAAATACCTTGTGCATAAAATAATGTACAAATAGGTAATATAAACATTAATATTAAATAATTTGGTTTATGTAAAATTAAATATCAAAGTATCTTAATTAAGTAACTTTAGCAATAACATAAGTGGGTGTTATAATTTAAGTATTTCATTGATTTAACCCTTAAACGCCGACTGGACGTATCATACATCGACTAAAATTGTCTGTCAGGTGCCGAGTGGACGTACTGTACATTGACTACAAAAAATTTCAACCTTCAGTCAACTTTGACTCGACCGAAATGGTTGAAAAACGCCATTGTAAGCTAAAACTCTTACATTCTAGTAATATTCAATCATTTACCTTCATTTTGCAACAAATTGGAAGTCTCTAGCACAATATTTTGATTTATGGTGAATTTTTGAAAAAACTTTTTCCTTACGTCCGCGCGGTAACTCGGCTGAAAATTTCAGAAATTCTTTCGTCATTTTGTCGTAATTTTTGCACCGTTTTATATTAGCCGTTACATAAAGTTTTATATATGAAAATGTGTGCAATTTCATGTAAAGTACAACAAAAAACAGCCCATGGTTGTAGCTTTTATCGATTTGGAAATATTTTCATATAAATCACGATAAGTGCCAAAATTTCAACCTTCGGTCAACTTTGACTCGACCGAAATGGTCGAAAAACGCAATTGTAAGCTAAAACTCTTACATTCTAGTAATATTCAATCATTTACCTTAATTTTGCAACAAATTGGAAGTCTCTAGCACAATATTTCGATTTATGGTGAATTTTTGAAAACAACGTTTTCCTTACGTCCGCGCAGTAACTCTGCTGAAAATCTCAGAAATTCTTTTGTCACTTTGTCGGAATGTTTGCACTGTTTTTCTAATAGACGTTACATAAAGTTTTATGAATGAAAATGTGTGCAATTTCATGTAGAATACAACAAAAAATAACTCATGGTTGTAGCTTTTATCAGTTTTGAAATATTTTCATATAAATCACGATAAATAGAAAAAATTTGACCTTAGGTCAACTTTAACTTGACCGAAAAGGTCGAAAACTGCAATTGTAAGCTAAAACACTTACAGTCTAGTAATATTCAATCAATTACCTTCATTTTGCAACAAACGGGAAGTCTCTAGCACAATATTCGATTTATGGTGAATTTTTGAAAAAACTTTTTTTTTACATCTGCGCATTACAAATTCATGCATCATTTTGTGATAATATTTTCTCTGTGTTGCTTTTACAATTTGTTTTATACCAATATCATCACAATTTAGTGTACAATACAAAGAAAAAAAAGTAACTGATTAGCTTTAACCGTTTTGCTCACAGCACGATTTGTATACAATCATATATGAAATTTTTTTTGCGCTGTCATATATTTCAATATTTATATATGATAATGATATTTTTTTCATTTCTGATGGTTGCATACTAAACTTCAGGCAATGACAAAAAAAGGACCCAAAAATGAACTCTTAATCTTAAAAATTAAGCGTGCTGTGATTTTTTGAAAACTTTTTCTGCTTCGGTGCTAACTCCCGAACGCCGCCGGCATACGGCAGACACTTTTGTAAATAGAGGCTCGTGTTTAAGGGTTAATATTAAGTATTGTAAGTAATATATTCATTGCAATAGATGATATTGCAATCCTTTAAGGGGAATATGTTGGAAAAGTCTTTCGGGATGATGGAATTGTACAACGAATAATGAGTATTCTTAATAAATAAAAATTTAGTTCCTCTTAAAGGTAATAAATGTTGCTAAAACACACCCGTGAGTTTCATTCATAACTGAAGTACTAATTGTGTAAACGAAACCGTTAATAATTTGATAAATATAATAGCATATTTGACTTTAATACTCATTAATTGAATTAATTATAATTAAGATTAATTTAAAGTAAAATAACTTTGAGTAAATCAAATGAAATAACAAAGTAATTAAATAATTTAAATGATTAATTAAGCATAAATATTGTTGGAACCTCCCCTTGAGGTTACCTCAAATGTAAAGGCAAAGCTAGAGTCAGTCACGTAGCTACCATCGTCATGAAAACAAATTACATCAATGTTAGACCAGGACGTTATATTTCTACAAGGACACCTGTAGAATGTCAAAACAGTGTGGCTAAGTAGCAACTTACCTTTCTGTAATCTTGTATTTGTACATTTATGAGAACTTAGGAAGGTGTAAGCTAGTCACACTGTTGCTTTACTTAGTTGAATGCAGGTGTGTTAAGTAGAATAATGTATTGTAAATAATTTAAACTAGTAAATAGGTGTTAGGATACAATATTTCTAACAAAACTCCTATTGTTTGGCACTGTTGAGCAAAACCTTGTTGTATTTAGTTTGAGAGCCTGAGCAAGTTATCTAGAGTAGATCTATTTTTCTGAAAGCCAAACTGGAATGGAGAAAGAAATTTAATTGTTTCTAAGTACCTTACAAGTCTGGTGTTAATCATCTTTTCCATCAGTTTACAAGCACAACTGGTGAGAGCTATTGGTCTGTAGCTGCTGGGTAAAGCAGGATCCTTGTTTGGTTTCTTCATAGGGAGGATTAATGATAATTTTCAGCTCTTAGGAATAATACCAGTTTCCCAGATTTCAATTATTATATCTAAAAGAAATTTCTTTGACTCTTCTGGGAGATATTTCATTATTTCATAAAGTATTTTATCTTCACCAGGGGCTGATGGTTTGGTATTCTGCAAGGCATCTTTGAGTTGCTGCTGTATAAATTTTGCATTATATGGTTCAAAATTATTGTCACTTAAATCAAGAAAAATCTGGGCATTTCTAATGTCTTGGAATTCTAGGGAGTAGTTCTCACTACTCGATATTCTCGAGAAATGTTCTAATTTTTCTGCAACCCTCTCTGGTTGGGTGATTAGGTCACCAATCATCTTACGGGTAGGCAGAGGTTCAGGGACGAACTTGCCATTTAGTTTTTTAATTTTCTTCCAAATAATTTTGGATGGTGTTTTTGAGCTAATGCCATTAATGTAGTATATCCATGACTCGCTTTTTGCTTTTTTAAAATAATTATTTTCCTTGGCCACAGCACGTTGGTAAATAACTTTGGCTTGGGCACTTCCACTCCTCTTATACTTTTTGTAGCATTTTCTAGTGATCTTTCTCATACCACTGCAGGTTTTGTTCAACCAAGGAACTGCTGGTCTAGAGGGCTCCCCCTTTGTTGTTGGAATAGAGGCAATTGCACTGTTGATGGTGGTGTCATTGAAGTAATTACTGTATATGCCTCTGAGATGGATGGAAATGATTTTACATTCTTGTCCATGAGAATAGATTCACTAAATTTCTTCCAGTCTGCTTCATCTACCTTCCATTTGGGAGGTGACTCAAAGGGCTGATTCTTAACTGTTTTTATATGAGTTGGGAAGTGGTCACTCCCATTTGGATATTCATTTACTAACCATTCATAATCAATGTGAACACTAGATGAGCAAAAGCTCACATCAATAGCCGAATAAGTATTGGAGTAGATGTTATGGTAAGTCATAGTTCCATTATTGAGTATAGTGATATTATGATCATCCATAATACCTTCAAACATCCTACCCTTGGCATCTGTCGTGTTCCCTCCTCATATGGGGTTGTGTACATTAAAATCTTCAAGGAGGAGGAAAGGAGTAGGAAGCTGATTGATCAGTAAATGAATATCACTATAAGTGAAATCCAAATCAGGAAGAAGACAGATGGAGCAAACTGTAATTTGCTTGTCTAAAATGAAAGTTACTGCTACAGCTTGAAGATGAGTATTAATTGATAGCAAGGAGCGTTGCAACGACTGATGCGCAATAATTGCTGCACCTCCCTTAGCTCTATTTCTGGTTGATGGTGGAGAATTATATATGCTGTAATTTAACCTAGGATTATATTGTGTGCTTCCAAGCTTAGTTTCCTAGAGACACACAATACCTGGGCTATGGTCATGGAGCAATACCTTCAGCTTTTCACTTTGAGCCCTAAGACCTCTACAGTTCCATTGTAGCAGTGACGTGAAAACTATTTTTGGGGCTTGGTGGAAGGCCCTTTGGATGGAGCCTTCTCATTTACTCCGTTTATGAGTTTTATGAAGAGATGATTTGTAAAGGACTGGTCTTGACAGGTTTGGTGCATTATATGTTGATTTACTGATGTCATTTTGTTTCCCTTTCTTGTCAGTTTGTTTAAATTCAGGCTGGGGTTCTTGCATCAAGCTTAGTACTTCGTATCTATTACTGAGAGATGCATGTTTAGCTGGAGGAGAGGATGAGGGGGAACGTCTCCTCTTTTGATGCTTTTGCTCCTCAGTCTCCATTAAATCAGGCAGAGACTCTGCCTGAGACAATTCCAGGGTTAAGTGCCATCTTATCCTCCTTGGAGGCTTGTGCTCTAGCCTCAACAGGCCGAGCACCTGACCCAGATGGCTGGGCCACTATCACAGGGGTTGGTGCACCTGGTACATTAGAGGGTGCTGCTACTGCACCCCTGGTGGTAGTTAGGGGTTGTGGCTTAAGGGGAGCGCACGATTTTTATGAAATTTTTATATGTTATACATATATATAAGGTGATGTTCCAGAAAAAATTTGAGAGTGATCGGATGATTATTTTGGATTTTATAAAAAAAAAAAAATTAATTAAAAATGATTCACCTCCATTTTTAGAACTATTGCATGCGGCTTCATACACAGAAAGTATATCATAGTATGAAAAAAATAATGGGAAGAGTTTTTCTACTTTTCCTTTTTTTTTTGGATGGGGCGAGGGGTGATTCCCCCCCACAAATTTGTATGATTTGATTATCATGGGTTCCTCGTCAACCTAAGAAAAAACCTAGCCCTAAACAAATATTTGTCTTTCTTTCCTCTTTCCAATGGTATATTTAACTTTAAAATTGGCCTAAAAATAAAAATGTAGTTTGCGTTCGAAGTGCAAAAAAGTGAAAACTGAGAAAAATGACCGTAAAGATCAACAAGTGGTTTTTTTTGGCACTCGTGGAAAAAACTTATCTTAGAGCATTATTTTGGTTGATTTCTGGCTCCAGGTCACCCTCCCCCCATCTATAAAAAGGGGTATTATTCGCTCGAGGCAAGGGTATCATCAAGTACCACCTGACTCATTGTTGCCTGGTTTGAAACTAAGGAACTAAAAGTTTAGTGGCTACCAGGCTGATACTCTTGACTCATTTTCAGTTGTTTTTTTCACTTGTTTGGTCTTTTTGGTCTTTGGAGTTTGATTTTCAAGCCTTTTTGTCTCTCGAATGAAGAACTTCCTCTATACTTTCACTTGTGCCAAACAGATGTGTTAGTAAGTTGAATTTCTCACAGCCGAAGTTGTGTTCAATTTCCTCAATATTTATCTCACTCAATTGATGGTGCTGAGATTTTCCATTGCTAATTCGCTTTGCTGGGGCACTAACCGTAAACCTACACAATTGGCACTTCATTAAAATATCAGTATCCCATCTATTGGCAGAGACTTCGACCTGAACTTTACCCCTGCAATTTCCTACCTTGCATCTAATACCCGACACTATTCTATCTAACTGAGATCTAGATATAATGAACTTGTCATCATATACTCCCTTTTCATCATCCTTTATTCATTTCATCAACTGTGAGCGTATTTTTGAAGGTGAAAGTATATAGATTGTATTTAGAGTTACTAGATGTAAAAAAAAAAAACGGCAAAAAACGCCGCAAATAGCGAAAAAATTGCTCAGAGTAAAAAGTTGCCTGCCACCCACTTTCAGTGTTTGGGGCCAACTGACTCGGCACCCTGTCTCACAGTCTCGGTGTCTCTTAGACCGCGCATTTACCAAGGAACAAGCCATTGTTGTTGCCAGACGAAGGAGACAAGGTGATATAAAAATCAAAATAATTAATAAATTAGGCGAATAAAGGAAAAAATGACAATAGTCATTAGGAGCCAAACGTCAGCCCTACCTCACCGTGTGGGGGGCGGAGGCCCAAAACCCCATCAATTTTAATATTTTGAAAAAATGCTTTGGTCACGTGATAACAAAGGTGTTGCTCATGTCTTACGGCCATTTAACCATTTTTTTTAAATTTCAAAAATATTCGTCAAAAATCGAAGAGTGCGCTCCCCTTAAAAACTTGAGCATAGCCCTAGGTTGTTGACCTAATTGCCTTTTTGCAAAGCTGATACTTATATGCTCTGCATTGGCTTTATTTAGTGCAGACAGTTCAAATTTGTAAATTTCACAAGTTTTGTTATTGGATTTATGTTCCAGTTGACAATTAACACATTTTGCTTTTCTCTTACATTCGTCATCATGATGGACACCAGAGCAGTTTATACAAATTTTAGCATTTTTGCAGTTTGTTGGTGGGTGGCCAAACTTAAAGCAATGATAGCACTGCATTGGTCTTTGCTGGAAAGGATGTACTCGTACCCTTTCATTTTCAAATATGACATGAGAAGGTACTTCAGAATCTACAAAGGTAAAATGATCATGTTGGCAATGGCTGCCTTTTTCACTCTCCAAACTGATGTGGGACTCATTTCTAGAATTTCTTCTTCTGTCATGTCATAAAGGTCTTTATCAAATAGTACGCCTCTCCCATAACTAGAGCTGAAGTGGGGCTTGATCTTCGTAATCATTTCATAATTTTTTATGTCCAACAAGGTCAGCATTTATGCTTGGGTTGTGGATTTGGCATAAATAAGAACGGTGTTCTTCCTAAAACGAGAAATATCACAGCTCTTTATTCCTCCCACATTTTTCTGAAGAAGCCTGCAAAATTTATATTAGTAAGAACCTTCCTCCTTGGCTGAATCTACCACCCACATAGGAGGTTTAGGAGTCCTTATTTCTGCATTCTCTCTGGTTTATCCTGAGCCCATTTAGATGGCACATAAATGTCCATGTCTTTGGGAACTTTGTCTGTTAAGGCTCCTCGTACTATTGCTTGACCTATTTGTATGGCACTTACCATACTACTAGCCTTTAGAGCCTCATCATGGCCACTAATGGTAACCCACTCTTCCCATTTACATTCAATATCAATAAAGTTCATCCTGATTTCTACAACAGTTCCAAATGATATCAGAGCTGTCAAGATCATTTCTTAATCACAACAGACTGGTAAGTCTTCGATATGGAGCATTCTCAAAATTTTCACACAACCTAGCTGTGTTGAGGATTTAATTTTGGATGAAGATTTCTTAGAGAAGTCGGTGTCCTTGCTTGAAATTGTCATCAGTGAAGCATGGCCAGAGGGTCCAGGGGAGGGAAGTCAGGAGGGGGATCAGGATATTTGTTATTACTGCTTTTTGTCAATTTATTTCTCAAGAAGTCATCAACATTTGAAAAAATTTCAGTCTCCAAGGTTGGTGCAGAGGTCATCATCTGTGCCAGAACAGCACCATCAGAGGGTCCAGGGGTACTCGAATCCTTACAACTATTATTCATAAAGATTTAAGAGGGGTAAAAAAAAAATTATAATCAACCTGAAAACCTTAAAAAAGATATCAGCCTTTCATGGGGTTTATTCTTCCACCAATGGCACAAGTGAGAACTGACTCCCAAGTGTAAGCCAAACCCGCTTGCTGGGACCAAAGGTATTATGAGAATACGATCATCCCCACTATAATCATGTTATGGGCAAACCGGATAGAATGCCGAGAGTCCTATGCCCAGAACCAGACCCCCCTGGTATCCGTGGTCCAGCCCTAATATTTCTGAGGTCTGAACATTACCAGGCAGCTGATGGTCCAACCACAGTGCCCACTATTTGGCTTCAGATATAAACCCAATCCCAGTTATATATTTCTCTGCTTATCAGGTCCAATAAATTTAGCAAAAGTGGAAAATTCCACAAAAATTAATTAACCCTTAAACGCCGAGCCTCTATTTACAAAAGTGTCTGCTGTATGCCAGCGGGGTTAGGGAGTTAGCGCCGAAGTGGAAAGAAAGTATTTTTCAAAAAATCACAGCACGCTTAGTTTTTAAGATTAAGAGTTCATTTTTGGCTCCTTTTTTTCTCATTGCCTGAAGTTTAGTATGCAACCATCTGAAATGAAAAAAAAATATCATTATCATATATAAATATTGGAATATATGAGTGCGAAAAAAAAAATTTCATATATAATTGTATACAAATCGCGCTGTGAGCAAAACGGCCAAAGCTAATGAGCAATTTTTTTTTTCGTTGTATTGTACACTAAATTGCGATGATTTTGGTATATAACAAATTGTAAAACGATCAAAGCAACACAAAGAAAATATTATCACAAAATGATGCATGAATTCGTAATGCGCAGATGTAAAAAAAATTTTTCAAAAATTCACCATAAATCGAAATATTGTGCTGGTGACTTCCCGTTTGTTGAAAAATGAAGGTAAATGATTGAATATTACTAGAATGTAAGAGTTTTAGCTTACAATTGCATTTTTTGACCATTTCGGTTGGGTCAAAGTTGACCGAAGGTTAAAATTTCAGCACCGTGATTTATATAAAAATATTTCAAAACTGATAAAAGCTACAACCATGAGTTATTTTTTGTTGTATTTTACATGAAATTGCGCACATTTTCATATATAAAACTTTATGTAACGGCTAATGTAAAATGGTGCAAAAATTATGACAAAGTGACTAAAGAAATTCTGAGATTTTCAGCAGAGTTATTGCGTGCGGAGGTAAGGAAAAAAGTTTTTTCAAGAATTCACCATAAATTGAAATATTGTGCTAGAGACTTCTCGTTTATGTAAAGGCTAATAGAAAACAGGGCAAAAATTTTGACAAAGTGACTAAAGAATTTCTGAGATTTTCAGCAGAGTTAGCTGAAGCTTTCTTTTGGGATAAGAAAGAAATTTGCACGTGCGCAGCTGGGTCACGCTTGTAAACAAAACAACAGCGTGATCCATGAACTCAGCATCCCTCAAGGCGCATGATTTAAAATTTTTTGCAAACGAGGCCTATAAGTATTTTTCGGCGAATATTTAAAAAACTTTACAAAGTCAACGTATTTTACGTCCACTTGGCACCTGACAGACAACTTTTGTCGATGTAAAATACGTCCAGTCAGCGTTAAAGGGTTAAAAGAAATATATGATGGTATATGGGACTCTTGAACTCAAACCCGGGAACAGATCCCTGGGGTTCAAGAGCCCCCTCACCAAGTCAAGGTGGTCCCAAATCGAGGGGGGTATAGCTACATATTAGTGGGGTCTTATGTAGCCTGTATCCTTAAAGGTGATATAAACCTAGACCAGGCAGAAGCCTAACTAGATTAAATAGGGAGCCCTTTAAGAAATATCCTATTATTAGCCTAAACAGTAGTTTAGATTAAATAAAGCAATGGCTGAATATGATATAAAAGTGTAATCTTGGCCAGATAAAACGGTAAACTAGATTATATGGGTTTTTTCCCAGGTAGTTTATATCTTTAAGTGCTATCTAAATAAGCCTAAACTAGGCAGTGGCTTAGAATAGCCTAACGTAAATTATGCTAGAAACGTTAACCTAAGCCATATAAAACAGTAGTCTGAGTTAGATAAACAGATTAGTTTATAGCAGTTAGCCTGAATGGCTTGACATTCAAAAAACTAAATTTCACATTGCCCTTGCAAAAGGCCTAACAATGTATAGTATTACAGCTATATACTGGTGTCAAAATTAACCAAAATCTTAGTGTTTAAGCTAATATAGATATTCAACACATATAACAATTTGATAAATAAAATATTACAGCTACCATGTGTAATCAAGTTAGCCTGTAATATTGAATATACTATCTATATAAGAATTACAGACAATTAGTACTATCTAGTTTCTAATAAAAACTTGTTTTTTATTATGCTGGACCCTCAGGTTAAGTGTTCCGCAGCAGATTGCTCGATTCGCCTTTTACCAGTGGGTACGGCCCATACCACCTACCATGAGCATAATCCTTGCAAAAAACTAGGAAAATTTGGTTGGTCACCAGATGTGCGAAATTTGTCGTATGCTCCTGGCGGAAAGTTTTAAGAACGAAACAGCTAGTTTTAAGCTGTCTCGATGGGTCCTAGATTTCAGTGGGGGTGAGGAAGGGGGAGATTATATCTTTCCAGAACTTTGGCAGCAGATATTTAACCCTTTTTCAGAACAAGATCTAGGTTTGGGCCAAAACCCAGAAGTATCAGTCCATAGTACCTCCCAGGCTAACTCCATTGAGGAAGTAGAGGAATCTTTAGGTGGGGGTGACATCCCTACTAATGAACATGAAGCGGACATTGCCTGTTGAACCCAGAAGGATCAGGGACACAAATTTCAGCTATACATGGGAGAAACTTTCCAGAAGGAAATCTATTCCCCATGCAGCTATCAAATGCTGAAGAGGATCTTTCCCCCCCAAAAATGGATACTACGATCCACCTAACCCCAACTGAAATAACTACATTCTCAGAGGAGTATAGTAACTCACCCAGGACTTCTGTCCCTTGGTTAACAGGCAGTTACACTTCAGTTGTTGAAGCTCAGTCAGATTGCACAAGCTCCCCCAAAAGAGATACTCAGTTTGCAACATTTGATCAATTCCGTAAGGAAATTGTGAGTAACATCAGTGTCCTTATCACAGAATGGCAATAGATAAGGGACTTAATGCATGATTCCAAAAAGTAAATTAAGTCAGTCATGTACACCCCAAAGTGTAAAAGTACTGCATTCTGTAACCAAAAAGTGAGTGGATACAGATTCTGCCCAAACAAGGTCTGATGCTAGAATTCCGAGTTGAAACAACAAAATGGCCAGTCCAGACTACAAAACTTCAGATCAAAAGATATTAGGGACCTCTCTCTGGAAGATTACTTGCAGAAGACCCTGTTAAAGGGAGCCATAGAGAAACGTGCTTATATTCGCCACCAAGCATGTCTCTGCAGTGTCCCCAAAAAAGATTCCTTCTAACGAAGAGTGATCTTCGACCTATTGACATTGAACAAGCAAATTGTTTGCCTAAGTTTCAGATGGCTACCGTTGCCAAAGTACGTTCAATCATTCCACAAGGGACCTGGACAGCTATAGATCTGAAAGATATATGTTGGCATGTCCTTATCGCCATTCCCATGCGCCCCTTCCTAAGGTTCAGGATAGGGAAAGATACGTACAGGTTCAAAGTCATGCCCATTGGGCTAAACATTGCCCCAAGAATTTTTATAAAATTAGCAGGAAAAGAGGCTAGAGGGAAACCAGGAGCTTTATTGTGCTTTAATAGACCTGGAGAAAGCATACGATAGAATCCCAAGAGAAGTGATGTTTTGGTGTTTGAGGAAGAGGAAAACCTCAGAAAAGTTAGTTAGGCTGGTCAAGATGATATATCGGAGAACAAGCACAAAAGTAATAACAGCAGTTGGGGAAACAGAAAACTTTGAAGTTAGTGCTAGATTACACCAGGGGTCAGCATTAAGCCCATTTTTGTTTGTGCTAGTCATTGATGTGTTGAGTGAAGAGATCAGGGATGAAGTGCTGTGGGAGTTGTTGTATGCTGATGATCTGGTGATTACTGCTGATGGGGAGGACCTACAGACTACAGAGGAGGGTTGGAGAGTGGCAGGAGTCTTAAGAGAGGGTGGCTTAAGGGTGAATGTGAACAAAACAGAGGTTTTAGTGAGCAATAGGGAAGATAGAGACAGAATAGTAATACAAGAAAGAAGAGGCTCATTATAAAACAGGTGGGAAAGTTTAAATACTTAGGATCTACTTTAAGCCAAGAGGGAGGATGTGAGGCTGAAGTGGACAGTAGGATAAAAGCAGTGTGGGGGAAGTGGAGAGATGTAGCTGGAGTTGTATGTGATAAGAAAATGCCAATCAGTGTTAATGTATGGATCAGAAATGTGGGCTCTAAGAAGAAGAGAGGAAGTAAAGCTTGAGAGAACAGAGATGAGAATGCTGAGATGGATTATGGAAGTATTGCTTCTTGAGAGATTGGAAAATGATGAAATAAGAAGAGCAGGCTTAGTAAAGATAACAGGTGACAAGAGAGTCACAATTGAGATGGTATGGGCATGTGTTAAGGATGGATGACGAGGAGGGAGTGAAGAGGGCTTGGCAGAACCTGTTAGAGGAAGAAGATCGAGAGGGAGACAGAGAATTAGATGGCGAGATAAAGTGAAGGAAGATATGGAGAGAAGAGGTTTGGTGGAGGATGATGCCTTTGACAGAAGGAAGTGGAGAGGGCACATCAGGCAACCGACCCCTTAACGTAGGGATAATGGTGGGAAATAAAAATTAGAGTTCCTGAGAACTCAGACAAGAAAGAATACAACTAATAGCCTACCTATACAATTGGTTAATCTGGGGGCCCACAAGAAAAGTGCTTGAGAAACCTAAGAGCATTGGTCAACAGACTACAGTCAAAAGGTTTTCTAATAAATTGGAAAAAATCCTGCCTTGTGCCCAACAGGTGTTTTCAGTGGCTGGGACTGTGTTGGGATACTCTTCACGGCCAGTTGTCTCTCCCCATCAACACTCAAAACAGAATAAGGAAAGACCTCAAAACACTCTTTGCACAGCCCAGTTTCCAGACGGCAATTAGAACGTATGATGGGCCTGCTGCAGTTTGCATCAGTAACAGATCCAGTACTCAGATTGCAACTAAAAAATGTAAAGAAATTCTGGCTATCACATGCAAGAAAAAAGATGCGAGACCGACCTCATCAAAAGAATCAAAAAGTTGGGGAGATACTTCGGCCTTGGACCGGGAAGGAGTCTTTGGCGAAACAGGTCACCCTGACTCCTCCGCCTGTACAAGTGACAGTACATACAGATGCCTCATTGACATGTTGGGGGAGGACACTGGGAGGATCGTCAGGTGGCAGGGAGGTGGTCAGCTACTCTGAGAAAGTGCCATATCAATTCCTGTAGCTGATAGCTGTCTTCTTGTCTCTCAAAAAACTCAAACCTCCAAAAGAGACATTTTGTTGGTTCTAGACATGACTGCAATGTCCTGCATCAAGAGGTCAGGATTACGTTCACCTCCTCTCAATATGGTAATGCTAGCCGCCCTTCGGATGACGCAAGCAAAGAAGTGGCACTTGTATGCAATTCATCTCACAGGGTCTCTCAGTGTAATAGCACTTTCTATCAAAGAAAACAACAGCCTCAATAGAATGGATGTTGGACAACCTCTCTTCTCAAACAGTAGCCAACATGATCCCACAACTGGAAATGGACATTTGACACATACAAGTGTCTCTGAACTTGGACAATCAAGCAACAGCAAGAGATGCCTTCCTACAAGACTGGAGCAAATGGAGGACAATACACCGTATATTTTCTTGTACAAGATGACCTTTAGATAGGACGAGGTAAAAAAATGACAAATTTTCATGAATTTATCCCATATCTGTAGTATGAGATGACTGCTATATTCCAAAACCATGTGTGTATAGGCCTGCTTTTGCAACAACAGGTATCTTATGAAATATTGGTTATGTGAAGATGATGTTATTACAAATGCTGTTTTACTTACTGCATCCTTAGAAATTCAAAATACCGTATATACTCGCATATCATACAACTTTTGAAGACCTAATTTTGAAGCTAATTTTAAGGGGTGGCATCATACACGAAATATAAAATTAATAATGTATGTAATATTCAAATATTAATATAGTATTATAAAATACAAACATGACAAATATGCATCTTTTCCATGGATCTTTTAACAAGTTATGCTTTACTTCACTGTATCCAGTAATAATGTACTGTATGTATTTGCATATTACTAATTGTATTATAAAATACAAAGATAGTGATCATGCGCCATTTGCATTGTTTAGGTTTTCGTGAACATGGACAATGATACCTAACAGGAATTTTTGTTTCGGCATCAATTCAATTTCCGTTTAAAGATAACCATGGGGGAAGGTTTTGTCCCTTTTGCCATACACGTTAAAAGAACAGTAAAATGCGCTCTGTCATTCGCAGTAGTTGTGATTAAAATACTTTTCTCTCCAATATTATTTACAGTTGAGTTTGATGCCATATCGAAGTTTAAGTTTCATCCATGTTGCCGAAGACGATAATATATAGTCATTAGTGCTTTAACACTCTTTTCTCAGCTTTAGCTACAACTTGCAGCTTAAATTTAGCAGTATATTTCCTTGTGATCTTTTCTCCATAACAAATCAGAGTATAATGTAAAATATATATCAGTCCTATTGAACTTAATGTCATTTGTAACATAACTACAGTAATTGCTTACTATCATACGATGGTTGAAATGCAAGCAAAACACCTGTTGTTATCTGATTCGGTTGTTCATAGTCATGACCTGGACCGTGTTCATAGCAAAACAGTTGCCTCTCGTTTGGTTGTTTATGGCTGTACTCGTTTACTCAATGAGTACAATGTATCTAACAATACTTTTATCATTCACTTCCACTTTTTTAACCTATTCAACTAGATCAAGAGATGGAGTAAAAGAGGTTAGTCCATAATAATTTGGTCTCTTGAAAAAGGAACTTGCATGATTCACGAGATACTTAAAATAAATTTTTATGGGTGAAAATTTGGGGGTTGCACGATGCACAAGATCACACGTTAACGAGTATATTCGGTAAACAAAATGACAAAGTCGATTCTATATAATATTTTTCCTATACACGTCGCCTAAAAGGGAAGCCATTGTTTTGTTTACGTTCATCGCCAATGATAAGCAACCCCTAACAACAATACAATAAAGTATGATAATTATCGTTCGTATGACTGAATTGTTTTGAACAGTTACAAACAGCCTGAATTTTTAATGAAAAATTAATACCGTTATCCTAAATGCTATTACTACTGTAATTACACTACGTTACCGAACGATAAAGGTTGCTGTGAGCGCAACCATAACTCGATATTTAGGCTACATTTTATTGGCAGGGCTCGCATAGATAAAAGTCAGTTTTATTATTATGGAATCATTCCTCGAATAGGCAATTTATTATGAAGGTATGCCAATGATATATAAGGTAAAAATGGTTTTATTACCTTTATCAGTTTACTTCATAATGTGAATCTTTTCATATATGTTGGTGGTTATCGCACCAAGGCCGAGGCTAGCCTACCGATAAACATCATTTAGAATTTAAGGTTTGATTTTTAGAATGGTAGTATAAGACAACCCCCAATTTTTAGGGGTGAATTTTGATTTAAAGGTTGTCTTATACGTGGAAATATACTGTACCTTTTTCCTCCACTGTCCAGATTTCAAAGGTTTTGAGCAAGCTTCTAACCTTCCAAGGAACAGCTTACTTTATAGCCCAAATTGGCCAAACAGGCATTGGTTCCTATTACAGTGGACCCCCGCTAGATCACGGTTCAGCAATCATGGATTCAATACTTCGTGGATTTTTTCAGAGCAAATCACTCCAGAAATAATCAAAATGAATCAAGCAGGGTGGGATTTCACTTTTTTCTGCTCTCAATGTTTGCAATCACTTTGAGAGGTTAGTCCATTATTTGAATCCTGAGAAAAAAACTTGTCTGTATTTTGGCACTGGTTATCAGCACTTGATTGGAAATTATTAATCATGGGATGTAGGTAGATTTATTTATCTAAGACAGCCTCCTACCCACCAAAGGTGGCCTACAAGAGATGAATGTGATTGTACCACTAAAGGTAACTGTCATGGGAGAACTTTGATATATGCTTTACCTTTACTGCTTCATTAAGTCTTATTCTTCTTGAGACTTATTCTTTTCAGTTGTCCTTGAGGCTCTGGTTATGGCCATAACCAATAATGAGAGTCAAAGCCATAAAAACTCAGCCCACAGACAAAAACCATGCTTCTACCTATGACCATAGCATATGTTATCAACAACAGACCACCTATTTTTTAATTAATATTGGTTAAAATTAAAAAACAGTTTCATATATTTTACTTTTATTGGTACTTGAAATTTGAAAACTTGGCAGAGAATATGAAAGCACTCAATTGACTTTTAACAAGATCTGTAATATTTTCCATCGGAGAGTTTTATTTTCAAGTTTAAAAGTAAGAAAATAGACAGGAATGTTTATCTTAATCTGTTAGTTAAAACTATCCACAGAAAACAATTACAATCTGTATAATATATAGAATCCTATCATCTAATGAAACACAATAGGCATCTCAGTGTTCAAAGGAACTACAACAAAAAGATGGATACCTGATACAACTTACAGAAAATGATTTTGATTTTGGCATACTGGCAACGAATGCTTTCCTTGTTACGAACAAATTACATCCACACTTTCTGTAGCAGTAGTTCCTGTGCACTAGTACTACATAAGAAATCCATGTGTAACAATAAATATATGAGCCATACAGTCATCCATACCCTAGAGGTTACTTGGAAGGTACACACACAAGCAAAAGTGAAGGCCCGAGTTTACATATTTTAAATAAAACGTTTGGTTTTAAAATATTAATCTAGTCTGTGAAAGAGTATTATCCTGCGACTCATTGTCAAATGAAGTATGTCAGATTCGTAGGAAATATGTCTCCTAGCTCATATTTTTATGAATGTCCATACAGCTTGTCCAGCAGCAGAGCTGTTTGTTATGCAGTAAGCTTTTTTATGTTAGTTTAGGCGAGTTTATTTTGTAGTATGCAGTTCTGTTTAAGAGGTCTAAACAAGATTGCTTGCTTATAAGAATAATTTATTTATTTTCATTACTTTTATTAATACTGGTGAAATACAAAGCTGGAACTGCAAACCTTAGTAGTCATATGCTGTGTTGTCATCTTAAGTGATAATAATAGCTTGCGCTGGCTTTTAATTCATTTGTTTCTGATAAAATAATTATGGTTGGCTTATGTAACTTCTAATCAATCACCATAAAGAAAAAGTTGAAATGTAGTGGTTTGTAATGCCAGTTTGAAACTGAAGTGATATCAGCAGATAACAGAACTGGTTAACATCACCAACGATTCCTCAAGTTACCAGATTCAACTGATTTTCAAAGAGCATACACAACATTTACAAAACAGACCTCAAAATTTTGCAGTTAACTGTACAGTCTGGTCATAAACCAGTAATTATACCAATAACACAGACCCTGATTTTTTTTTAAGTATATAAAAATCCTTTTGGTTACAAAATAAAAATTACCATACAAAATTCTGCCTGTACCAGTGAAAATTAACATTATTGTTAATGATAGATAATCTACGGAATCATATAATCAAGCTATGTACATATACATATGAAAATGAGAACACCACCTGGGTAGTTCTGTATAAATTTCCATCATATTGAACATTAAGAAATTAAAAAGGATCAGTATACTGGTGCATAAGTAAGTGAATTAAAAGCGAGCTCTATAAGGAGACACTTTATTGATACAGAAAATTCACCCATATCTGATTACTATACATATAAAACCTAAGAAAGAAAACCCTGTAAAACTGTGCTGTTAACAATTAAAATAAGCAGGCTAGATCATAATGTTAAATTTAAATGTGGCTTTTAATATCCACCTAACAAAAATATTACTGTAAATCCCAGGTAGTCCTCATGAAAATATACAAGATCTATGGGTAATAACATTTGTAAACTAGTTATTGCACCTGAGAGACAGACTGGCTATTAAGATCCTTTGTCAGTTCAACTATCCAAGGATGTTCCAAAACTCCCTCTAAGCTTAGCCGTTCACGAGCGTCTTTACGAAGTAACTGTGGGCAAAACAATTTTATATTAAAACTTCCATTTTTCATTTGCTTAACAGAATAAAAGTTGCATCAAAAGAATAGATGTACAGTAAGTTCCAAAAATGAAGCTACAAATTTCAGAGGATTTCGTTCGAAATTCACTAACTAGCAACTACAACACGTAGCTGAAAAACTTTTTTTTTTTTTTTACATTGAAAGCTCCATCAAGCAAAATAAAGCTAACATATGATGCACAAATATCAAATCTATGATATTTATAACAATCATAAGAAAAAATTACGGTAATAGTAATTATTTCAGAGTACAGTAATTACTTCAAACTACAGAAATGAAAAAATTTGAAATTTTCGTTCATCACAGGATTACCAACATTACCGTTGTATATTTCGAGCAATGTGGAAACAAATATTTAATATCGTAGTGTATTATCAATTATTTTAGCAAAGATGCATAAAACCATGCAAGTATCAATAGAATACAAGGGGAAAATCTCCGTAACATTAAACATAATCAATCACGAATGCACCTAGATTCAACAGAGAAGTTGGGTGTGGTTGGTAGTTCTGATTTTAGCTTTTAGGACCCGACCATTCGGACTCTACTTCAGCTTTGGCTTCAGTTTCGACCCACGACACAAACGTAACATTATCTACCCAACCTATGAATCACCAGCTGTGTCCTACTAGGGTTTGGGGGGGGGACTTCGCCAGCCAGTAATAATGAATAAACAGGTAATTCAGTTCCCTCCATTATGTTTGCAATAACTGACAGAAAGTAACCACTATTGAAGGGGTGAACTTGATTGCAAACAGGTTTTCCATTACAAATACAGAGGGCTTCTCCAAATAATAAAAGTGTTCCCAAATCATTCAAGTCTAAGATCCACTAAGGCTGACCAAAAGCAACTGAAAATTCATCTATCTGACTTTCTCACTTCCTCTGCCTTGGCTTAGGCCTAGACTTCCTCACTTCCCCGGATTTGACTTTGGCGTAGACTTCCTCACTTCCCCTGACTTGACTTAAGCCTAGACTTCCTTACTTCCCCTGGCTTGGCTTAGGTCTAGACTTCCTCACTTTTCCTGCCTTGACTTACGCCTAGACTTCGTCATTTCCCCTGACCTGGCTTAAGCCCAGACTTCCTCACTTCGCCTGACTAATCTTAGACCTAGACTTCCTCACTTTCCTGACTTGACTTGGGTTTAGACTTCCTCACTTCCCCTGACTTAACTTAGGCCTAGACTTCATTTCCCCTGACTTGATAATGAAACCTAATTAATGGAAAATCATGTTTACAACAATCTAGATATCCAAACAACTCAATTTATTAAATAACAAGCTGGAAAATATATTTCCTTGATTTTTGAAACAGGCCTAACCATGTAGCCATGCTAAACGCGCATATAACTTTGATGATGATTTTTTTTTTTTCTACACCAACTTGTGTCTTATTTATATTTCATTCAATCAGATGCTAAACTTCTTTGTGCTTTATCAAAAGAAATCATAATAACTTTCGATATGACGCTATAAAAGCAGAAAGTTAATTTACAAATCACTTAGGCCAATGCTTATGCACTCGGTTCCTGCTGCCAGTCAATGGTGAACACTCGATATCACACATTGAGAGCCGCAGATGTTTCTACGGGGAAATTCTTTTTGGGGGGGAGGGGGATTTTTTTTTTTTTTTTTTTTTTTTTTTTTAACAAACAATTATTGAACTAACATTGACCATTCACTGGGGAAGTACCTTCTATGGTTCTACAGTTAATCACTGATACTTATTATCAGATAAAGAGGATGACAATAATTGGAATAAAATATACTAACTGGCAACCCCACGAGTTTCTAAAGACTGTACAAGATATACAGCTTATGTTAAATATTACTTTAAATAGTTATTTGATTACAGTATTTACAAGGGAACATTCTTTTAATACATCCATGGTATATGACTGGACAAGAAATGCTAGACATTTACCACTAAGACCATGGAAAAAGCTCAAGCATGATACCACCATATGGTGCACCAAGTCTGAATAACACCAAAACTCTAAACATCTAATAATTTTGCTGGTCTATTATAGCAGTTTCCCATCTTATATGTATGACTCACTAATTTCCAATCACCTTAACTTCTCTAGAAAAAATATATATGATGTACAGTGAACCCCCCGTATTCGCGGGGGATGCGTCCCACACCCCCCCGCAAATAGGTCAAATCCGCGAATGCGTAAAACTCCTCTAAAAACCCTTAGAACTGCCCATTTTGATAGCTTAAACCAAGAAAACCCCTGTAAAAATGCTTATACAGTACCTGAATATTTTAAGTTTTATCACAAAAAGTGCATTTATTCATGAAAATTATATGAAAGTATAGAAATTAGTGAATATTTCTCAGTGAAAAATACAGCGAATGGGCGAATTTTCCGCAAATGATGGCTAGATATGTTCCGCAGAGAAACCCGTGAATGCGTGAGTCTGCGAACCATGAGAACGCGAATACGGGGGGTTTACTGTATAACATTGGAAATAATTTGTCAAACACAGAAGTATAACAAATTTTATAAAGAAATTTGTATTTTTCCTACGTATACAAACCGGAACCTTTTATATGGCATGTAGGGGAATATCACTCATCTAACACCACTGGCTACTTCTTCTTTGGCCGCAGGCACCAAGCAGGCTGGTTGAGGTGGGTTTAAACCATGTAAAAGGCTCTGATTTCTATACCCAAGAAAAATACATGCTACTCTTAAAGATTTACTTGTTCTTACAGGAATACAAACCATCACCTTTTATATAGGAAACTTACCCATTAAGTGGGAAGTAGTCCCTGTCCACTGATAGGAGGTGACCACCACCTGGAAATGTATTGTTTCCAGTTGCACATGCAATAAGGGGATGCTATAACTCCTGTAACCCTTTACCAGTCTTGTGAAACAGTTGATTAAAGCAGTAGGGCCTTGGGCCAGAGAACCCTGCATATAAGAGGGAGAAATTGGAGAAACAAAAATTCCCTGTAGGGAATTCAAGGAAGAAAGCAACTACTCCTGGTCAAACCCAGGATTAGTTCTGTAAGTAGCTCTACCTACTCTCCTCCCCACCTTTGTTAAAAGGAAGAGCAGAGGTACCCTACAACCCAACTTATACTTCGGCACGATGCAGATCCTGAATGGAATTGGGTTGAGTCCAGGTTTACATTATGCTCAAGTTCTCATGTACACCACCTTTATTATAAAGCAGCCACTGCAAGTCCAAAAAAAAAATGATCTAGGGGCCAGTGGGTGATGTCCCTCTGGTAGAATGAGGGAAGGATTGGATTACAGAATATAGGCCAATGGCCAAGTGCTGGGACATACAAGGTCATTCAGCGCTGAAAGGGAATCTGAAAGTGAGGTTATAAAGGTGTAACAGAAGGGCACGTAGTTGCACAATGAAACAATTGTTAGGAGAGGATGGTAAGTCTGGTGGAAGAAAGAGAATGTGAACGGAGGTACAGAAAAAGGAATGAAAGAGATTACTGCTAGAGGCCGAAGGGATGCTGCAAAGGACCTTAAGTAATGCCTATGGTGCACCATTTGAAATGCACTGACACCACTAACACCCCCATGGGGAAAATGGGGGAAGAGATGCCTACAGCCTCAATACCTGCCCTCATTGCCTAGAAGCACTGCAAAATATGTCGGAAAGGGATATGACAGTCCTGCGCCCGACTTCCTGCATTCTCGAACAAGTACAGAAGATGACATCCTCCTTGGAAGAGTCAAACTTGTTAGGTACCTCAAAAAACCAGATATTCATATGATAACAGCTGCAGGGTCTTATAATTCCTTATCCTATATGATGCAATGAAAGGTTTGTTTCATTTTGAGTAGGAAAAAATGAACTGGAGGGGTCCGGTAGTGTCAGAGCCAGCTGAAAGCTTCCTACTCTACTTCCCTCTTACCAAAGTCTTCCACTGAGGAGAGGACAAGGTGTCACATAAGTCACAGGGAAATAATTCAGTACACAGTACTCTAATCTCCAAAAAATGAGCAACACTAAAGTAGGTCTACCAACAGAAGACATGAAGCCCAAGTACCCTGACCAGCATTGGCCGTTTCTTCTCCATAATGAAAGCAAACACCAAAATGACAATATACTATAAAAAAAGTAAACAGTATAAAATAAGTTCAATGCAACTGCAAAGAAAACAAGGGTGGCAAACTACTCAACCAGTTCATGATGTAAACAGAAGAGAATGGGAGCATGTCGTTGCTTCTCATTAGCTGAAAGAAAAATCAAGTGTGAGAGGGATATTTCTCCACTCTCCTCCTTACCCATTAGTTAATTACCTTGTTACCAAATCCAAGAATCACCCCATCTTGCACTGAAGAATGAGAGAGAGAGAGAGAAAAAAACTGACAGTTATGGCAAAAATATAGACCCACAATAATAGTCATCCAAGGGCTATAAGTGACTACAACAAACAGCAATAAAATGACAAAGCACCTAATCAAATTTATATATATATATATATATATATATAAATATATATATATATATATATATATATATATATATATATATATATATATATATATATATATATATATATATATATATATATATATATATATATATAATGTGTGTATATGTATGCAAAATGAAGCAAGATATTATGTCCTTACTTGATGAGACTGAGGGGGTTAGGTAAATATGAAACTAAATCAGAGAGAGGGGGATTCCTGAAATGAGGTAGTCTCAGTTGCTAGATAAACATGACTACTAAGGCAATTTGGAATTCAAAAGTTGTCATACACCAAAGACCAAATAATGAAGGTAAAGCAATGGCTTGTATAAACAACTACACTAAAAGCTAAATATAAATATTCAGAGTCCTTACTTTAGTTATGAGGTCTCGAGCGCCTTCTGAAACATGAGAGGGGAAACGAAGAGCTACATTACATATTCTCTTGTAGGTATCAACATGTGTCTCAGATTCGAAGGGAGGTTTGCCACAAAGGAACTCGTAGCATAAGACTCCCAATGACCATAAATCAACCTTCTCATCATGGGCCTTCCCCTCAATCATTTCAGGAGGCAAATAATCCAAAGTGCCACATAATGTTGTTCGTCTGGAAAACCAAAGATAAGAAAACTGTAATATTTTGCTCAGAAAAGAAACAACTATGTGCCCTACAGTACTCCACTTTAGAGACTAAAAAATACATAACTTCCATGTTCCATAAACATAAGCAGCTTACTTTACTCAAGTCATAACATCTGATGAGCAGAAGAGTCAACTTTATATGGTTTGACAATGATGCAGTCTTACCACTTCTATTCATGCTAGTCTCCTGGGTTGCTAATCTTGTTAGATTTATAGTGTTATCATTAAAAGCTCAATTTTCTCTATAAACATATAAACAAAAGTGAACCACTTTCTCTTTAGCTGACTAAAATGAAATATATTTAGAAATAATGTGGAAAGCCAAAATGTGATCATAGTTATGCTTTGTTTTCCAATAATATCCTGGCTACACTAAAACTGTGGATAACTTTCCTTTCTAATCCATACTTATGTGTATGTGAAAAAACAATTCCTCCAAACATTACATATTGTACATACATTGTTACTCCCATAAAACAGAAAGTTGACTGCTTTCCATTTCAAACATTACTTCATACAAAACATTTAAGATCCTAATGACAATTGAGTATACTGAAATTATCTGCAAGTGCTACTCTCTCAATTACACTGCCTCAAGCAAACAGCAAATTCCTATAAAATACCGAAAATAATTTCTTCTGCCTGAGTGCTGAGATATCTACTCATGATAATTCCTACACAATAGTCAAATCTGGTTGAAGAAAGTCCACTTTACAGCTCAGCAAATCAAATGTTATTTATTCAAGTTATAAATGCACACAGGGTCCGTGAAAGTCACACCACTAATTCTAACTTACAATATATAGTTTATTAATAAATGGTGAGATTTGTATCAAAAACTTTTTGCTACGATCAGAATAAGTCAATGAAATGAAGTGTGAGTTAGTCTTTCAGGGAGATTACTTTAGTCTATTTCATTCCATTTGTCCACTCGCCAAAGTAGGTTTTAGGTAGATGTGGCAATATACACGTCTCTCGATTGTCTGAAATCAATGTTTTTGACATTATAGGCTTACTGTGATAAAGATGAAAGTTTTTTCTTCAATAACACATCTGAATGATTACATATTCAAAGAACCCTTACACTTTAAATCATATACATAGTGATTTATATCGATAATTCAAGAATACAAGAACTTGAATTACAAGCTTAGCACTGATCACATACACAAGACATAAAATGCTAGTACAGTATATACACTTTTAAGTCAGGCTTTGGAATGACAATACAATGAAAAGGTTACAATAAAAAGTAACTGACTAAAAATATCTGGTGAACAAGTAGCATAGACCTAAATTAGCTTCGGTGGTCCATGCTTCATGTCCTACTGGTAACAATATGAAAAGGTTATTTTTCAGTTTACACAGTTATTTTCATATTCAAGCAATGAAACTGTATGTACAATAAAGTCTGAAGGATACAATTATCTTGTGATTTGAACTGTTTGTGAGTATAGGTCTAGATGTAGCTTTAGCTATCCTAATGAGATGAATCATAAATACTGAAAGCTCAATGTTCATTGTGTTTGATCCGAGTAGACCGTTTGATACAAGGTTGTCTCTTGTGCACTTGTGTTGGTATGTTGTCGATGCAAATCGGCATGTTTATGATTAATATAAGGGCTGAGGATTTTTTTATATATATATACATTCAAATATGATATGGAAGAAATATTTTAATATTTATCACAAAGCAATGATTCGGAAACACTTGACTGTCAGCCAACCATGTGCTACCCATACATATGTGCCACATCTTCACCCATGGGTAGAAAGATGAAATGAAACCAACTACTGTATTAGTCATCCACAGCCAAGGGCATTCTGATAACTGGACTTTTGTTTATAAACAATTACTTGCATAAACCTTACCAGTAACCTTGACATTACTGCATTTTTTATAGCATAGTCGCTTGTTTCATCCTCAAGGAGTTACCTTACATAGGTCTGTCATAGCTCCATGGTGACCAAACTAATATCAAAGAATTCTTTTTTTGTTGATCTCTTGGCCAGGTATTGTGTCATAATGATAAACACTATAACACATGAAGTATGTAATGGACTCAAAGATGAGAGGGCTCTTCCCATTATCTTACAGCAAAGCTGTACCTGGGTTCTTTCCTTTGTCAAATCTGCTAGAAGAGGAAGTGATTATTGGGCATGTGCAGTCCCCCATATTGTCGACAAACAGACTGGCAAGAGACCAGGATGCCATTACCTTTCATTGGTCCATTTGGAACAGATTTAATTATCGTCAGCGCTCCAAACTTCAACAATTATGGAAACACCTAAAGGAGAAAAGTCAAAAGAAGCAAGTTAAGTGCTTAGTTTTAAGTCACAGTTAAAGTTTTAAACTCTGTAATTGGTAGTTATTTTGTGTGAAAGCTGAAAGAAACACTGGCTTTTCTTGCTAACACATGGCTGGCATTACGTCGTAATCGCAAATTGTTAGCTGTGAAAAGTGCAAATTGTTTTAAAAATTTGTCATTCCAATTAGAGGTTTAACTAAAAGAAATGTTCCACAATTTATCATTAACGCAGAAAATCTTTTCAGATTATACGATGTCTACAATAATCTAGGCAGCAGCATAGATCAGATTGAGAATAATTTAGACTGGGTAAATAGTGGATGTTGTCTGTAGCCTATAACCTAGGATTTACATATCCTTAAGTGTGAACTAATTAACCTGGATTAGGTAGTAAGATAAGCTACCAAGGACCCTAGGATTAGATAAAAATAATCTGGGCAACACAAAATGGTATCCTAGCTGTAACCTTACAGCTAGTGAATTTCTGTTTAATTATAGGCAATACCCTATACTAGGTTAAGCGAGAACATTTTAAGTAATCTAATTATTAGCTTAAGTAGTATCTCAGACAAGGTAGCCTGGGATTAGATAAAACAATAATCTGGGCTGGACAAAAAAGCAGCCTAGCTATAAGGCTACATATTAGTTAGTTTCTGTTTTATATAGCCTATACATTTAAGGGTGATCTAAATAATTGGGTTAAATTAAGCAATACCATATACTGTACTAGGTTAACCCTTAAACGCCGAGCCTCTATTTACAAAAGTGTCTGCCCTATGCCAGTGGCGTTCGGGAGTTAGCGCCGAAGCGGAAAAAAAGTTTTTTTAAAAAAATCACAGCACGCTTAGTTTTTAAGATTAAGAGTTCATTTTTGGCTCCTTTTTTTGTCATTGCCTGAAGTTTAGTATGCAACCATCAGAAATGAAAAAAAATATTATCATATATAAATAATGAAATATATGACAGCGCAAAAAAAAATTTCATTTATAATTGTATACAAATCACGCTGTGAGCAAAGCTAATGAGTTATTTTTTTTTTCTTTGTATTGTACACTAAATTGCGATGACTTTGGTATATAACAAATAGTAAAATGATCAAAGCAACACAGAGAAAATATTATCACAAAATGATGCATGAATTCATAACGCTCGGACGTAAAAAGTTTTTTTTTTTTTTCAAAAATTCACCATAAATCGAAATATTGTGCTAGAGACTTCCCATTTGTTGCAGAATGAAGGTAAATGATTGAATATTACTAGACTGTAAGTGTTTTAGCTTACAATTGCAGTTTTCGACCATTTCGGTCGAGTTAAATTTGACCGAAGGTTGAAATTTTTTCTATTTATCGTATTTATATGAAAATATTTCAAAACTGATAAAAGCTACAACCATGAGTTATTTTTGGTTGTATTCTACATGAAATTGCACACATTTTCATATATAAACCCATCCACCACCCCGACAAAATGGCATGAGATTTGGGCGAGGGATCATAGTAATAGCAATATTAAAGTAGTTTAACCAGACCACTGTGCTGACTTTCAACTCTTATAGGGCTGGCCCAAAGGATTAGGATAAAATACCACATAGGCTCACGTTCTCATACTGTATTACATACACACAATAAATACATTTACTCCTGCTTCCACACTAAAACGATATGTTAATAAATTCATAATATTAAAAAAAAAAAAAAAAAAAAATTTAATTCGACAACCGCTGTTTTCGTGCTTTTATTATTCAATTATTTTTATATTTTATCTATCAAACCACAGTTCCTCATGAACAACAAAATTGGAAAGACTGAAAATGTGAAAGATTGACAAAATTTCATTTATTGATTTATTCCCAAAAGTTGATAGTCGCTGTTGGTCATACTTTGGACACTCGCATAACACATCTGACCGTTATTGTCACCCTGCACTCTGAGCATTCTGGAGACGAGCCATGTGGGCTGCTCATTAAGTGCCCATGTGTCAGACGAGTATGCCCTATTCCGAGACATGTTAGAATTACTTATGCGTGTCTCTTTCTCTGATATGATGAACTCCATTTTTTAACATTAAGTTTTATTTGTTTGAATTTATTACTTTCAGCTTCTTCATCCCATACATATTCCCATTTATTTATCACACCCTTTTTTGTGTGTTACATAATCAGTAACAGGAATATTCACATTTGATCTTGTCAGGTGGGTTGCTTCTTTGGCCGCATCTTCATTTCCTTTGATCCCTACATGGGCAGGGACCCAACATATTTCTGCATTTTTTCCCATTATCATATAAGTTATGGAGATATAATTTAATTTGTTGTACTATATTATTTTTTTATTTGTAACTGTGAATAGCTTCTATAGGGCTTCTTGAGTCACTAAAAATCACAAAATTATTGAATGATGTTTCTTTAATTATTTTTCTAGCTGATGCACTTCCATACCATTCTTCTGTAAATACCGAAGCATTAATAAGAAGAGAGAACTGATAAGTTTTGTCTTGGGACACTGCAGCATATCCCACTCCGTGTTTTGATTTAGATCCATCTGTATATATTGAGTAATTTGGACCTTTTTGGTTTATAAGCTCTATTATATGTTGTCTATGATGTTCTGGTGTATATGAGTTACTTTTTGATAAATACTTGAGGTGTCTGCAAATTCTCATTTTATTCATTGTCCAGGGAGGTGATTTTACTATTAAAGGCACTTGTATATTTATATTCAGCGACTCAAACAGTCTTCTAGCTCTAATTGGGAAAGGTGGTGGGTGATTATTTATAAATACATCTCTTAATTCAAATAATTTTTTTGTTGGAGAAGCACTTGTCTCAATTCTCAGAGCACTCTTCATTGTTACTAGCTCTCTATGTAAAGATGATTTTGGTGATAATCTAAAGGCTCCTGAGCATATTCCAAGGCCTTCCATGTGAACAGGGTCTAACATTTTCAGCGCTGCATCTAATGCTGAGCCATATACTTCACTTCCATAATCAATGATGGACAGAACTGTTGCTTTATACAGTAGAGTAAGGATATGTCTATCGGCTCCCCAAGTAGTGTTCGATAGTTTTCTAATTAGATTTAATGCTCTTTTACATTTAGATTTTACGTATGTAATGTGGGCTTTCCAGTTCAAGTGAGTATCGAATACTAATCCCAAAAATTTTGCTGTTTGGCCAACTGGTATGGTTTCTGATTTTTTAAGTCTATTTCTTCACCTTTTTTCCACTTTTTATTTTTATAAACATGATTGCCTGAGTTTTATGGAAAATCTTAAGCCTACAGATGAGACCCATTCATCTATTTTTACTGTGCTTTTATTAATGATTTGTTCTGCATGTTTTATTCAAGATGCTGAGTAATATATGGCAAAATCATCCATATACAGGTTACTTTTAATACCAATAGGTAGATTATTACTGATATCATTAATTGCTAAAGAAAACAGTGTGCCACTAAGGACGCTTCCCTGTGAAACACCATTTTCAAGTGGAAATGTTCTAGACAACATCATCAATTCTCACCTGAAAACTGCGATTTGTCAAAAAGTTCCGTATAAACCTAGGTAAATGTCCGTGGATGTTGTTGTTTTGTAAAGTTTTTAATATAGCATACCTCCATGTAGTATCATATGATTTTTCACTGCCAAAAAGACATCCACAGTAATTTGTTTTCATTCAAAACCTCTACGTATATGGTCTTCTAAGTTAGAGAGAGAATCTAATGTAGATCTGTTACACTGTGACTTGAACTGAGTGGGAGTCAAAATTTTATTTTCTCAAATGTGCCATTTTAGTCGAGCATTTACCATTTTCTCTAACAATTTGCATAAGCAGCTTGTTAGAGAGATTGAATTTGCATAAACAGCTTGTTAGAGAGATTGGTCTGTAATTATTTACATTACTGGGATCCTTTCCAGGTTTGGGGACAGGAATTATTATAGCTTTACGCCATTCATCTGGAAATAAATTTCTAAGCCATAAATTATTATAAAACTCTAATAAGAGTGACTTTGCCAAAAGTGATAAGTGGCAGATCATCTCAAAACAAATATTGTCACCTCCAGGAGCAGATTTATTGCTGTTTGAGAGAGCATATTCCAACTCTGACATATTAAATTTTCTATGATAATATATATCTTCTGTTGTTTCAAAATTCATTGCTGTTAATTCTATTTTATTTTTCTTTGTGCGTAAGTGTTCATGTAAATTATCACTACTTACATTTGCTAACTTTTCTCCCATTACAGTACTTATTTCTTTTGGATCAAGTGTTCTTTTCCCATCTTTTATTATGGCATGTCTAGGTGGTTTAACATGGGTACCATTTATTTTCCTGAATTTTTCCCATATTTTTTGTATGAGAGTATTATTAGAGAGGTCTGATACATATTTCCTTCATGAAATGATTCTTCCTTGAATTCCTTTTTTTTTTTTTTAATTTTGCAGATATTTTGTTGTATACGGGTTTTAATGTATCAATTTCTAGTGATAATATAGTCATTTTTTGTAAAGTTCCTCTTAATATCCATAATGTTTTATTTTACTGAACTTTCTATTCAAATTATCTAATCGTCTCCCTACTGTGTGTGTTTTATATTTATTAATTCTGTTAACTTGTTGGACCACCATGGAACTTTGTGTTTTGTTGGATAGGGTTTTGACTTTGGTATTGCTTTATTGGCAGCATTTTGAATTAAATCAAGAAATTTATTAGTTTCATTATGGTCTTTTAAATATTCAAATGGTGGGATATTTCTAGTGTGCATTTCATATCGCTCCCAATCTGCTTTATAAATGTTATAGTGAGGGACATGTTTTGCAGGATTATTTTGTAATAAGGAAATTAATATTAGGAAATGATCACTGGTGTGCAAGCCCTCAACTGTATTCCAATCTAATCTGTCAGCTACACTTGTTGTACAGAGAGTTAAGTCTACTGAGGAAAATGTTCCATGTGATTTTGAAAAATGTGCTAATTTCGTCATCATTTATATAGCACGTGTTGTTTGAATCCATGAACTATTTTACTACCTGTTCTATTTGAGTTTGTACAATTAGCCTACAGTCCCATATTGGGTTGTGAGCATTAAAATCACCTACTATTAATGTAGGTTCCTTGGTATTGTTAGGTAAATCTTCAAGTTTACAAATGTCCTAATTTTAATAGGTTGGTTGTATAAATTATAAATTATGTAATTATCATTTTTTATTTGTATTTTAATACTTGATATTTGCAAGTCAGTAAAATTTACAGGTACTCTGTCATAACATACTTTGTTATGTACATACATAGCAGTACCTTAATTTCCTCCTCCTTCTTCTCCTCCTCTAGATGTAGATACTAATGTATATTTACCTATTGTTGATATTGTTTTGTTGACATGTAAACATAGTATCATTGGTTCATATTCCCTTAGTAATCATTGTATTTCTCCCAAATGTAATCTGGTCTGTAGACCATTTACGTTCCATTGTATAATATAATTATTGACAGTATAACATTTGTAGTGATGTTAGGGAAATTAGACAGAAAGAGAGAGAGAGAACAATGATAATGCTTAATGCTGTTGTTATTGCCGTGAACTAAAGATATGCTGACCGAAGTAAAAACTTGCATGAACTCAAAACAGTGAGCGAGTATATCGGGCCTAAAGCCATAAAACCAATTGTAAAAGTTGGAAACTGTGGCCTCGCGATTAGCTTACCCAAGTCATGAGTCAGCACCGCCAAAAAGCTAACATCAGCCAGCTCTATAACCCCACCTTCAATAGGAGGCATTTTCATGGAAATTCCAGGAAATTGGGGGATGGACAAAGTGATGTACTTCAACATACTCCAATCAAACATTCTAGGGAGGGGTCTTTCACACTCCCTCCTAAGATCATCTCCAATCAAGTCCTCTAAGGAGAGATTTGAATCACACCCACTACAGTCCTTCCCAATCAACTGTTTGAAGGGGAGGCCTTACAGATAAATCCTTCCAATAGGACTAGGAGGAGGTGGAGATTGCAGATAACAAGAAATCCAGGGGTTCAAGAGCCAGGAGAGCAACTGAGGAGAAGCAGGTTCAAGCAATGTCCACCAGGGAGAATACGTCTCCCCTCACTTTTGTGCTCCCCATATAGACTGAGTTGAACTAATTTCACAAGAGTGATTTCGTTTATACCATTGTAACATGTTAAATTTGTACTGATCTTTTATAAACTATATTTCATTATTAAAGTGAAGAAATTACAGAACTTGTCTCTATACGCCTTCCTGAGAGATATGAGTACTTTAGGATAATTTCTCTTCAAAGAACAGACTTTACAACGAAAGAGGCGCTGTGGACACACAGAGGAATCTTGAAGGTAAGAAAGTGGAAGAAGTACAATACGTAAAAGGGACGCATAACACAATGTGTACAAGTGTTACTTTCTTTTTGTGGATCATCAATTTGCATTTTTTCTAATATCCTATTTACAATATCTTTGTGTATGTGTCCAATGCACATACAGCCCTTTTCGTGAGTGTCTAAACTAGTTTCTTTATTTCTGTATCTTATAAAATTTTGTATAGTGTTTGATAAACTGTCCTTTGTTAAGCTTTTGTTGCACAGTTCAACGAAACATTCATTATATCCACATGTGTTTTTGTGTGTCGTTTCTTCCCTCTTGCTGCACCTATTATTGGTGATAGAGTAATCTCTTCTCCCATCACATAATCATTCTTGTCAATGGTTTGTTCCTCTACTATTTCTTTGATGTTCTGGGTATCTGTTTCCATTGGTTTTATTATTACTTTAGGAGATAAAGGTATATTCTTATTTTTTGGTTTATGTTCTTTCTTCAGGTCTCCCACCTCTATTTTAATGGATGTATCTCTAATAATAGTTGGTTTTTTGTTGGCCTCTTTTTTTCTTTAGCTTCTGATTCATCATAACTATCTTCTAATATTTCTGTGGTGCTTGTATTATCTTCTAGTGTTTCCATTTCTCTTAATATCTCAAATGAATTTGAGCAAATATTTGTATACATTTCTTGGTTCTTTGCTATATTAGTGTCTTCTTGCAAAGTTTTATTTTTCTTTGAGATTGATCTATCAGGGTTTTGTTACTCTTATTTATTTCCATTTTTGCTTCATTGTTTGGTCTTACTACAGTAGAAAACGTTCATCTGGTAGCAGGATCATGTATTCCTCCAACTTTTATTCTAATTTGGCCTCTTTTATAGGCCTTCCTGTCCTTCCTTTCCTGAAGTAATTTTAATTCTGTATAGTACATATAATACATACACTACTTAGACATTGTATGGTGATTTTGCCCACAGTTCACACATTTTGGTTCACCACACCACTGTGTGGTTTGTTTGTCAGCTCCACATAAGCACATAGATGTATTACGGCAATTTTTCCTCGTATGTCCATACGTACAACAGTTTTGGCATTGTAGTTGTTTTGGAACATATGGTGTCAGTTCTCTTCTTTGGCACAAGATTTTAATTTTTAAGGGTAATTCATGGCCTTCAAATTTTATCTTTGCTATTCTCGGTGTTTTTCCATTACTCCGTCTACTGGCTATATTGTATTATCGCACTCTTGTACATTGTTGTACCTTTTTTTAAGGGAGTCCAGCAACATATTCTTTTCTATTGCTTCATCATTATCAGGGAGTACTATGGTACCTTGTACACTGTTCATATTGTCATGTTTTTTATATGTACTTTTCCATTATCAATATTTTTTATAGTTAACCCTCTAACGCCGAGCCTCTATTTACAAAAACGTCTCCCGTATGCCAGCGCCGTTCGGGAGTTAGCGCCGAAGCAGAAAAAGTTTTTTTTCAAAAAATCACAGCACACTTAGTTTTTAAGATTAAGAGTTCATTTTTGGCTCCTTTTTTTTGTCATTGCCTGAAGTTTAGTATGCAACCATCAGAAATGAAAAAAAAATATCATTATCATATATAATTTTATACAAATCACGCTGTGAGCAAAACGGTTAAAGCTAACGGGTTATTTTTTTTCTTCATTGTATTGTACACTAAATTGCGATGATTTTGGTATATAACAAATTGTAAAACGATCAAAGCAACACAGAGAAAATACTATCACAAAAATAATGCATGAATTCGTAACGCGCTGACGTAAAAAAATTTTTTTTTTTTTCAAAAATTCACCATAAATCGAAATATTGTGCTAGAGACTTCTTGTTTGTTGAAAAATGAAGCTAATTGATTGAATATTACTAGACTGTAAGTGTTTTTAGCTTACAATTGCAGTTTTCGACCATTTTGGTCGAGTTAAAGTTGACCGAAAGTCGAATTTTTTCTATTTATCGTGATTTATATGAAAATATTTCAAAACTGATAAAAGCTACAACCATGAGCTATTTTCTGTTGTATTCTACATGAAATTGCACACATTTTCATATATAAAAGTTTATGTAACGACTAATATAAAACGGTGCAAACATTACGACAACGTGATGAAAGAATTTCTGAGATGTTCGGCCGAGTTACCGGGCGGATGTAAGGAAAAAGTTTTTTTAAAAAATTCACCATAAATCGAAATATTGTGCTAGAGACTTCCAATTTGTTGCAAAATGAAGGTAAATGATTGAATATTACTAGAATGTAAGAGTTTTAGCTTACAATTGCGTTTTTTACCATTTCGGTCGAGTTAAAGTTGACCAAAGGTTGAAATTTTGGCAGTTATTGTGGTTTATATGAAAATATTTCCAAACTGATAAAAGCTACAACCATGGGTTGTATTTTGCTGTATTTTACATGAAATTGCGCACATTTTCATACATAAAACTTTATGTAACGGCTAATATAAAACAGTGCAAAAATTATGACAAAATGACGAAAGAATTTCTGAAATTTTCAGCTGAGTTACTGTTACTGGGCGTAAGGAAAAAGTTTTTTTTTCAAAATTCACCATAAATTGAAATATTGTGCTAGAGACTTCCAATTTGTTGCAAAATGAAGGTAAATGATTGAATATTACTAGAATGTAAGAGTTTTAGCTTACAATTGCGTTTTTCGACCATTTGGTCGAAGTCAAAGTTGACTGAAGGTTGAAATTTTTGTAGTCGACGTACGGTACGTCCACTCGGCACCCAACAGACAATTTTAGTCGACGTATGATACGTCCAGTCAGCATTTAGGGGTTAAGTAATTTTCTGATTGATTTTTTGTTGTTTCTATCAACCACATCTGATCTTTTATTAGTCTGAATGACATTTCAATCGTTGAATGTCGATTCAACAGGAAGTTTTCTAATTTCAATGCCGATATTTTCTTCTCTGTTTCTAAGGTCAGAAGCGAGTCGAGGTTGGGTCAAGACATTTGCTTTCTTTTTTTTGTTTTGCTTTTCATTGAAGCATAGGGCTCCAGTGCAATTACATTAGTATTTTTTTCTGATTTTTCAAGAGAGAGGTTGTTAGCGGAGGTTCCAGTGGTCATCAACTGTGCTGAGTCGCTACCATCAAAGGGGCCAAGGGTACTTAAATCTTTAGAACCACTAAGCATAAAGACTGAAGTTAAGCAAAAAATAAAAATAAATAAACCTGAAAACCTTAAAAAGATATCATCAGCCTTGCATGGAGTCTATTCCTCCACCAATGGCACAAGTGAGTGCCGACTCCCAAATGTATGCTCCCTACCCTACCCCACAGGGGATGGCACAACATGATTATAGTGGCCCAAGTGTAAGCCAAACCCACTCGCTAGGACTGAGAGTATTACAAGATTACAATCATCCCCACCCTTATCATGTTATGGGCAAACCGGATAGAATGCCGAGAGTCCCATCCCTAGAACCAGACCCCCCTGGAATCCATGGTCTAGCCCTAAAGAATAGTTCCACCTTTGAGCTATCAATCTGATAACTCTCAGGTCCGAACATTATTGGGCAGTTGATGGTTCTACCACAGTTCTCACTATTTAGCTTCGGATATAAACCCATTCCCAACTATGATATCTTTTCCTATTTATCAGGTCCAATAAATTTTAGTAAAAGTGGAAAATTCCACAAAAATTAATCCATACAAATATACAATGGCATATGGAACCCTTGGACTCAAACCTGGGAACAGATTCCTGGGGTTCAAGAGCTCCCTCACCACATCAAGGTGGTCCCATATCGAGGGAGTGGGTGAGGGATCATCCTATATTAACCCTTAAACGCCTATTGGACGTATCAAACGTCGACTAAAATTGTCTGTTGGGTGCCAAGTGGACGTACCGTATGTCGACTACAAAAAATTTCAACCTTCAGTCAACTTTGACTTGACCGAAATGGTCGAAAAACGCAATTGTAAGCTAAAACTCTAACATTCTAGTAATATTCAATCATGTACCTTCATTTTGCAACAAATTGGAAGTCTCTAGCACAATGTTTCGATTTATGGTGAATTTTTGAAAAAAACTTTTTTCTTACGCACAGGCAGTAACTCAGCCGAAAATTTCATAAATTCTTTCGTCATTTTGTCGTAATTTTTGCACTGTTCTATATTAGCCGTTACATAAAGTTTTATATATGAAAATGTGTGCAATTTCATGTACAATACAGCAAAATACAACCCATGGTTGTAGCTTATATCAGTTTGGAAATATTTTCATATAAACCACGATAACTGCCAAAATTTCAACCTTCGGTCAACTTTGACTCGACTGAAATGGTCAAAAAACGCTATTTTAAGCTAAAACTCTTACGATCTAGTAATATTCAATCATTTACCTTAATTTTGCAACCAATTGGAAGTCTCTAGCACAATATTTCGATTTATGGCGAATTTTTTAAAAAACTTTTCCTTATGTCCGCACCAGAAATTCTTTTCAATCACGTTGTCGTAATGTTTGCACTGTTTTATATTAGTCGTTACATAAAGTTTTATATATGGAAATGTGCGCAATTTCATGTAGAATACAACAGAAAATAACTCATGGTTGTAGCTTTTATCAGTTTTGAAATATTTTCATATAAATCACGATAACTGCCAAAATTTCAAGCTTCGTCAACTTTAACTCGACCGAAATGGAAAAAACGCAATTATAAGCTAAAACTCTTACATTCTAGTAATATTCAATCATGTACCTTCATTTTGCAACAAACTGGAAGTCTCTAGCACAATATTTCGATTTATGGTGAATTTCTGGGAAAAAAAAAAAAAAAAAAAAATTTTCCTTACGCTCATGCTGTAACTCGGCCTAACATCTCAGAAATTCTTTCGTCATGTTGTTGTAATGTTTGCATTGTTTTACATTAGTCGTTACATAAACTTTTATATATGAAAATGTGCGCAATTTCATGTAGAATACAACAGAAAATAGCTCATGGTTGTAGCTTTTATCAGTTTTGAAATATTTTCACATAAATCATGATAACTGCCAAAATTTCAACCTTGGTCAACTTTAACTCGACCAAATGGTCAAAACACAATTGTAAGCTAAAACTCTTACATTCTAGTAATATTCAATCGTTTAACTTCATTTTGCAATAAATTGGAAGTCTCTAGCACAATATTTCGATTTATGGTGAATTCTTAAAAAAAACATTCTCCTTACGTCTGCGCGGTAACTCGGCCGAACATCTCAGAAATTCTTTCGTCTCGTCGTCGTAATATTTGCACCGCTTTATATTAGTCATTACATAAAGTTTTATACATGAAAATGTGCGCGATTTCATGTAGAATACAACAGAAAATAACTCATGGTTGTAGCTTTTATCAGTTTTGAAATATTTCCATATAAATCACGATAAATAGAAAAAATTCGACTTTCGGTCAACTTTAACTCGACCGAAATGGTCGAAAACTGCAATTGTAAGCTAAAACACTTACAGTCTAGTAATATTCAATCAATTAGCTTCATTTTTTCAACAAACGGAAGTCTCTAGCACAATATTTTGATTTATGGTGAAAAAAAAAAAAAAAAAAAAAAAAAAAAATTACGTCTGCGTGTTACGAATTCATGCATCATTTTGTGATAATATTTTCTCTGTGTTGCTTTGATCGTTTTAAAATTTGTTATATACCAAAATCATCGCAATTTAGTGTACAATACAACTAAAAAAAAAATTAACTCATTAGCTTTAACCGTTTTGCTTACAGCGTGATTTGTATACAATTATATACGATCCTTTTTTTTTTCGCTGTCATATATTCCAATATTTATATATGATAATGATATTTTTTCAATTCTGATGGTTGCATACTAAACTTCAGGCAATGACAAAAAAAAAAAAAAAAAAAAAAAAAAAAAAAAGAGCCAAAAATGAACTCTTAATCTTAAAAACTAAGCGTGCTGTGATTTTTTTAAAAAAACTTTTTTTCCGCTCTGGCGCTAACTCACCGAACGCCGCCGGCATACGGGAGACGTTTTTGTAAATAGGGCTTCGGCGTTAAAGGGTTAACCAACTGAAAGTAATGGCGTCCTGATCTCTTACCAGTCTGTTTGTTGACAATACGGCGGACTGCGCATACGCAACAATCACTTCCTCTTCTAGCAGGTTTGACAAAGGAAAGAGCCAGGGTACAGCTTTGCTGTAAGATAAAGTAAAGAGCCCTCTTATCTTTGAGTCCATTACATACTCCATCATGTGTCATAGTGTTTATCATTATGACACAATACCTGGCCACGAGACCAACTTAAAGAGAATGCTTTGGTATTAGTTTGGTCACCATGGAGCTCTGACAGACCCATGGAAGGTAACTCCTTTAGGACTCAACAGTGACTGCCAAAAACAGGTTTTTCCCACTTCAAAACCTGCTTTTTCAATGTCTTGAATCATTAAGAATGAATTCTCCACTACTGTATTCTTTTAAGCATAGAAATTTTGTCAGCCATAAGAGACCATGTACACCCTTTGTTCATGCAAACTACTCACAAGAAAAAAATTTCTTTGTAGTTTTTTATACCTGTTGAGTGTCAAAAAAACTTTAGTACTGTAGTGGGTTTAACAAGTTCTGTTCTAAAAAAGTTAAGAAATATTACAAATATTAAAATGAGGATTAACAAACACTTGGAAATAAAAGGCTACAGATACATATACAAAATAAACTATACAAAAATTTTAAGTCTAGCTTACCACACCAATATTTCATTGTCTCAACCTAAATGTGAAACCAATACTCAAAGGAAGTAATAACACAAATTTCTTTGGAAAGGAGGTCTTACTTTGATGACGGAGCATGGACTGACCATCCGAAATCTGCAATTTTTAAATCGCCTCTCAAGTTAAGAAGTAGGTTTTCTGGTTTAATGTCACGATGGATAACCTTTTTCGTGTGGCAGTATCTGAAAAGAGAAATACAAAAGTTCTCTCCATCTTAAACAAACACGATTACTGCCAGCAATCTACCTCAAACTGAGATACATATTTTTTCAATAACTAACTTACGGACATACAGGTATTTGCCCAGTTACGATGGGGTTACATTACAAAAACTCCATCGTTTCTTAGAGAAGAAAAACTTGAAATTAGCCTACTCTACACTAGGGTATACAGTACAATTTATACATATGCAGTAGCCTGGCCTACACTATACCCACAACCTACCATGGTTTTGTGACCATTAATGTATTTTTATACAGCAACTTTCTCACCAGTTGTTACCATGTTGTACTGTATTACCATACACAAGATAAAAATGTGTGGGCTGTGTAAACTATAGAACTAGGCTAGCCCAGGTGTTACACTCATAGTATCCATTTGGAAAAGTCAAATAGGCTATTACAGCTGTATTTAAGGTAAAGGTAATGGTAATGAAACTTATTTTACTTACAGAATCCATTTATACTGTATTATTATATTGATATATTGCCATCGTAATATGTGGCAAAAAAGGGATTCTCAGAATCAGCCAATTCAGCCTACTACCAAAAGAATTAGGAAAATAATTTTTTAGCTGCTAAAAAAAGAATGTTTTAATGGAATTATTTTTATTTTTTAACAAATGTACAATGGGTATATAAAAGTAAATTAACATACTTGTTAATTTAAAATCAGTAAAATCCCTCACAAATCAGAAAACAGCTGTTTCCCGCCAATTCGTTTGTTTACCAGTGTAAACTACCTCGGTTCTCTCTCTCAGTAGTGTGCATATCTTTTCATGAAATACAAATTACTGTATCACAAAATTACGAAACCAAATCTATAAAGTTCATGACACCTCTGAAACGATGGTTTTTTTGGAAACTCACCCCATCGTAGGTAGGATAATACTTGTATATGCATTTTTTTTTTTTTAACTATCAAAATAGCAATTCTAAGTATTTTTAGAAGGGTTTTAAGTAATTGTGGATTTTAGCTATTCACGGGGGTGTGTGGTACACATCCCCCACGAATACAGGGGGTTTACTGCATACATATCCTTTCATGATATGTCCATAAACATAAAACTCCCAGAAGTTCACAACGCCATCGTACACTGCTGCCTGTGCCCGTCACGTGTGAAATTTAAAATAATTCCAATATTGTTGTATCAGTATTGCTTCATAACTTTGAAACCATTGCAACTGCTAACCCCAACGGAAACTTGATTTATCATAAAATCACAATTTTTTAAAGTATATTGTATTTTTCCTAACTATACAAACCTGAGGTCCTTTACATTAAGAATTACTTACGGCGAAGCTGGAAATGGCCGTTAAATTTTTTAACAAGGTGGTTAGGCAGTAACTACCATCCGGTAGGGGGGAATACCTGCCTGCCCGGATGTAAACATTCCCGTTTGCCTTTTGGCCCAGGTTTCAGATTGAAGGGTGGCATGAGGTGGGCATAAAATTGTAATGTAAAGGACCTAAGGTTTGTATAGTTAGGAAAAATGCAATTTACTTTGAAAAATTGTGATTTGTTCCTACTGTACACAATATACACACCATCGGTCCTTTACATTAGGAAGGCTCACTAGTTGGAGGGAGGAATCTGAGTGAGTCTCTTTGAACTGACTGGAGTTCTGCACACCTGGATTACTCCTCCTGGTTGAAAGAGTGAGGAGGAGTACCATGCCTCTGACATATTGATCGGAGTATAGTAACTGCAAGATCAAATGTGAAACATCTAGACCTTTTCGATTTTTCGAGTGAGTGAGTCATAACTCGTATGAAAGCAGGCTGAGAAGAATCTAAAGGGTCGAACCCTGAAAAAGGGTTTCCCTTACTGCCAGGGTCTCCTTCCTCCCCTTGCTAGAGGAAAGAGTGGAATTACTTCTATGGTTCTAGAGAAAAATAAAATGGGTCTCCGATGTGTAGACTTACCGCATCAGACACCAGTTCCAGCAAGTGTCGGTTCGAGTCCCATTCTCAGCCCGAACGAAGAGACAAAGTAGGACAAGGAAGGAGGAGGAGGAGAGGCCAATCATTCTTGGAATCCTTCTCACTTCCTGAACCATACACCTTAGGCAAAATGCTACCTGTCCTCTTGAAGGAGCCGGGTAAGAAAACACAACTTGTTGAGCAGCCACCAAAGGACCAAGGAAGAAAGTTTGAAGGGCCTGTGGCCAAAGACCCGAAGGCAGAAGACATAAATGTGGTCTAATGAAACCACATCTTGCTTCCAGACCGACAGAATCTTCCAAAATGTGAGGGATGGACCAGGCCACTGACTTTACGAGCTCTCGGGTGGAGTGTACAGGTGTCATCGTTGCCAGCTGTAGGGTACATCCTTCCAATCACCTCATGAAGCCAGAAGAAAGAAAGAAAGACGTGTCCTTAGACACTTCTTTCTTGGGAGAAGTCACTGCTAGCAAAACAGTTGACGACATCCAGGTTAGGGATGTCGAGCCTTTTTGGAAAGTACCGCAGCACCCTAACAGGACAAATTTGCTCTTGATCTGGGTCATTAATTACATATACAAAGTCCAGGGAGGAGAAGATCAAGGACGACTCGAACCTGGCAAATAAATGCCGACAGATTTGGAGTCCGCTACAACATCCGAGATAGAGTCGAGGCATTGATCTCCATCCCCTGTAGGTCCATGAAGATCGGCCATACTCTACGCCAAGGCGGAGCGAGATGAGAATTGGTCTTGAGAGGCAGATCTCTGTTTGATAACTCTTACAAGGGTGCGTGCAAAGCACGAGACAGGAACCCTAAACGAGAGCCACATGCCACCCAGGGACCTGAGGCCCCTGGGATGGCAAGACCAATAGAAGCTTCTCATCAGTATCTAAATCTCAACTGAGGAGAAAAAGGCTACTTTCAGTTGGAAGACTAGGAGAGACAGGGCCAACTTCCTTTACAACTGAATTGGAGAGAAGCAACCCTTGGCAGAGGAGACAAGGAAGTCCGCAACCTTCTGAAGAGCAGCTTTGACCAGAGAAAAAGTCCTGTCAACGACATCAACCAGCCAAGAAGGCTACAATCCCTGGGTAGTTCGGCAGAGGATAAGAGATACCCAGCTATCTCCATTGCCGCTCGGCAAGAAGCCTATGCTTGCAAGGGAAGCCATATAGTCTCTAGTCGTGAAGGGACAGGGATTGTGCTGCCTGAGGAACCGCTTCATGTGTCACTGACACAGAAGGTCGGGTCAGGGAGGAACTCTTCTCGGTGCCTCGGAAGCAGAGCTAGCAGGTCAGGCAAAAGGCGAAGTCTTCCAGCATTCATCTAAATTTGTGGTGAACGACACTTGCTGAACATCTTGCAAATTAGATAAATACGAAGGGAAGATGAAGACATCAAGGTTGTCCCTCTGTTTCAGCATGCATTACCGTAGCGGTCCGTGGGTCTGTCCCCGTCACTTGATGCCAGAGGCTAAGCTTGTCTGCCAATATATCCCATTGCCTGATGACTCTACGAAGTGCACCAAAGTTCACTCGAGCACCCGCAGTCAAGTCAAAGAAATATGAGGGAAACGAGACCCTCTTGTTTGCTGAAATATGCCACTTTGTGGTGTTGTTGCCTAACAACCCCACAGAGTATCTCTAAAAACCAATCCTGAAACTCTGGGAGGGTCAGGAAACTGCCTGGAGTTCCAGGATGTTGATAAGAAGATACTTATCGTCTTGGTCACACACCTTGAAGACAATTGTCTTACAAGTGTGAGCCTATTCCCTGGTCGGTGCATCTAAGAACAGAAGCATGTCTCAAGGATAATACGCGAACATATTCAGAGATTCCTGCTGATCAAGCACCAGCCTAAATCCTCCATCATCCTTCAAGAGATGAAAGGATTAAGAACTGGGAGCAGATATCCTTCATTCTCTATGAAGAGAATCAAAGGCAAAACTGCCCAAGGGGACAGCTTCTGCAGTGACGGCAGGACATGGAAGACGACTAGCTCTAGCTGGCCTGGCCACTCCCGATTATTATTATTATTAAAAAAGTTTAACCAGACCACTGAGCTGACTATCAGCTTTCATAGGTCTGGCCCGAAGGATTTGGATGAAATGACTGCTTCTTTAGCTGCTTTATCAGCCTCTTCATTTCCTTTAATCCCTACATGGGAAGGGATCCAGCATATTTCAATATTTTTTCCATCATTATACAATTTATGGAGTGAAAACTTAATTTGTTGTGAAAAATTTTTTTGATTATAGCTTTGAATGGCTTCTACAGCGCTTCTGGAGTCGCTATAAATGACAAAATTATTAAATGAGGTTTCTTTATTTTCATGGCTGATGCTATTGCATCATAACTCAGCTGTAAATACTGAGGCATTATTTGGTAGAGAGAACTGATACGCTTTGTCTTGGAATACTGTAGCACATCCCACTTTGTCTTGGAATACTGCAGCACATCCCACTTTGTCTTGGAATACTGCAGCACATCCCACTTTGTCTTGGAATACTGCAGCACATCCCACTTTGTCTTGGAATACTGCAGCACATCCCACTTTGTCTTGGAATGCAGCACTTCTGTTCTTGGAATCCCACTTTGTCAGGAACATGCAGCACATCCCACTTTGTCTTGGAATACTGCAGCACATCCCACTTTGTCTTGGAATACTGCAACACATCCCACTTTGTCTTGGAATACTGCAGCACATCCCACTTTGTCTTGGAATACTGCAGCACATCCCACTTTGTCTTGGAATACTGCAGCATCCCATCTTTGTCTTGGAATACTGCAGCACATCCCACTTTGTCTTGGAATACTGCAGCACATCCCACTTTGTCTTGGAATACTGCAGCACACATCCCACTTTGTCTTGGAATACTGCAGCACATCCCACTTTGTCTTGGAATACTGCAGCACATCCCACTTTGTCTTGGAATACTGCAGCACATCCCACTTTGTCTTAAGAATACTGCAGCACATCCCACTTTGTCTTGGAATACTGCAGCACATCCCACTTTGTCTTGGAATACTGGCAGCACATCCCACTTTGTCTTTACTGCAGCACATCCCACTTGTCTTGGAATACTGCAGCACATCCCACTTTGTCTTGGAATACTGCAGCACATCCCACTTTGTCTTGGAATACTTTGTCTTGGAATACTGCACATCCCACTTTGTCTTGGAATACTCAGCACATCCCACTTTGCACATCCCACTTTGTCTTGGAATACTGCAGCACATCCCACTTTGTCTTGGAATACTGCAGCACATCCCACTTTGTCTTGGAATACTGCAGCACATCCCACTTTGTCTTGGAATACTGCAGCACATCCCACTTTGTCTTGGAATACTGCACATGCTTTGTGTTCAGCAGCACATCCCACTTTGTCTTGGAATACTGCAGCACATCCCCACACATTTGTCTTGGAATACTGCAGCACATCCCACTTTGTCTTGGAATACTGCAGCACATCCACTTTGTCTTGGAATACTGCAGCACATCCCACTTTGTCTTGGAATACTGCAGCACATCCCACTTTGTCTTGGAATACTGCAGCACATCCCACTTTGTCTTGGAATACTGCAGCACATCCCACTTTGTCTTGGAATACTGCAGCACATCCCACTTTGTCTTGGAATACTGCAGCACATCCCACTTTGTCTTGGAATACTGCAGCACATCCCACTTTGTCTTGGAATACTGCAGCACATCCCACTTTGTCTTGGAATACTGCAGCACATCCCACTTTGTCTTGGAATACTGCAGCACACCCCACTTTGTCTTGGAATACTGCAGCACATCCCACTTTGTCTTGGAATACTGCAGCACATCCCACTTTGTCTTGGAATACTGCAGCACATCCCACTTTGTCTTGGAATACTGCAGCACATCCCACTTTGTCTTGGAATACTGCAGCACATCCCACTTTGTCTTGGAATACTGCAGCACATCTCACTTTGTCTTGGAATACTGCAGCACATCCCACTTTGTCTTGGAATACTGCAGCACATCCCACTTTGTCTTGGAATACTGCAGCACATCCCACTTTGTCTTGGAATACTGCAGCACATCCCACTTTGTCTTGGAATACTGCAGCACATCCCACTTTGTCTTGGAATACTGCAGCACATCCCACTTTGTCTTGGAATACTGCAGCACATCCCACTTTGTCTTGGAATACTGCAGCACATCCCACTTTGTCTTGGAATACTGCAGCACATCCCACTTTGTCTTGGAATACTGCAGCACATCCACTTTGTCTTGGAATACTGCAGCACATCCCACTTTGTCTTGGAATACTGCAGCACAATCCCACTTTGTCTTGGAATACTGCAGCACCCCACTTTGTCTTGGAATACTGCAGCACACCCCACTTTGTCTTGGAATACTGCAGCACACCCCACTTTGTCTTGGAATACTGCAGCACATCCCACTTTGTCTTGGAATACTGCAGCACATCCCACTTTGTCTTGGAATACTGCAGCACATCCCACTTTGTCTTGGAATACTGCAGCACATCCCACTTTGTCTTGGAATACTGCAGCACATCCCACTTTGTCTTGGAATACTGCAGCACATCCCACTTTGTCTTGGAATACTGCAGCACATCCCACTTTGTCTTGGAATACTGCAGCACATCCACTTTGTCTTGGAATACTGCAGCACATCCCACTTTGTCTTGGAATACTGCAGCACATCCCACTTTGTCTTGGAATACTGCAGCACATCCCACTTTGTCTTCTTGGCACAATACTGCAGCACATCCCACTTTGTCTTGGAATACTGCAGCACATCCCACTTTGTCTTGGAATACTGCAGCACATCCCACTTTGTCTTGGAATACTGCAGCACATCCCACTTTGTCTTGGAATACTGCAGCACATCCCACTTTGTCTTGGAATACTGCAGCACATCCCACTTTGTCTTGGAATACTGAGCACATCCCACTTTGTCTTGGAATACTGCAGCACATCCCACTTTGTCTTGGAATACTGCAGCACATCCCACTTTGTCTTGGAATACTGCAGCACATCCCACTTTGTCTTTGTAATACTGCAGCACATCTCACTTTGTCTTGGAATACTGCAGCACATCCCACTTTGTCTTGGAATACTGCAGCACATCCCACTTTGTCTTGGAATACTGCAGCACACCCCACTTTGTCTTGGAATACTGCAGCACATCCCACTTTGTCTTGGAATACTGCAGCACATCCCACTTTGTCTTGGAATACTGCAGCACATCCCACTTTGTCTTGGAATACTGCAGCACATCCCACTTTGTCTTGGAATACTGCAGCACATCCCACTTTGTCTTGGAATACTGCAGCACATCCCACTTTGTCTTGGAATACTGCAGCACATCCCACTTTGTCTAGGAATACTGCAGCACATCCCACTTTGTCTTGGAATACTGCAGCACATCCCACTTTGTCTAGGAATACTGCAGCACATCCCACTTTGTCTTGGAATACTGCAGCACATCTCACTTTGTCTTGGAATACTGCAGCACATCCCACTTTGTCTTGGAATACTGCAGCACATCCCACTTTGTCTTGGAATACTGCAGCACATCCCACTGTCTTGGAATACTGCAGCACATCTCACTTTGTCTTGGAATACTGCAGCACATCCCACTTTGTCTTGGAATACTGCAGCACATCCCACTTTGTCTTGGAATACTGCAGCACATCCCACTTTGTCTTGGAATACTGCAGCACATCCCACTTTGTCTTGGAATACTGCAGCACATCCAACTCCGTATTGTGACTTAGATCCGTCGGTGTATATTGTGTAATGTGGACCTTTTAACATTATGTTTTACTGTATGTTGTCTATGGTGTTCTGGGGTATATGAATAACTTTTTGATAAATATCTTAAGTGTACAAATTCTCATTTTATTCGTTCTCCAAGCATGGATAGATGTATGATATTTAGGGCAAAAGCCCAGGCACTGGGGCCAAGAAAGCCATTCAGCGCCGTAATGAGGAGAAAATAAATTATGTTAAGGTTATGAATTCATGAAGGAAATGATTAACAAATAAAATGAAGTGGTTAGACCAATAAATAAAGGTATGAAGTTTAATGAATGATATGACATATGCAGTAAATCCCCTGTGTTCACAGTCTCATGATTCGCGGACTCACATATTCATGGATTTCTTTGTGGAACGTATCTACCCATTATTCGTGGAAAATTCGCCCGTTCGCAGAATTTTTCACCGAGAAATATTCACTAATTACTATATTTTCATCTCATTTTCATGACTAAATGCACTTTTTATGATAAAACTATTAAAATACTCAGGTAATGCTCGAGTTACGATAATTCGATTTTGCAATGGGGTAAGCAGTTAATACCGACAGACAATATTACTGACAAAATACTTTCAAATTTTGCGCAGGTGCAGGTATCGAGAGAGACCAGATTACAATGACAATTTTTCCTCCATCTCTTTGTCCCACCTTCTAGATAAAAAAGTAAAAAAGAATGATAAAAGTATTGTTAGTAACGATATACACCTGTGTAAATGCGTACAGCCATAAACAACAGACCGAGAAACTGTTGTTTTGCTTATAACCAAATCGGATAACAACAGCCACTTACCTGGCATTTCAACCATCGTACAGTAATAAACAATTACCGTAGCTTATAGCGCAAATGATGTTAAGCAGAATAGGACTGATATATTTTTACATTACAGCGGACCCCTTGTATTCGCGGGGGATGGGTACCACACACCCCCGTGAATAGCTAAAATCTGTGAATACTTAAAACCCCTCTAAAAACACTTAGAACTGCCCATTTTGATAGTTTAAACACAAGAAAAACCCTGTAAAAATGCTTATACCTGAGTATTTTAATAGTTTTATCACAAAAAGTGCATTTATTCATGAAAATATGAAAATACAGTAATTAGTGAATATTTCTTGGTGAAAAATACCGCGAATGGGCGAATTTTCTGCAAATAATGGGTAGATATGTTCCATAGAGGAACCCGCGAATCGTGAGAACGTGAATACGGGGTTTTACTGTATACCTTTATTCGGTATGGATAAAAGATTGTCACAGAAATTTACTGCTAAATTTACACTACAAGTTGTAGCTGAAGCTGAGAAAACAATGTTCAAGCTGCTAATGACTATACTGTAAATTATTGTGCATCGGCAACATGGATGAAACTCGATCGTAATTAAAATTGGAGAAAGTATTTTAATCAAAACTACTGGGCATGCAAGAACACACAAATACGTAAAGCTCGTATTATGATGAAATCAAGTGAAAATAGCAAACGGAATCTTGAATTTTTTTTACACAAAAACATCCCCAAACGTCCATCATCATCTATTAACAAAAATAACAGATAAAAGTAATTTCACAACGAGACCTATTTCAGTTATATTCCAACTTAAAAACACTTCGTATAATGAAAAATAACCTTGCCCCATATAAATAAAGTATCTAGAGATTCATTTATGCTGTCTAGAAGCAAGAAAAGTGCTCTGAACTGAATTAAATATGGCGAAATAAACACACACAAACGATTTCCAAACCAAAACATTAAATGATCGCTTTGACCGCAATTTATAATACAAAAGCAATATAAGAATATATACATTATTATTGGATACAGTGAATTAAGGCCTAACATTTCAAAAGATGCATATTCGTTATGTTGACGTTTGTTTTGTAAATTACGACGTGAATACAGAGTACAGTATAATGTAGGCTACGCTACCGTATATGTATACAATATACTACAGTATAGTGTAGGGCTGTAGGCTAAGCTAATTCTTGTTATTCAATTTCTCTTTGCACTGAATTATCATAAGTCACTTTGCATGAACCTCCAGAATTAGCTGATATTAATAACTAATATACTGTGTATGTATAGAGTATACTTTATAGCGTAGGCTAAGCTACCATATATGTATACATGGTAACAGATACCCTAGTGTAAGCTAGGCTATGTTTGAGATACGGTTTGGTATTTCTTACATTTTTTCTAACAAACGATGGCTTTTTTTGGAACCTAACCCCATCGTCAGTAGGATAATACCTGTATAAGCATTTTTAGTTTGTTTTGTGTGTCTGAATTATCAAAATAGGCAGTTCTAAGTGTTTTTAGAAATAAATAAGGGTTTAGCTATAAATAAGGGGTGTGTATTTGAATACAGGGGTTTATACATACAAAATAAAAAATTTGTCATTAAAATTCTGTGATGTAATAAATTATTAGGAAAAAATTAAATATCGTTAAAAATTTTAATACACTTTAAAAAGATGATGATAGCAGAAATATCTGCTTCATCTCCCAAAATATCAGAGAGGGATTTACCCTGGAGATATCTTTCTCTCTGGTGAAAATATCTGGGGCACACCACCAGAATGTGCTCCACTGTTAGTGTCTCGTCACAGTAAGCACACTCTGAAGGGCTGCTTCCTTCTAAGATAAACTGATGGGTTAAAGGAATGTGCCCAACCCTTAATCTGGTTAAAATAACCTCTATTCGTCTGTCAAGTTGGAATGATGAGGACCATGGCAGTATATTATCCCTAATATTTCTATATTTTTTATTATTGGCAAGAAAAGGAGAAGTCCACTTTTCTTGCCATTCACTTAAAACATTAGATCTAATAGGACCTTTTAGGTCTGTATGAGGCACTTTTCTTTAAGAGGTTTCCGATAAAATACTAGCAGCTTTAGCTTCCCTGTCTGCCGTCTCATTTCCGCGAATCCCCACATGAGAAAGGACCCAACAGAAAGAGACTGATTTACGTCGACAATAGATACGAAAAGGCCACTCCTGAACTTTTTGAATTAATGGATGAAAGCTATTAAATTTTTTAATAGCTTCAAGTGCTTTTAGAATCTGAGTACATGACAAAATTAGTGTCACTACTTTGAAAAACTAAATCTGAGGCAGAGACTCTGACTGTTAATTCGGCAGTAAATATTGATGCAGTCGGGTAATTTAGCTGTGCATGCTGTTTCACCAAGGATTACAGCAAAACCAACACCACTATCTGACTTTGATCCATCTGTATAGCATGGGTAACATCGTGCTCTAAGAATTTTCCCCTAATCTCTTCTTCAGTACAGTCCTTTTTGTTTAACAATTTCTTACATACTAATGCTTCTGGAATAAGCCATGGAGGATTTACAGGATTTAAGATAATTATTCCTAACATCCTCATTCAGTCGAATTTGGAATGGTTTAGCCCTTGTACAAGAAAAACTTTGAGTCTATTTCCTTTAGTACTTGAAAGGAGGGATTTTTGGGAGCACTTTTCATTCTAGCCACGTATCGCAACCCTAGCTCTTGCCTTCTTATATCATGGGGAAAATGATCGGTATCAACGTATTTGCTTTCAACAGGTGAAGTTCTAAAAGCCCCTGAGCATATTCTCAACACCATGTTGTGTACAACATCCAGTTTCTTTAGCTTAGTTTTACAAGCTGAGAAATAAATTTGACAGCCATAGTCTAGCTTAGATCAACACAGAGTCAGTCATATAGCCTCAGAAAGGATTTCTTATCAGCCCCCAACTAAATCCAGAAACAACCTTTAAAATATTCAAAGATCGTTTAACATTGATCTTTAGGGCATTTATGTGGCTGACCCATGTTTATTTATGGTCTATAGTCATCCCCAGAAATTTTACTTCATTTTCGTAAGGAATGATAGACCCTTTTAGACTAAGTGTGGGAACCTCTACCACACGCCGGCACCTGGTAAATCTTACTGCAACTGTTTTGAAAGAGGAGAATTTATGGTTTAAAACCATTTTCATCATCCCACTCAGTAACAGTATTAATAGACCTTTGCAAATGTTTACATACAGATAAGGAATCATATCCTGTGCAGTATACTGCAAGGTCATCAACAAAAAGCAAGCATTTAACAGGGGGCAAGATTTTTTCAACCACACTATTTATTGCCACTGAAAAGTGTTACACTTAAAACGCTTCCTCGGGGAACTACTTCCTCCTGCATAAAAGGCTGGGAGAGGGAGTTTCCCACTCTTACCTTAAAAAACCTGTCTGTTAAAAAGGAATATATAAATCTGATCATTCTTCCACATATGCCCATCTTGTGCAATTGCTTCATGATGCCAATTCTCCAGATAGTGTCATATGCTTTCTCTAAGTCAAAAAATATGCCGATGGTCTGACATTGTTTGGTGAATCCTTGCTGGATTTGGTTGGTCAGCCTCAGCAAGGGATCACGAGTAGAGTGGTTTTTCCTGAAACCAAACTGAAATGGCTATATTAATCCTCTGGTATCCAGGTGCCAAACTAGTCTGGTATTTATCATTTTTGCCATCAGCTTACATGCACAGCTGGTAAGAGCTATTGGTCTATAGCTGGTGGCTTGGGAAGCACCTTTATTAGGCTTTGTAATAGGAACAATTATATTTTCCAGTGCTTGGGTAGAATTCCTGTTTCCCATATTTTGTTTATATTCTTGAGTAAATATTTTTTGGCACCATCTGGGAGATGTTTCAGCATTTCATATATGACTGTATCCTCACCTGGAGCTGTGGATTCACTTGAGGAGAGCGCCTCACAAAATTCTCTTAGGGAAAATTTGTAGTTGTATGGTTCAGATTTTCCCGAATCAAACTTCAGACACATTTCAGAATTCCAAATTCTTTGAAATTCTGGAGAATAATTGTTAGGGCTGGAAACTTTAGAAAAGTGTTTTCCTAGCTCACTGGCAACTTCAGTGGGCTCTGTGATTAGAGTGTCTTATTTTTAATGAGGGTAATGGTGATGCAACAAATTTTCCACTCAGTTTCCTTTTTTTTGCGCCACACAACTCTCAGTGGAGTCTTGGAGTTTATTCCATTAATATAGTAAAGACAACATTCTCTTTTGGCTAAAGCAAGATTGTAGATTAATTTAAGACTGAGAGGAGCCACTAGTTTTGTAACGTCTGTAGCACTTCCTAGTCACTTTCCTCAGAATACCACGTCTTATTCAACTAGGGAACTGAAGGTCTACGAGGTTTGTCTGTTGTTTTGGAATCAAGCCTTCAGCACTCTTCAGAGTAGATTAAATAAAGTAATCATAGGCATCTGGATGATAATGAAAGGACTCAAACTCCCTATCTAGATTGACACCCTTACTGAATTTATCCCAGTCTGCGTCCTCTACCTTCCACTTGGGTAAAACTTCAGATGGAGCATTCAGAGCATATTTCAAATGGATCGGGTAGTGATCACTTCCATTTAAATCTTCATTAACAGACCAATTAAAATCAAGGTGGATACTAGTTGAAGAAATACTAAGGTCCAGTGCAGAGAAATGATTATCGTGAATGTTGTGGAAAGTCATTGACCCATTATTATATAGGGTAACATCATTCCTGTTAATAATGTCTTCAATTAATTTCCCTTTACTGTCTAAAAATACACTTCCCCAAAGAGGGTTGTGGGCATTAAAATCACCTAGGAGAAATAAAGGTGCTGGAAGTTGGTCAATTAACGACTGAATATCTCCAATGTTAAAATCAAGGTCTGGTGGAAGGTATAAGGAGCAGATTGTTATCCTCTTTTCCAAAATGACTGAAATAGCGACAGCTTGTCTTTGTTGTATTTAGATTGTAACTCTGCTTGTGGAGTGCTGTAGAGATTTATATAATAATAATTGCAGCACCTCCATGGGCAACGATCACCAATTGGGGATATGATTTAAATATTGAATAATTTAGTCCAGGATTATAAACAGAGTTGCCTAACATTGTTTCCTGTAGGCATATAATCCCTGGATTAACTTTGTATAACTTTTCATGCATTAAAACTTTAAGGTCTTCTGTACGGGCTCTGAGACCTTTACAGTTCCACTGAAGAATATCGAGCAAGAATGCTAAGGAAATGGTAAAATGTGCTACTAAAACTCCCAATCATTTCCATTTTTTCAACAAACAGGGAAGAAGTACTGTTCCTTGGGTATGGTGGGAAATTCTCCTTTATAAGAGATTGTTTTCTTAATCCCTTTTCATCTGAATTGGTGTTCAGGAAAAAAAAAAAAAAAGTTTGATCTTCATATTTTTATTATGAACCTGATGTTCAGAATTATTGCTGTGGTTCTGTGCACCACTAATCCTATTTGTCTTAGGGCAGGCAAGACTGAATTGAACTCAGATTTTTTGTTCTGAAACTACTACTTTGGAACCACCTTTCTAGGAGGAGAGATGTCTTCCAAAACACTGAACCCATTTGCAAGTTTTTATTATAAAATTATCATTATTTTGGGAACTATTTCTTGTGCGTTTCTTGGTAGTTGCAACCTGTAGTTTTATTATTATTTTTGTTTGTTGGCTGTGCATATAATCCTGGATTCAATTCATTGATGGCTCTGAACTAGCTCTATCTAATTGGGATTGTTCCTTTTAGCTTATTTTTGTTTGAAGTATTTTCAGAATATTTTCCTGAATTATTAATTGATTTTGGGTTTTATTTTTGGAGATGAATCGACAGCTGTGGATTTGTTCTGAATCTACTTTTGGAAGATAAATTTTCTGTGCTTTTGGAAGTACAATTTTTGCTATTGGACTTCAAAGCACTTGCCGATTTGGGAAAGTTTCTCACCAGTTTGGAGATTTTCATTATTATTTATGGTTCGAGAAATACCAGGTTTGTGATATCTTCCATCAGACACAGTTATTGGTGGCCTTACATTGTTGGAAGTTTTCATAAGTTTTATTACAGAAGCATACGTAGTGTTGGCACTTTTGTTTGCCCCCATTACCAGTTTGGCGATTTTGCTTCACTAATGCTAATATGTTCATTATCTGCCACTGCCAACACTTCTTGTTCAAATTTATATCTGGGACAAGCCCTAGAATTTGGACATGTGTGATCACCCTTTGCAAAGAAAACAGTATCGGGCTGCTTTGCAATCATCAAAATTATCGTGCTCTGCAGAGCACACAGGACATCTTTATTGTTATCGCAAGAGTTTTGAATGTGGCCATATTCAAAGCATTTGCGACACTGTCTAGGACTTCTTTTATATTTTTTTAACCTGCATCCTCTCATGGCCAACAATGATGGTATCAGGTAGGTAATTGGAGGAGAAGGTTAAAGGATAGCTGCATCACCACCCAGTTTTTACATGAGATACACAAGGAGGCATCGATGGAGAATCTCCTCCTCTTTAAAAACATGCAAATCTTTTGAGTAAACTACTCCTTTCAGTGTATTAAAGAATCTGTGAGATGAAATAGATTCAATATTTCCACTTTCAGGAGGTTTAAAGTTAGCTAACAGAACTGCTTGAGTCTCATTTCCAGCTTTTATTAGAAGGTTCTTTCCATACCGTTTTAAATTTCCAATGGGAATGGAACCAACCTTGCTCTCAATGCAGTCAGCAGCTTTTATCAAATTTTCCCTCCCTCCTTGTAGATAGCAACATGCCATAAAGGGGAGGAAGAGCTCTGGTACATGGACTGGTCCATGGTCCATGTTCATTCATATTTTTTGGAAACAATCAAATCATCAAATGGCTCATCATTTAAGTTTTTCACTGAAAACACTTTCGTGCTGAGAACTGAGTCATTTAGAATGTGGCCATGGAGTCTTTGTTGTGCCTCACTAGCTTCCAAGGGAGAGGAAAATTTGACAAAAGCACAAAATGACTGCTTATCTTTTTTCTAGAATTAATTTAATTCTTTCCACTTTGCCAAATTGTTTCACTACACTGTATAAACATTCATAATCTAATGATAAGTTACATTAGTGCAATAAAGGACCCTATTATTTGAATCAAATCCACCAGATTTATTAACACCCTGGTGTCTCAGTGTTTGGTTCTGTCCAACAGCCAAAGCTTGTATCCATGTTCATGCCAGAAGTCGTTGCCAGTGCCGTTAAGTCATCGGATCCAGGGGAGGGAGAACTAAAAGCCAAATCCATAAGTTTAAACCAGTCCACATGCAAAGGTCCAAAAAGTGCACACCTGACACCCAAGAGCCCCGCACAGACCCCGACAGCATATCAAAAGGACAAACTGGGCAGCTCTACTGCTCAGCTTCCCCCACCCCAACACACTCCCAAAGCCCACGAAGAGACCCCAAGATGCCAAGCATGCACACATCAGACCACCACACACAAACTGGTTCATCCACCCACCCAAAACTGCTTGGTTATATCAAGAAAGTATCGTGGATCAGTCAGGTATTCGCATTCTCCACCAATGGCACAAGTGAGAGTTGACTCCCAACAGTCCACCCCATACCCTACCCTTTCAGGATAGCACCAATACGCTTGCAGTGGCCCAGGTATAAGCCAATCTGCCTGCTGGGAGTTCTGCCCCCACTAATGGGGACCGACTCCCCACTCCAACCGTACTTGTGGGCTTCTGGACAAAAGCCAGGAGTCCCACCTCCAAAAACCAGCCCTCCCCAGGATTCCAATAGGCTGGTCCCCAATGGTTCCACCTTCAAGATAGCAAATGGGAAAAATCCCATCACCATCTCTTAGGTCCAAACCATATCAGGTGGTGACTCAACCATCACAACTCCCACAATTAGCTTCGAATGCGAACCCCTTCCAAAAAACGATCCCTTCTCAGACACACCTAAGCAGTAAAATTTTGCGAACGTGGAGATGTCCACGCCATTTAAACCAAAAACTACGTAGGATGATTCATCAAGACCCGTGCCCAAAGGCCAGGGTCCCTTAGCCCCTCGCCTCGTCAAGGCGTCCTACTCGAGGGGCCATTGTCCAAGGAGGAGGTAATTTTAATATTATAAGTATTTGTACTGTATATTTATATTTAGCGACTCAAACAATCTCCTAGTTCTAATTGGGAAAGAGGTGAATGACTGTTTATAAACATCTCTTAGCCCAAATAATTTTTTGGTTGGAGAATCATTTGTCTGAATTCTCAGAGCACTCTTCACTGTTACTAGCTCTCTATGGAGAGAGGGAGAGGTAGGTCACCACATTCAACTTGCAAAGAAGACGGTGATGATCGAAAAGCTCCTGAACATATTCTAAGGCCTTCATTATGAACTGAGTTCAACGTTTTCAGAGTTGCGTCTGATGCCAAGCCATATATTTCGCTTCCATAATCAATGATAGACAGTGCTGTTGCTTTATACAGTACAGTAAGGGTATGTCTATCAGTTCCCCAAGTAGTGTTCGATAGTTTTTTAATTAGGTTTAATGCTCTTTTGCATTTTGATTTCATGTACCTTATGTGGGCTTTCCAGTTCAAGTGAGTATCGAATACTAATCCCAAAAACTTTGCTGTTTGGCCAGTTGGTATGGAATGATTTCTGATTTTTAAATTATTTCTTCACCTTTTTTCCACTTTATTTCTATAAAACATTACTGCTTGAGTCTTTTGTATAGAAAATCTGAAGCCTACAGATGAGGCCCATTCATCTATTTTTAGTTTTATTAAAGATTCGCTCAATGTTTTATGCGAGATGCTGAATAATATGTGGCAAAATTATACAAGTTAATTTTAATGTAGGTGAATGATATCAATTATAAAGTAAACAGTGTGCCACTAAGGAAATCTTATGGAATCCATTTTCAAGTGAAATGTACTTGACAATACATTTAATTCTCACTTTGCGATTTGTCAGAAAGTTTTGATATATTAGGTAAATGCCATGGATTTATTAACGTTTTAAAGTAAATATATGCCTTTTCAGTGTCAAAAAGACGGCAATAGTAATTTGTTTTGGAACAAACCCTTTTCATGTGGTCTTCCAAGTCAGACACAGAATCCAGTGTAGATCTGTTACATTGTGACCCAAATTGAGTGGGAGTCAAAATTTTATTTTCTCAAATGTGCCATGTTAGTTGAGCATTTACCATAGTAAACTAGTTGTTAAAGAAATTGGTCTGTAACTATTTACATTACTAGGATCTTTTCCAGGTTTGGGGATAGGAATAATTACAGCTTTATGCCAATCATTAGGAAATATATTTCAAAGCCATAAGTGGTTATAAAACTCTAAGTATGTCTTTGTCAAAGCTGCTAAATGGCAGACCATTTCAAAACAAATACTGTCACCTCCAAGAGCAGATTTATTGCTGTTCAAGAGGAAATTCTAACTCTTCCATATTAAATATATAAATCTTCTATTGTTTCAAAATTTATTGTTATTAATTCCATACTATTTTTCTTTGTGCAGAAATGCTCATCCAAATTTTTGTCACTACTTACTTTTGCTAAATTTTCCCCTATTACATTACTTGTTTCTTTAGGAACAAGTATTCTTTTCCCATCTTTTATTATGGTATGTCTAGTTGGTTTAACATGGGTGCCATTTATTTTCCTGAACTTTTCCCATATTTTTTGCTTGGGAGTATTATTAGAGATATCTGATACATATTTCCTCCATGAAATTATTCTTCCTTGAATTACTTCTCTTTTAAATTTTGCAGATATTTTGTTACAAGGAGGTTTTAATGTATCAATTTCTAATAATAATATAGTCATTTTTTGTGAAGTTCCTTCTAATCGGTAATGTTTTCGTTTATTTTACTGAACTTTCTATTCAAATTACCTGATCATCTTCCAATTTGGTGTTTTATTTTTATCAATTCTGTTAGTTTTTCAGACCCCCATGGGACTTTGTGTTTTGTTGGATGAGATTTGGATTTTAGTATTGCTTTATCAGCAGCATTTTTACTGAAATCAACAAGAAATTGATTAGTTTCATTATGATCTTTTAAATATTCAAATAGTGGGATATCCCTAGAGTGGATTTCATATTGCTCCTAATCTGCTTTATAAATGTTATATTGAGGGACATGCTTGGTGGGATTACTTTGTAATAATGAAATTAATATTAGGAAATGATCACTTGTATGCAAGTCGTCAACTGTATTCCAATCCAATCTGTCAACTATGTTTGTTGCACATAAGAGTTAGGCCAACTGAGGAAAATGTTCCATATGTTTTAGAAAAATAAGTGCTGATTTTGTTATTTAAATAGCATGTCATATGAATCTATGAATTCTTCAATTTTACTTCCTGCTCTATTTGAGTCTGTACAATTACAGTCCAACATCAGGTTATGGGCATTAATATCACCTACTATTAATGTAGGTTCCTTGGCATTATGAAGTAATTCTGTAAGTTTGTCAAAGTCATAATTTTTATTGGGTTGGTTGTGTATAAATTATAAATTCCATAATTATCGTTTCTTATTTGTATTCTAATACTCCATATTTACAGATCAGTAAAGTTTATAGGTACTTTGTCATAACATACTTTGTTATGTACATATATAGCAGTACCTAAATTTCCTTCTTCCTCTCTATATGAAGATGCTAAGGTATATTTACCTATTGTTGATACTGTTTTGTTGACATGTTGTAAATGTAATATCATTGGTTCGTATTCTTTTAGTAATTGTTGTATTTCTCCTAGGTGTAATATGGTCTGCCGGCCATTGACGTTCCATTGTATAATATAGCTATTGAAAATATTTTATTATATAGTGGTCGAGTTTTACTCTTTTTTTTTTTTTTTGTATTATCAACTTGGATTTTTTCTAATAATTTACTCATGACATTCATTTGTTTTTCTTTATGATATACTAAGTGCTCAATGCACATGCAACCTTTCTCATGGGTACTCAAATCTGTGGTTTCTTTTTTCTATATTTCATAAAATTTCTTATAATCTTTGTTAAACCATCTTTTGTTATGTTTTTGTTATTAGTACACAATGCAATGAAACAATCATTACATCCACAAGTGTTGTCATGTATATTTCTTTCTTTATTTGGTCTTGTTGTACCAATTATTGGTGATGGAGTAATCTCTTCTCCTTTGACATATTCACTGTTGTCTATGGTACAGTTGTCTTCCACTTCTTCAGTATTTTGGATATCTGTATCCATAGGTTTTACTATTATTTGAGGAGATAAGGTTATATTCTTAACATGTTTTTGTTCTTTCTTCATATCTTCTGCCTTTGATTTGACCAGTGTTTCTCTAACAATTGCTGGCTTCTTTGTTTTGGGTGGTGTTCTTTCCAATGGCCTTTTTTTTATCTTTAATTCCCACCCTATCATGTCCCTTCTCTGTTACTTCTGTAGTAGCATCCTCCTGTGTTCCTATTTGCATTAATATTTCAAATGAAGCCTGGATTTAAAAATTATCCATCTTATTTGAGAGTTACCTGTTTCTTTTTTTTTAAAATTTTAGCATTTTTATTTTTAAGATTAAAGTTCTTTTTGGATTTCCTTTTTTTGTCATTACTTATAAGTTTGGGTTTTTTTTGCAATTTCTCTAAATTTAAAAAATATTTTTATCAGATTTAAATATTGGAATAGATGACCTCAAAAAAATTTCACTTTTAATAATTGTATACAATTCGCTGTGGCAAAACATATACCTTAAAGGTAAAGTTTTTGTTGTTGTTGTATTTACTCTAAATCGATGATTTTTGTATATAACCAATTGTAAAACAATCAAAGCAATACAGAGAAAATATTATCACAAAATGATGCATGAATCGTGTTTTTCACTTTTATATTAATATTTTTTCAATAATTCACCATAAATCGAAATATTGTGCTACAGACTTCCAATTTGTTGCAAAATGAAGGTAAATGATTGAATATTACTAGAATGTAAGATTTTTTTGACCATTTTGGGAGTCAATTTTGATTTTAAAGGTTGAAAATTTTGGCACTTATCGTGATTTATATGAAAATATTTAAAAACTCTCAAAGCTACAACCATGGGTTGTTTCGTTGTATTCTACATGAAATTTACACATTTGGGGTTATAAAACTTTAAGTAAGGTTTAATATAAAATGGTGCAAAAATTACGACAAAGTGATTATTTGAATTTCTGAGAATTGTCTGATTTCCAGTGGGAGAAGAAAGAAATCTGCACTGGAGCAGCTGGATCACATCTTGTAAACAAAACAACAGCGTGATCCTTGAACTCCCAGCATCCCTCAAGGCGCGTGATTTAAAATTTTTGTCAAACTAGGCCTATAAGTATTTTTCTGACAATATTTAAAAACTTTTCAGTTTCATGGAGTTTTTCGTCCACCAATGGCACCCGACAGACAATTTTTGTTGACGTAAAATAAGTCCAGTCTACCTACCCCACCCCAAAGGGGATATTTCAAATGAATTTGATAAAATGTTATCCATATCATTTGTACCTGCTTCTTTATTCTTTACCATTTTACTTTTTTTTCCCTTGAGCATTAATTTCTTCTTGTGATTTACTTTTCTGTGCTTCCTTACTTCTATTTCTATGTATTTTTGTTTCATTATTGGTTCCTGGTATTGAAGAATATGTATGTTTCTTAGATGGATTGAACTTCTTTTAATTCCAACTCTTGTTCTTGTAACATTTTTTAATTCCAACTCAGCATCTTTTAACATTTGCATGACCTTGCATGATCTTGTCCACAGTTTCACATTTTGTGTCACCACATTTCCGTTGTGTGGCATGTTATGTCAGATCCACAATAAGCACATATCAACAAGTCAGGTTCGAGGGGACAGATTTTTCATTCCAATGATGTCCATATATTTACTATAATTTTGACCATCATCCTTTGGAACCAAGGTCTCAGTTCTCCATTTTGAAACAAAATTTTTATTTTTGAGTTAGATCTTGCCCTTAAATGTTATTTTTGCAATTCTTAATACTTTATTATTCTGTTTGCATTGGTATTATATATATCACAATCTTGGACTTTTGGTATATCTCATTTTAAGAGAGTCCAACAGCATATTCTTATCAACTGGTTTGGTCATTATTTTCAGGAAGTACAAGAATGATTACCCTGAATGCTGTTCAGTGTCATGCTTCTTTACTTTTACATTCACATTGTCGATACTTTTTATGGATAGATAGTCCTCAGACTGGTTTTTTCTTGTGGCTTCTACAAGCCACGTCTTCATTGTTTCTTGTCTAAACATCATTTTTGTCGTTGAGTGTCTTTTTAATAAGAAGTTTTCCAACTTTAGGGCTGAAAGTTGTTGTTCTGTTTCCATGGTTAGAAACCTTGACCAACTTTCACTCCTAAAGAGGGAGTCGAAATGAGTCAAGGTTGGGTCAACAAGATATTTACTTCTTTTCGATTTGTTGTGTATTGGAGCATATATAGGCTCATAGTATGATTACATTTGGATTCTTTTTTGTTTTTCTAAATAAAGGTTGTTACAAGGAGGAAAGCGGTTGTCACCTTGCCAAGTCACTACCATCAAAGGGCCCATGTTTACATCTTCACTTTCACTTAGCATAAAGATTTGAGGGGAAAAAAATTACCATTGAAAACCTTAAAAGATATCAGCTTTTACTAGAGTTTTATTCTTCCACCAATGGCACAAGTTCAAAAGACTCAAATTTCCACTCCCTACCCTACCCCAAAAGGGTTAACACAACATGATTCTCTGGCCCAAATGACTGCCAAACCCACTTGCTGGGACTGAGAGTATTACAAGAATACAATCATCCCCACCCTAATCATGTTATGAACAAACCGGATAGAATGAGAGAGTCCTATCCCCTCCACCAGACCCCTGGAATCCATGGTCCACAAGGTTAAATGAATAGTTCCACCTTTGAGCTATAAATTTGACAAGATTTGGTCTGAACATTGATCGGATGTCAGTTGATGGGAGACAGTTCCCACAATTTGTTGCAGGGACATAAAATATCCCAGCTATATCTTTTCCTTTATTCATCAGGTCCTATAAATTTTAGCAAAAGTGGAAAATTCCACAAAAATTAATCCAAACAAATGTATAATGATATATGGGACTCTTGGACTCAAACCATGGGAACAAATTCTGGGGTTCAAAAGACAATGTTCTTGTAAAGGTGGTCCCATATTACATGCAACAATATCAAAGAGGTATCTTGACACCTCCCCCTTTTTGCAAGTTACATACAGTGAACTATCAAGTTATAGTGTGCAAAGCAAATAATATACAGTGAGTTTATCAAGTAATAATGTGCAAAGCAAATAGCATGCAGTGAGTTTATCAAGTATGAATGTACAAAGTAAATTGCGTAAGTGGCACATGTGGGCTTTGTACACTATGTAGGTCTGTTTAATCTTGGAGATCTGCGATGGGTTTTTGGAGGGAAGTGACAAATTTTCCATGTCAGGGCTAAGGCCCACAGGGATTAAAGTTGGGAACTTGACCGGGATCGGGCACTGGGTATAGGAAGCGAAGGTTCCAACATAGCACTCAAACACTTGGGAGGCGGATCTCGTACTTGCGTGCCACCCAAGATGATCCCAGCCTTGTCCCATTGGTGGGATGTTGGGTCCTGAAGGTGGGCATGTTGGCCCACATTCAGCCTGGGCATGGGGTGGGCGTGGGTATCATAGCTGTGCTGCACTTGAGCAGCTCTGGCAGCGGCTCAGCGGTCATAGTCATGGGCCTTTTCTTGCCAATCTTCCGTGAACGACTGAGGATAGGCGGGCACACACATACAGAGGGGGACCATACAGTACCTGGGCAGGAGAGAGACCAGAGTGGTTGAGCATGTTTCGTAACTCGAGGAGGCCATGATCAAAGTTTTCGCAGACAATGTTTCTTGCCGGGGCCGTTTTGAGGATCAAGTGCTTGACAGCCTTGACAGCGGCCTCGGCATGTCCGTTAGACTACGGGTAGTGTGGTGACAAGGTTATATGGTGTACACCCCAATGCTCTGTGAAATTGGCAAATTCTTTGCTGGTAAACTCATCAGTGCGTAGGTGTAGGGGAACATCCACCTCTCTGAAGTAGCGGCAGAAGTGCCGTATGGTTGAGGTGGCGTTGGTGTCGCCCTTGCAAGGGACGACCACAGGCCAGCCGGAGAGGCAGTCAGTGACCAGAAGAAAGAACTTTCCTGCTGCCTGGAAGAAGTCTGCCAATACTGACTCAAAGGGCCTTGATGGGTGGTCATCACTGTGAAGGGGTTCCTGCTGTTAGCTGGGACACAGGACCTGGCAGGGTTTGCAGGCGGCGATGGCGTTGGTGATGTTGGAGACTATCCCAGGCCAGAAGATGGTATGTCAGGCCCAACATTTGGTAGCCTCAACACTTCAGTGGCTGTTGTGGAGTCTGGTGAGTGTGTGGTGACGGAGAGGTGCAGGAACCAGTATTCTTGCTCTGTACGGCACGAGGTTACCGTCAGTAGAGATGGCTTCTCGCAGCTTCCAGTACGGTAGTACAGAGGCGTGCAGGTCATACCGATTTGTGGGGGACCCAGAACATGCAATCACGAAGGTGAACGTAGGTGGGGTTGGCCTGTGCTGCTATCATGTCTTGAAGGGTCCGGTCAGTGTTGATGGTTGGGGCATCCTTGTCCTGGGAAGCTGTTGCAGCACTGATGACGGACCTGACGTGCTGTAACCTCAGCGCAGCCAGTCATATCCTCAGAGGTCGGGAAGCTGACTGGTGCATGGGAGAGTGCATCTGGGATGCATAGAGACTTGCCGGCGCGCCACACCGCAGTAAATTGGTACTGCGACATGCGCTCCTTCATTTGCTGAAGCCGTAGGTTTTCGACCATGTCCAGTGTGTAGTTGTTGATGATGGGCACCAGTGGATGATGGTTGGTTTACAGGGTGAAGGTTGGCAGTCCTTTAAGGTATAGGCGGCACTTTGTGAGGGCTCAAGATACTGCGAGCATCTCCAGCTCAATCGTCACATACCTTGTCTCGGCACCTCCGAGAAACGGGATCCACATTGGACTACTTGGAGACGTCCAGAGCCATGGTCCTGGGGGAGAGCGTAGCCTATCCTATAGAGATGAGATGCGTCGGTCTGGAGAATGGTCGACAGGGTTGGATCAAAAGCTACAAGAACAGGTGGGCTTGAGAGTGGTTGCTTCACGTGTTTGAAGGCTTGGTCACAGTCCGGTGTCCAAAGAAAAGAGCGCTTGGGGCTCATGAGTGGGTGAAGGGGCTGTGCAGTCAGGGCAATATCTGGGATAAACTCCGCCAACTGGTTTACCAACCCCATGAAGGAACGTAGGTCCGTCAGGTTGGACGGTAGTGGGAAGTCTTGTAGAGCGGCACCTCATCCTGGATCAGCAGCGATTCCCTCTTCAGAAAGGGTGAAGCCACAGAAATTCACTCGAGTCTCTGCCACTGTGAACTTGTCTCTGCTGAGAGTGATGCTGTGTTTGCAGCAGCGGGTGAGCAGTTGTGTGTTAGTAGGTCGTCGTCGAAGATGAGAATGTCACCAACAACCTTGACACACTTCTTCATGCTCTGGAGAGCCAGGTCACCTCGGTGGCAATAAGCATCACCAGTGGCAGCACAGCCCATGGGACCCCGGCAATGCTGGAAGCATCCATAAGGAGTAATAAAAGTGGTGAGGTGGCGGTCCTCTTCTGCTAGCTCCATCTGCCAGCAACCATGTAGTGTCCACATTGGTAAAGAACTTGGCAGTGGAGTCAACAGCACGGACAGAAGCTAAGAGCATGGGTGACGGGTGGGCTGGTCGGGAGATCTGAGCGTTCAGCTTGGTGAAATCCACTGTGATGCAAACTCCCTTGGTCTTTGGGACGACTAGAGGGTGGCACCATTCTGATGGCTCTCCACAAGGCTTAATGATTCCCAGCTGGACCATGGAGTTTAGTTCATTCTTGACAGGCTCGCGGAAAGCATAGGAGATCTGCCGTGGGGTGTGGATGGCAAATGGGACCGCATCATCCTTGAGGTGAATTTTCATGGGAGGGCCTGCCATTGGCCTTAATGGAGCTGCTTTAAGGTCTTCCTGTCATTGGCCAAGTGGTCCTGCCTCGCCACGATTCAAGTCCATAAAGGCGTTCAGACGCCAATCCCATCCTATGCACTCTGCAAGAAGTTGGCACCATCCCGCCAGGCTTTCCAAGGCCCATCCTACAGGTCACCCACGTTAACTGATGTAAGGAGCTACACCTCCATGCCAACACGACCCATGCTGAGGTACAAGAATATTTCTCACAAGCCTTCCAGGATGTGCTTGTGTCTAAGGAAGACCTTAAACCAGCTCCATTAAAGCCGATGGCAGGCCCTCATATAATTCACCTCAAGGAGGACGCAATCCAATTCACCGTCCCTGCGTGTAAAGCTTCACTCCGCAGGTTCTTAATATGTTCCTGGAGAACATTCAAGACCTCGTCCACACTCTGATCCATGTCTGGTGGTACGTTGAACATGTGTTCAAGTATCCTTTGTGTCTCCTGGCTAAGGCACATACGAAGTTGTATTAACTGCTTCCTGGCAGGTAATGCCCCTAGGTCCACCATCACACTGTACAGGCAGTCCCCAGCTAATGGCGTTGGTGGCTTGGCTTAATAGATCCAGTTTTATGACCATGGTTGTCTAGCAACAAAAATCAGCAATTTTCTGGGTGAGCTCCTCGTCCTGAAAATAGCCAATTTCTGCTTATCGGCACTGATAATTGGGTACTGGTGCCAATACTTACCTAACAGAGGCGCTGATAACCGAAAATCAGAACTTTTCGCAGGTTCGATAAGCCTGGAGAACATTGACCCGTCCACAAGCGATCCAGAAATCGCGTTGATTTTCAAGTATCCTTTGTGTTATCATCACACCCCAGAACGTTGATCCCCTTCCGATAACCGAGGACTGCCTGTAGTCATCCCAGCGCCTACGCCATTCCCTAAACACCTGGTATGTGGCATCAGGACGTAAGGGCAACAGGGCCTGGGCTATGGCCTTCTGTGGGGGTGGGTAATGGTACTGAGGATTGTGTAGGAAGTTGTTGTGAGTTTACTGGTGTTGCTTGCTGCTGGGCAGGGTTGAATGTAAGTAGCCGCAACAGGGCGGTGAAATGTTGAGCTTCCTCCTCTCTTCTTAAGTTGTCCTCTTGGTGGCGTAGATCATCTTCGTGATGAAACTGTTCCTCTTCTCTCCGACATGCAGCCAACTCAGCCTGTCGAGATTCCTCAAGGTATTTGATAAGGAGCCTTAACTCTACATTTGGAGCTGTGGGAGGCAGTAGTCAGGTGTGGTGACAGCAAAGGCAGGGTTGCCAGCATTGTAAAATCTGGTGGGGTTCGACGGTCTGTTGGTGAGACTGGTGTGAAGGCCACTGGTGGTCCTCAGGGTCCTGGTCTTGTTGTATATCTCCAGGTTTGTCTTGACGTGAGGCAGAAGTCATTATGAACCGTGTTCAGTAGTGTCATACACAGTTTAAAACGAGGAGAAAAGATGAGGGAGAATTTCTAGTTTTTATTATAAAAGTTACTGTAAATAATTCCACTGCATGGCAAGCGAACACTGGCAGGCAGGGGAGAATGGAGTGGGTCTGGGAGGGTTCCTGGAGAGTGGGTAGTCGGAAGGGTCCAGCAACTCACCTTGACGGTTGACTTGAGAAAAGTTGGCAGTGTGTGCTGTGAGGCTTAGTGCCTGCTTTGTTTATGGAACAATTGTTTCCTTGTTATGGGTGCACTCCTTTTCCCGGTGGTGATTATTTTTCTGTATACAGAGTTTACGTCTGTTGTGTTCGCTTTGGTAGCGACAGTCAAGTCTGGGTAATCATCGAGTCAGGGTCCAGACAGCATAGCAGCATGGGCAGGTAGTTGTTACCTGTTGGCCTCTACAGTGCTCGAGGATGTGAACTTTGTTCGAGATCGAGGATGAGTTGATGACTAACCCTAGTCATCTGTGGAGAGGAGGCATTCCTCTGGGACAGCAATTTGGCTGTCGCATCGACTCTGCTGTGAACGTCTGTGTTTCATGGAGATGATCCTGTTTGCCGTCAAGGGGTGGTTTTGACGACTTCACAGCAGTAGTTTGATGGTCATCCTCGATGACCTTTGATGGTCATCCGGTAACCCTTGTTTAGTGGTCTTGACATCTCTGGGGAGATGGTTTGCACTGTAGGAGGATTGTTAATTATCATTACAGATGTTTTATGTATTGAGTAATTGGTATTTATGATAATTTTCATTATTTGTGCTGCTTTATTGATTTCTGTTATTTGTGTATTTTTGGTTATGCCACGGTTTATGTTAATAATTGATGCCACTTTTAATCATTATGCTGTCTGGAATGTTTGTTTTCTTGATGTAGCTGAAGTGCTGTTCACTTTTATGGTACAGTATTTACTTTTTGCTTGTGTGGTTGTTTTATTTTAAAGTAATTAATTTTGCTACATCTTTGTTGTTTGACTGACTCTTTGGTTGTTTGATGTATATTTACTGATTTAAGCCAGACTTGACTCATTTGTAAATATGTACATATCTTAATGTTAATAAACTAGTATTAAGGTTATTCTGCTCATTTTGTTGTTCCCCTTTCCCCGTTGTCTGTCTCAATTTCTGCCAGTCATTCCAGTCCCGATATTTTTGTTTTAAAGAACCTGCTGAACCGACTGCAGTTTATTACAGTGCTTAATGATGAGTGTGGGTGGACATCTCTTGGGCTCCATAGCTGGGTGGGGGTAATGGGGTCCCACTGTATGGCTGGGGAGGGGCACAAGAGAAATACAACCCACTAAAATCAAAGCACTAATATTACACTGCACAGGCACTTCACAAACATTGAACAAACACTGTAAGGTCCTGCAGAAACGCCACACCAATACTGTAAGATCCACATGCGATCAAAAAATATCCACAGGCAATCGAGGGGTAGTGGCGGCTCGATTTGAATGCTGGATTTGGCATTCCCTTGAAATGCTGGATGGTTTAGTCACTGCGCCATGGTGATATATGATAATGACTTGTAGAAGATGAAGGTTGCAGGGATGGAGAAATAATATCCCGAGTCACAGGTTGCTGTATTCCATACAGCAAACAGGTATACTGTACTGTATACAGAGAGGCTCTGCAGTGCGTACAATTCATGCCAAGAGGAGCAGGAAGAGTAGTCATGCTCATGTGCTGAGTGCAGATTCATGTGCATGCGTTAGCAACAGACAATATTCATGAAATACAGAATGCATATACATACAGTAATATATACAGTAATCCAGTCTGTATATTGAGTAGGAACAAATGAAACTCATCCTAAATGGGGTGAAACCTGCATAATTTTTCTTTTGTAATATTAAATGTATTGCTAAGAAATTCACAATCTCGTGGAAAAACACTTTGTGTAATAAAAATCCACAATTATATAGTAAACTATATTAATATGTAAAATACAAAAGCAAAGACTTTCAAATACCTGAACAGTATTTGTCATCAGTGTTTACATTAAAATACTGATGAGGAACACTGTTCAGGTGTTCAAAAGTCTTTGCTTTCAAACTATACATAGTAATATACTTAATTATATACAGGTAACTAAATTTTTATTACACATTCAATAAATCATATAAGGAATTTAGTTAAATTTAAGAAATATTAGTGCAGAACAGCCAATAACCATGTTTGAATCGTTAAAACAAATTACAACTGACCTTCAAATATTAAAAACTTACTTTAATGCATTAGCAAGCTGCATGATGTACTTAGCTGATCTCTTTTCGTCAAAATGTCCGTTGGGTTGTGACTGCATCTCTTTGTATAACTCCCCACGTGGTGCAAACTCCAATATCAAGTACACTCGAGTTTCGTCATGGAAGTAGCCATAGAGGCGCAGGATGTTTGGGTGTCTGAAAATAACACAGATCCTTAGTTTAAATGATCAAATCCACAAGGCAAAAGTAGTGAGGGGTATACAGTGTAATCTACAATTTTCTCACTTGCAGTTCAAAATTTACTTTTAACAGACATGAAAATACAAAATTGCAAATTTTGAAGTAATTTGTATTTTTCCTAACATACAAATCTGAAGGTCTTTACACAGGGATGTTGCTTGCAAACACGAGCTGGAATGGCCGTTAACTTCCAAACAAGGTCGTTAGCTACTGACAGTAGGGGGAAGCCCTGCCCACTCATAGATCTGCACTCCACTTTGCCTTTTGGCCCAGGTACCAGAGAGGGGTGGCTGAGGCAGGCCGTAAAGACCCCCAGGTTTGTATGTTAGGAAAAATAAATATCAATTTAAAATTTGTTCCTGTGCAAATACAAACCTTTAGTCTTTACATAGGAGACTTACCCTTTGGATGGTGGATTCTGGGTAAATCTCTGAACTGACTGGAAGTACTACCCAACCGGGAATACTCTTCCTGGTCTCGCAGGGCTGAAGAAGGAGTGCTATGCCTCTGGTCTGTTGAACATATGGGATGTTCAACCGCCAGACTTCTGGGCCTGAATTAGTAATGAGTTTGTGTCATTCTGAGGAAAAAGGCTTAGATGAACCCATAGTGTTGGAGATAATAAAAGGATAATAAAACCAATAGGTTTGTTTTATTGTCAGGCCTTCTCTCCCCTTGCTAATCTAGCTTATAGACAGGGTACTCAGTTATCTAAACTCACCTGCATGGCATGCCAGTGCAGCATGTGACAGCTCGCCACCTGCCTCTTTGCCCTACGAGAGAGAGGGAAGGTAAAAGAGAAAGGGGAGGAGGCCAGTCACTCTCACACATTCTCTCTTTCTACTGGACACCTACGTGAGATGCTACCTATTCCTCTAGGGGAGCCGGGTGAACTACACAGCTTGTTGAGTAGCCACCACAGGACCCAAGGAAAAAGTGTCCAAGGACCTGTGGACAACATTCCAAAGGTAGAAGGATGTGAATGTGGTTTGTCGGGACCACACTCCCACCCTTAATACCTGTAAAACTGACAGGTTCTTCCAGAATGCGCGGGACAGACCAATGCCCCTAACCTCGTGAGCTCTTACTCGGAACATACTCCCATCGACCTCATCTGACGCAGAGAACGCTTGCTTGATTTTCTCATGAAGCCAGAAAGAATGGTGTTCTTGGACACCTCTTTCTTGGTTGAGCCAATACCAACGAAGAGTTGTTGACACTCATGCCCAAGATATTGAGTTCTCTTAGATAGTGCCGCAACACTCTAACTGAACACAGTAGCATCTTGTCTTGATTATTACTGACAAAGTCTTCTAGGGAGGGGATAGAAAAGCACTCGAATCTGGTGTAAGGTACCGACAGATTCTGAGTCTTCACTACAAATTCTGAGACAAACTCAAGCGTGACAGATCCCCATCCCTGAAAGTGTTTAACATAGAAGGAAAGGCCATGTAACTCACCAACTCTCTTCGTTGATGCCAGGGCAAGCAAGAGCACAGTCATGATGGTCAGATCCCTGTCTGACGACTCTCATAAAGGCTCATAGGGCGCATGAATCAGGCTCCATAAGACAAGAATCACATCCCACTCAAGGGGCCTGTGTTCCCTGGGAGGGCATGACTGTTCGAAGCTTCTCAACAGCATAGAGATGTCCCAAGAGAAAAAGAGATCGCTACCCTTCAAGCGCAAGACTTGACCAAAGGCAGCTCTGTAGCCCTTAAAAGCTGAGACAGAGAGAAGCTTCTTTCAGTGAAGAAAGACAAGAAAGTTGCTACCTGCTGAAGAGTAGCTTCGACCGGAGAGATACCCTGTCGACGACACCACCCACAGAAGACAGCCCATTTTCCCTAGTACACAGCCACCGAGGATTTATGAAGGCATCCAGATATCTCTGTTGCTGTGCGGCAAGAAAAGCCTCTCACTCGCAAGAGATGCTGGATAGTCTCCAGGCGTGAAGTGACATACCTCTCACAGCCTGTTGATACCTCTCGATGTACGGCTTGTACGGCAGGTCTGGATACCACTCGGCATGTGGCCACTTGGGAGCCATCAGGGTCATTCCAAGATTCGGGGTGATCATGACCCTGTTGATCACCTGACAAACCAGACAAAATGGAGGGACGGCATAGGCCTCGAGATTGTCCCACGGGTGTTGGCAGGCATCTTCTACTGCTGCCCATGGGTCCGGTACAATAAAACAGAACATTGGCAGCTTTCTGTTGTGCTGGGTTGCATAGAGGTCTATTGTTGGGAGGTACCATAAATCAAAACAATCTTTCTGCAATGTCTGGGTGTAGGGACCACTCTGTCCCTGGACACTGAGTTTGTCTGCCACTATGTTCCGGTTTCCCGGAATGTACCTAGCTGACTGCTGCACCATGTGCGCTACTGCCCACTGGTGCACCTGCACTGTCAACATGTGGAGCTGAAAGAAAACCAATACCCCCTGCTTGCTGATATATGCCACTACTGTGGTATTGCCACTCATCACCACCATGGAGTGCCCCATCACTCAATCCTGGAACTCTTGGAGAGCTAAAAACACTACCCGAGTTTCATGATATTGATGTGGTGTCATCTGTCATTCAGGTTCCAAACACCTGAAACCAGCAACTCTTCCAGGTGTGCACCCCATCGCTCGGTCGATGCATCTGAAAACAGAAGCATCTTGGGAAGGGGAGTGCCTAATGACATTACAAAGAGGTTCCTGTCATCTGACCACCGGGCTAAGTCCGTCCTTCCTTCCTCCAAGAGAGGAATCAGGATGAATGGGGAGTCCCTTGCTGGAGACCAATTTGAGAAGGTGGTCTCTGTCCTGGAGCAACTGTGGCCAAGAACTCGCCAGGACTAGCCAACTGTCGAGATATCTCAGAAGACGTATCCCGTCTGAATGGGCCTTAAGCTGAGACAAGGGTGAACACTCGGGTGGACACCTGGGGAGCTGTTGAGAGCCCGAAACAAAATGCCCTGGTCTGGAACACCTTTTCCCCAAGGGTAAAGCAGAAGTACTTGCAAGAGGACCAGTGGATAGGTATTTGAAAATGCATCCTTCAAGTCCACTGAAAGCATGAAGTCGGACTCCCTGATGGGATCCAGTAATGACTGTACTGTTTTCATCTTGAACCGAGTCTGATGAACTAACCAGCTCAGGGGAGAGATATCGATGACTGGTCTCCAACTACCCGCTGTCTTCTCTATGAGAAGAAGACAGCTGTAAATCCCGGAGACCAATCTGTCACGACTTCTACAATGCCTTTCTTCAGCATCGCCTTCACCTCTTCCCACAGGGTGCACTCCTTCAGCGAGCTGGTAATGCAAATCTGGAAGTGGACCTGAATGTTGGAGAGGGGTGGCGGGAACTTGAAGGGTACTAGATATCATACCCGAAGGACATCCACTACCCAGGTTTCCCCTCTGCATCACTGCCATGTTGCCCAATGGCTCAACAGGCAACCCCCCACACATGGCAGCAAGCGGGAAGAAACACTGCCCCTAGCGTTCTCCCTTCTTCTTACCCTTCCCCCTTTCCTAAGCTGGGCAGAGGGCTGAAAGGAGCACCGCTATGCACCTTTCCTAGCAAGGGCAGAAGAAGACTGGGTGTTCCTAGAACCCGAAGAGGAAGGGCCAGCCTGACCTGGTTAGGATGCAGTGTGATGCGAAGACCCAGAGGTCTTGGCCACTGCTCGGTGAACAAGCATGTTATTATTTTCTATCCTTAGCCTGTCCACTGTGGCCTCCATTTCTCCTCTGGGGAAGTGGAACCCAGTACCGATCCATTCCTCAGTGCCAATGTTGACTCCAAACCGACAAACCTGGTAAGCTGAGACAACACAGCGTCTTCTCTTGAGCAACAGGTTTGCCTGCAGGTTAGCTGTCTGGTGGGCTAGGCAGGAGATGGCCCTACCTCTACACAACATCAGTCTCATGAATGTGGCTTCCTCCTTGGAACTACAAGACCCCAAAGAGGAAGAAGGGATCTTAGCTACTGCAAAGGACCAGAGATCTATCAAGGAAACCACCTGCCTCCTGCTATGAAAGGAAAATGCTTTATGCACGGTGGTGGTCCAGCAATAGACCCAGACACAGGCGAACCTGGTCTGGGTCAACCTGTTTGGTCAGCAAAGGCCTCTCCGAGGGATTGTAGTATTTCCTCTGGCAGGGGAGAGGCTGAGGAAGTGTCTTGCATTATCGGCTAGACCTAAGTGAGTTCTCCTGCTCAGACACAAGAGAATTCACCTGGTACAAGACCCCTTCGGCAAGTCGCCACCATGGCTAGCCCATCGAGACTCTGGGTTCCTTTTGGGGTTCCCAAAAGGCCTTGATGGCTGAAGAACAGTCCACGGTCTCTTAAGATCATTAAACTTCCATATTAAATGAATGATCTCCAAAAAACTCCTCTGCAACTCAGGGGTGTCCGAGTTCTGGGGGATAGGGCCCTCAAGCCCTTCCAGATGACCCTCTTCCCTGGCTATTCCCTCTGCAGTGACGCTTTCCAGAGCACCCTGGTGATCTCTCTACCACTTGAGCATACAACCAGTCCAGCACAAGGACTGAACCCAGACTGTATGCTTCCGTGGTTAGGCTGGGATAGGAGTGTGAACATTCCTGGTCCCAAACACTAGGCCTGTCCGTCTCCTGGCTTCTAGAAAACCACGAGGAGTTGGAAGGGACAGGTGAGAGATCCCTAGCACCCTTACCGGAACCCAGTATCGATCCGTTCCTCAGTGCCAATGTTGACTCCAAACCAACAAACCTGGTAAGCTGAGACAACACAGTGTCTTCTCTTGAGCAACAGGTTTGCCTGCAGGTTAGCTGTCTAGTGGGCTAGGCAGGAGATGGCCCTACCTCTACACAACATCAGTCTCATGAATGTGGCTTCCTCCTTGGAACTACAAGACCCCAAAGAGGAAGAAAGCGATCTTAGCCACTGCAAAGGACCCAAAAAAGAGCTTACCGGAAGCTCTTTGTTGGGCAAGTCGGTAGAGTTGTGGCCTCACACTCGCTAGGCCTGAGTTTGACTCTCTGGTCGGCTGATGAAGAGTTAGAGGAATTTATTTCTGATGACAGAAATTCATTTCTCGCTATAATGTGGTTTGGATTCCACAATAAGCTGTAGGTCCTGTTGCTAAGTAACTAATTGGTTCTTAGCCACGTTAAATGTCTAATCCTTCAGGCCAGCCCTAGGAGAGCTGTTAATCAGCTCAGTGGTCTGGTAAAACTAAGATATACTTAACTTTTTAACCCTTACCGGATCTGCCAGAGGCCTAAGCCCCAGCAGGTGAGTAAGGCCGTGAGTGGTTGTCAACCAGTGGTGATGGCAGCCTTACAGATTGGGGAGAGCAGTCCCGTTCACGTGAACATGAATTGGGGCTGCCCTGAAGATGTACTACAGCCTTCTTTGAAGCCAGGGCCTCTACAGTAGTAGACTGGATGGGGGACCTCCTTTTGCCTTTCCTAAGTGAGTGGGCCGGCAGGCCGGCATTACCTTTCTGGGACTTTAGAACAGGAAGGGAGTGACCGTCTGCAGGGTCTCTACTCACTATCTTTCGCTGGACCGTGGATGCAGCCGGGCCTGGGTCCATAGACCAGGGACCTTACCAGCCTGGGAAGGTGATTTCCTGGGACCAGCACTGGTGCAGTGAGGGTTCATGGAACCCTGGGCAGCAGTTGGGAAGCTGCAGTACTAGTAGTACCATTAGCGAGAGACCCTGTACCCTCCATGGAAGAAGGCTGGCCATCAGAAACCCTACAGGACCTCTTATGGTTGGGAGAGGCAGCCTTCTTCTTCCTCTGCTTACTAGCTTTGGAAGAAGGGGAGGTGGTGACAGCACACGACAAAGATGAAAACAAAGACGACTACGACAAGGACTTCTGATCCCTCTTCTTCAACTTCTTACTTCTTCCAGTCGCGGCAGGCCTTGGACAACAGGGGCGTGGAGAAGGATGTCACCAAGGGAAGATGATGTACAGGGTAACACTTGCGGGCACACTACTGGAGGCATGTCCACAGATATCACTGATGTAGTGGTGGCCCTTGAGCTGGTAGACACTGCAACCATAGTAGTGACAGTTACAGTGGAAGCAGTTACTGTTAGGCCTTTGGAGGCCTCAAGTGGGAGATCAAGCCCTCGACACTCAGCTCCCATGAGAGGCCTAGGGATCGCCATAACTCCCTATGGCCCTTGGGCTCCACAACATCTGTAAGACAAGTTGGGTTAGGCGAGGCAATCTCCCTTCACCATAAGGAGTGTCCTCCCGAGGACAATTCCCCCTCTGAGCAAATGGAGACCGCCGGAGAGTAGTCAACCAGTTAGTCGTTCCCCTTTACTGGCTCTCTGCTGATGAAGCAGGAGATAGCAAAGGAGATACCGCTCCCTTAGTAGTAGCAACAGCAGGTGAAAGCTTGGCCAGGGGCAAAACCCAATATGAGAGAATCTCGGGTGTCACTGGCAGAGTATTGCACTCCAGAGAAACTTTCTTTTCTCTCTTCTTTTTCCAAGCAAACTTCACCCACTGTTCAGAAGGCCAGACTCAACACTCACTCGACTATTTTGATTGCAGTCATGCTTCCTGCATGACGTACACAGTATGAAGGTCTATCTCTTCCGAGGAAAGGAAGTGATTACAAGGTTTGTTTTTACCTGGGCAACACCTTATAACAAATGGTTTCCTCTTCCCAGGCTGCTGAGTTAGGGGTTTGCATTATAGATATACAGTAGACCTCCAGTATTAGCAGGGGATAGGGACCACAACCACCATCAATAAGCTGAAATCCATGGTAAGTTGGAATCCCCCCTCTAAAAATGCTTATAACTGCCTATTTTAATAGTTAAAACACCAAAGACCCCCCTCTGAAAATGCTTATAACTGCCCATTTTAATGGCTAAAAAACCAAATACAGAGTTGGGTTACGACGGGCTCGGCTTTCGCTGTTCCGAGAGTATGACGCTTTTCAAATGTATTCATAAAAAATTATTTCCTGAGTTACAATGCATGTTCCAGGTTTATGACACTGACAATGCCGATCCAACAGAAGAAATATGGCACCAAAATGGCAGATTGGTCAATATTTGGATTTTTTTTTAATGAAAAACTCAATAAAATTGCAGGATTCGTTGTTTTCAAGACACCCAAAGGATTAAAAGTAAGGTTTTCTTACGATTCTCAACGGTAATATTTCGGATGTCTCAGTCAACGCATACAACGGAAGAAAATTCACATTTGCAGATGTTTTCAGTGGAATATTCACTAATTACTGATTTTTATTTTATTTTCATAACTATACATTTTTATGATAAAACAATGATTTACTAATTTTCAAATACTATTACGGTAACCACAGCAAAGTATTGATAAAATTTTAAACTAAAATCCTGTGAAATCACAAAATTGCTTACCAATGTAATCACTTCATTCAACCTCTCTCTCTCTCTCTTTTTGTACTAATGGTTTAAAGAAATATGGATTACTGTATAAAAACAAAAATATACTAAAGTTCCATCGTCGTTGTGTTACAATTTTTTTTATTGCTTTGACATAGGCTTCATGATGACACGATATCAGCTCGAGGGATTAGAAAGAGCCAATAACAGAGCTCGTAGCAACCCCCTCTCTCCATGACGATACACTATTGGCCGGAAGGACTGAATGTAGCCAATAACAACTTGTAACAACCCCCTCCTCCCCCCCTCTCGCTCACCTTGAAGACATGCTATTGGCAAGAAGGATGGGATTTTAACCAACCACAAAGCTTGCACCTCAAGGGCTTTGCATACACTAAAAGGAGGGTGAGTAGTATTTCTCTCTCTCTCTGAGATGAGAGAGACGTCTTATGTAACAGACCCCCACTGGTTAGTGCTAATTCCTAAACTGTTTTCGGCAGTTTCATGGTTTTATCACTCGCCCTCAAACTGCCCCCCCCCTTTTTTTTTTTTTTGGGGGTGTTTTTTGGATCATCCTCGACGTTTGGAAGTATTTATCTTCGTGGAAGTCTATTGGATACCATGACTCAACATGAGAAACGACCGCCGACTTCTGGTTACTTCATGGACGAAGCTCGCCTTCCTGTTTCGAAGAAAAGAGCCAGAATCGACCAGGCAACACCTCAACAATCCACCCACCCATCTTCCCCTTCGCCTTCCACCTCCTCTTCCTTGCAAACCCTTCCTCCTCGTCCTCCAAGGTCTTTGCACCCTCATCCTCCTCCTCCTTCCTACCCCAATCATCCTCACTATTTACCCCCTCCCCCTCCAGTCTCCGACACGAATGAGTACCCTCCATTACCGAAATTTCAAGTGCTTCCAGCTGAAGGAAGGACCTCGAACGCTGCAGTAGTGGCTCTTCAACAAAACAACCCTGGCATCAACATCTCAGCATGGCCGAACCACAGAGGAGAATTCACCATTACTCCAAAAGATCGAGCAACAGTCAACCTCCTGAAGGACAACACAGACTTTCAGTTACTGAACCCAAATGAGAAGCTGAACAAGGCCGTCATTTGTAATTACCCAACAGAGCTCCCTCTGGATCCTCTTCTGGAGCTCCCCCATATTGTGAATGTTGAGAGGTGCTTAACCAGAGATAAAGTACCTTCACGGAAGATCCTCACCACCTTCAGAGGACCAGTCCCGAGCCAAGTATGGCTTAGGATATGGGGATACTTCCCCACAGAGGAATTCACCCCAGAGCCCTCTCAGGTGCTACAAATGCCAACGCTACGGCCATCACCAGGGCCGTTGCAGAGGCCCTGCCATTTGTGCCATCTGCAGCAGGAGGCATGAAACAAAGCTGTCTGGAAAAGTTGAAAAAAGGGGAACCTACGACACTTAAGTGCCCCAACTGTTCTGAAAAACATCATGCATGGTTCAAACGTTGCAGTGCCCGACTATCCTGCATCGCACAGGTGAAAGCAAGAGCCAATCCATCAAGACCAACTCCTCCACAAGCACTGGCACCCAGACCAATGACACCCCCAAGAGCAAAGAGCTATAACTACCAAACAAGCGGTGGAAGCAGCGCCTGTTTTGTGTCACGAGAAAGGGACTCAGACTGAGCAGCCAATACCCCAAACCCCTTCCTCCTCAAGCCACTTCAAACCTTGAACCCGTTTTGTGTTGCGAAAAAGAGACTCAAACTGAGCAACCAGCACCCCCAACACCTCAATCAACTCAAACCTCTTCCCTTCCTCGTCAACCTACTTCACACCCCGTCATCGAATCGCTTGGCAACATGGAAGAGCAAACCCCGAAGGTGCTTTTAACTACAACAAACCTCTTTGACATCCTTAGCAAATGTGCTTACCATGTGAGATGGGAGTGAGGATATAACCCTAAAAATGACTGGACATTTTTAGGTGGTTATCTGGCATTTCCATCTCCGACAATTTCCTCAAGCAGCAACTCTGTCACGATCTCTCTGATAGTAGTCAATCCATTGATTGGCGACTAACTCCTATTTCCCCCTAAAATCCCTTCTTTTCTCCTCTTTTCGACCACCTAACGTCTAACGACCAAAAATTTCCAACTATCGCTCTAACTACCACTTAAGCTATTACTTCTATTTGTGTTGCTTTCTCTAAAGCTTCAAATTCTTCTTTTCCTCCATTGATCCCTACCACTAAATGTGAGGGAAAAGAAATATTTGTGCTTTGCCAATGTCTGCCAATTGGTCTTTAAACCTGGAGTTCGTGTTTCATGTCTTTAGCGTCCTTGTCTGTTTTTTTCGCTTTGTTTTGTTTGTACTTAACTCTCCTTGAATTTTGTTTTCCTTGCGTTTTCTGTGCGTTACCGCATCAGTCTGCTATTAACCACTCAAGTGATCGAAAGGCTGTCACACTGTCCCCATGTGTGAACTTCAGTTCGCTTGACGTGCGTTCCTAATTTGCATAAGACTTCATTATTTCGCTTCACCATACGATACAGTTCCGAGTGTCGTCAAGAAGTCGATTGGATCATCGATTTGTGGAATTTACTTCAGCACGCTTGGAATTTATCTACTTCAGCACACTTGGAATTTATTTACTTCAGCACCCTTGAAAATACTGTTATACAAGGAATGATTATGAAAACAACGCCTTCTGTGTCTTCAGTTTTACAAATTTAAGTACATTATTACTAAGGTACCATTATTAGTTTAAATAGGATATTGGCCAAGTTATGTAATTACTATTTTAATTATAATTACAAAATATTGAAATAGTATATTTTCATCCTGATGTTGAGAGAGTATTCCCCCACACTAAAGGATCGATGCTTTTTTCCGTTTTTCAAATTTAAATATAGTATTAAATCTCCATAGATTTTCTGTTGTTTCCAATTTTTCTCTGACGATTAATAATTCATTTTCCTTACTGGCTATCTACCACGTGCCAGAACTCGCTACTATCTCTCTTTCTCTCCAACTGATGGGTGCCTTAGGGCTCAAAGAGGTTTGCAACCTCGCCTGTTAACCTTTCATTCCACAAACTAACTGTATGCCCATCAATCATAAATAAAGCAATCACCTAAATATCCTTAACTTCACCTTCACATAAAAAAAATTACTTATGGGCTGCTCTATGAGCAAGAGCCCGTGCTGGCATAAGGCCAGCTTAATCAAAAACAACAACAGGATTAGAGAGAGAGAGAGAGAGAGAGAGAGAGAGAGAGAGAGAGAGAATGATGGCACAAGAATTTTTAAATTTCTGGGAGATGGTGAGGACTAACCACATTTTGTATGATAAATAAATGATTTACCTTATAATAAGTACTAATTTTCAAACATTAATAAAATTAAATAATAATCATATACTGTAATTACATTTATGCATTTTTATATTAAATTATTTCAATTTTTAAATAAACAAATATAAACCCCCATCTTTTGCCCAAAACTTTGAAGCTATGGGGGAGGGTTAACTGTCAAATATGTCAAATTACTTAAAATTTCTGACCAAGGGTAGAAGATCAATTTCTCCCTTCCTTCCTCTCTCTCTCTCACCATAGGGCAGAATGAGAAATTGATAGACATATCAATAGATTATTAGTTCAGTACTTAGTTCAGCCCTTCTCTCTCTTTCTCTCAGGAAAAGATACTGCTAATTTGAGTCTCTTTACATATGCAAACTGCTTGTGTGTATCTTCATAGTGTTTTAAAAATGCGTAGTAAAGGCAGTAGTACATCTTTGGAAGACAAGAAAAAAATTTTTTTTGTTGTCAATCGCAGTAAAGATAAATGGATTACCATTCCTCGAGAGACTAAAGAGATAAACCTCTCTCTCTCTCTCTCTTTTGCCCGTGCTGGCACAAGAATGGCTGAATGTAAGTCATAGTGGTAACTCACTCTCTCTTTTTTGGCTGGAAAAGGGTACTAATGTTTAAGATGACTTTGAAATTATACTAATAATATAATTTCGGGTAACTCACTCTCTCTTTTTTGGCTGGAAAAGGGTATTAATGTTTAAGATGACTTTGAAATGATACTATTAATATAATTTCAAAGACTAATACGGTATTAATAGGATAATAATTTTCTTTTTTGGCTGGAAAAGGGTACTAATGTTTAAGATGATTTTGAAATGATACTAATAATATAATTTCAAAGATTAATACAGTATTAATAGGATAATAATTTAAGTTATATTTGATGTAGGATGATACTAAGAATACATTTGGTATTTGAACTTTCAAGATAGGCAGTCTTAAGCATGTTTAGAGGGGATTTTTGCTTTTCCAAAGATCTTGCATTTCTGCAGTAGGTTCTGGAACCTATTCCCATGTAAAAATGGGGGAGCACTGGAGTTCTGTGAAATTCAAATCTTTTCCTGGTAGATAAGCAGTGAGGCACACAGTCTCTCTCTCTCTCTGTCTAGCTCCAAAACAGCAGAATGGTAAAATTTTGGAGGTTTTTTTATGACCCAATAAAAATGCAGGTTACATCATTTTCAAGATACTCAAAGGATTAAAAGCAAGGTTTTCTTATGATTTTCGACAATTATTTTGGTTTATGACGATTTTCGGCTTACGACGCGGCGTCAGAACGGAACCCCGTCGTAAACCGGAGACTGCCTTTATACCTGAAACTATCATCATAAAACATTTTAATATTTCATATTAGAAGACCCTTCTAAAAATGCTTATAACTGCCCATTTTAATGTTTGAAAACCAAATATACCTGAAACTATCATTCTAAAACACTTTAATATTTCATATTAAAGTGTTTAATATTTTTACCTTTAAAAATATATGGTTTACAGCTACGAGTGAACACTCCTACAACTGTTACTCTTAACAAGGCAAAAACTAATCAAGTTATCCCTATATTCAGGCACATACATTTTCTTTCATACAGTAGTATTCAAGGCTTACCGTTCTCTTAACGTAGATGGGGTGACATTGGTACATTCTCAAGTACAGGGACACAGTTAAGTACTGTACTTAAATACTACAAATATTTTAAGTAATTTGAAATTTTCCTAACATATAAACCTGAATGTCTTTACATATGGATATTGCTTGCAGCAGCAAGCTGGAACGAGCACTGAACCTTTAACAAGATAGTTAATTACACACAGTGTAGGTTGGAGTCTCACCCATCCAGTCGGTAAGCATTCACTTTGCCTTTCAGCCCAGGTAGCAGAATGAGGGGTGGCATGAGGTGGGCCATTATTGTAGAGACCTTCAGGTTTGTATGTAAGGAAAAATACAAATTACTTTAAAAATTTGTTTGTTCCTACACAAATACAAACCTTCGTTCTTCACATATGGAGACTTACTTCTTGGTGGGAGGATTCTGAGCAAATCTCTGAACCAACTGGTAGTTCGACTCACCTAGGCCTCTCTTCCTGGTCATCTGTTGAGCAAATGGGATGCTCAACTGTCAGACTTCTGGGCCTTTCGAATTAATGAGTTTGTCTTGATTCAAAAAGGGCTTGGATGAACCCATAGCGTCGGAGACAATAAAAGGCTAATAAAACCAACGGGGTTTTGTTCTATTGTCAGCCCCTCTCTCCCCTTGCTAGAGAGAGAGGGAGGATTTACATTTAATAATCTACAGTGTTTAGATTATAGACAGGGTACTCAGTTATCTAACTAGCCAGTATCGCATGCCCATCCAGCAGGTGATGGTTCACCAACTGTCCCGTTACCCTACGGGAGAGGAAGGGTACAAAAAGAGAAAGGGAGGAGGCCAATCACTCACACATACTCTCTTTTGCAACCGTACCCCGTAGGCGAGATGCTACCTGACCCCCTAGGGGAGCTGGGTGAGCTACACAACTTGTTGAGCAGCCACCACAGGACCCAAGGTAAAAGTGTCCAAGGACCTGTGGGCAATGTCCCGAAGGTAGAGGGACATGAATGTGGTTTGTCATGACCACATTCCCGCCCTTAGTACCTGTAGAACCAACAGGTTCTTCCTCAACACAAGGGACGGACCAGTGTCCCTAACCCCATGAGGTCTACTCGAAACATACTCCTGTCTACTTTATCACACGTAGAGTATGTTCGCTTGATTGTCTCATGAAGCCAGAAAAAATCGTGTTCTTGAACACTTTTTTTTCTTGGTCGGGCCAGTACTAACGAAGTGTCATTAGTACCACAGAACTCTAACTGGACAAAAAAGTAGTATCACATCACAATCACTACCCACAAGGTCTTTCAGGGAGGGGACTAAAAGGGATTGAATCTGGTGCCAGGGACTGATAAATTCTGATTCTTTGCTATGAATTCTGGGACAAACTCGAGCATGACAGATTCCCATCTCCTCGAGTGCTAGCATCGAAGGCCATGTAGCTCGGCAACTCTCTTGCTGTCGGGAAGATGCAAAAAACAGCGCTAGAGGAAAAGGACAGTACTTTCTTTAATGAAGAATTGGATAGTCAAGCTACATATAATATAAATATAGCTATTAGTTTAGATGAATTTGAAGACTAGTTGATAGGGTGGTTCCATCTTCTGATGAGAACATAAAGGGTTGGAGTGAGTTCATGTCAGAAGGGAAACCACCTCCTTTGCAGTGTAGTTTTTTCAATGGTAGAGAAAAGGATAAATTTGTTTACCCCAATTTCAAGCACCAATTTGATAATGTCAATGGTTTTAAGAAACATTATTCTGATTCTGCTAAGTTATCATATTTACTTGGGTATCTTAAAGGTTATGCTCTTAAACAAGTCAGTCATTTGTCTGTCAGTAATGAAAATTATGCTGTTGCAATAAAGTTACTTGATGAAGAGTTTCTAGACAAAAATTTTATTATTGATGAAACTCTAAAGAATATATTAAGTTCAGCTCCAAGTAATGAGCATGATTCAGAGTTCACAAATATTAAATTGTACATATCTGAAGTTAGGTCTTAAATATTTAAGTGAACTCCAGAAGTATGGGGTTGATTTTTTGGAGGAGGAGAATACTCCAGGGAATATATTTGTGAGCCATATAATCATGAGCAAATTACCTAAAGTAGTATTAAGAGAGTTAATTAATAAAACCACTAATAATTACCCTACATTGACTGAAATTGTTGACAATTATAAAGATGCTCTGAAAACCCTAAGTAAGACAAATGCAGCCAGTAAAGGAATAAAAGAAAGAAAAAAACAACCTAGTAATAATGTAGCTGGAGGCCTAATGCAGGTTAACCCTTAAATGCCGAGCAGCTGTTTACAAAAGTGTCTCCTGTATGCCGGCGGGGTTTGAGAGTTAGCACTGAAGCGGAAAGAAAGTTTTTTTTCAAAAAATCACAGCACGCTTAGTTTTTAAGATTAAGAGTTCATTTTTGGCTCCTCCTTTTGTCATTGCCTGAAGTCTAGTATGCAACCATCAGAAATGAAAAATAAAAATATCATTATCATATATAAATATTGGAATATATGACAGCGCAAAAAAATTTTTTCATATATAATTGTATACAAATCGCACTGTGAGCAAAACGGTTAAAGCTAATGAGTTATTTTTTTTTCCTTGTATTGTACACTAAATTGCAATAATTTTGGTATATAACAAATTGTAAAACGATCAAAGCAACAGAGAAAATATCACAAAATGATGCATGAATTCGTAACGCGCGGATGTAAAAAAAGTTTTTTTTTTTAAATTCACCATAAATCGAAATATTGTGCTAGAGACTTCCCGTTTGTTGCAAAATGAAGGTAAATGATTGAATATTACTAGAATGTAAGAGTTTTAGCTTACAATTGCATTTTTCTACCATTTTGGTAGAGTCAAAATTGACCGAAGGTCGAATTTTTTCTTTTTATCATGATTTATATGAAAATATTTCAAAACTGATAAAAGCTACAACCATGAGTTATTTTTTGTATTTTACATGAAAATGTGGAATCCAAGTGTAAGCTTCATAATTGGCAGGATCTACTATTATTTCTTCAATAATTCCTTCTTTCGATTGATTATCAAAGACTTCCTCATATTTCTTTACTAAATCATTCCTATTAAGAAGTTCCATAGTTTTATCTAACACTTCTAAGTGCTACAAAATGATTAGAACGTACTTTGGTGATTTTGGTGACGGGGAAATTGCTCCCATAGCAGTGACGGAATGCGTGGGAGTTTCGCATGAGGTAGAAATAGACAAGAAGGACCAGCAAGCACAGGAGTCATCAGGGACGTTACCACCAGACAAAGTCTTGGAAGCTTTTTTCTTGTTCTTCCTCCTCCATTGAACAGGGGACCAGTCATGACACTCATCACAGACACTTTCAGGATTACAGTCATGCCCTCTGCAACTCATGCAAAGGACATGAGGGTCAACATCAGCAGATGAGCAGTAATGGTTGCAAGGCTTAGAGGTGGCACTAGGACACACGCGCTTAGTACCAGCCTTCCACTCATCATACTTATCAGATGATTCGTGGGTTTGCATGATACACTTATCACAAACACAAGAATATGTATAAGATATTGCATAAAACAACAAGAAACAATCCCATGGGGAATGTCGAACAAAAAACCAAAGCAATACAGCAGGCAGGGCAGGGGGTACAAGAGAGTTCCACATCGCACAACAGCCAATAGCAAAGTGAATGCTTACCATCTGGGTGGGCAGGACTCCCACCAAGCGGATGGTAGTTAAATACCTAACCACTGGTTGAACGGCCATTTTCCAGTTATGCTGAAACAAATTCTTCATATAAAGACCAATGGTTTGTATACAGTATTGTGTGGAAACATGGCATTCTCCCATTATTTGACATTCACTTCTTTATAAACTGACCTTTAACCCTTAAGGGACGGCATAATTTATCAATGTGCAACACCCCAGACTGGGGAAACTTTGAGGTCGGCAAAATAAAAAAAAAACCACATCAATGGAAAGAGAATGACACGTACATTCACACTGTATAAATAAAAAAATTCTAAAAAATTTTCCCCACCTTCCACGAGAAGTTGAAAATGACTATTTACAACCCCTTGTGGGGCCTCATTTACAAGACAATTGAAAATTTTACCAACTTCTATATGTTTTTTCTAATAAATAAATTTATTGTATTTTGTAAAATTATTATTACTGCTCACACAATATCAAAACAGATAAGAAATAAAAGCAGTAACAAATTTTTGGCATATTTGTTGTAAAATATTCACGTAAGTTTACGAGAAGGAAGATTCAGTAACTTTTTTTTTTTACTTTTACATGTTTTTTCTAATATTTCTTTGCAATTTTCTTTGTAAAATTACATTTAAAACCGACATACTATCGTAAAAACAAAAAAACAAAAACAACAGCAACCCCTTTCGATATTTACAAGCAAATTTACAAAAGACTCATGTGAGAGAGAAATGCAGTACTTTCCCCCTTGAAGTCACAAGCATTACTGATACTGGCCTAACTCTCACTTCTGTATAAAAGTTGCCATTAGTGAATTTATAGCATATAGAAGTATTGGCACCTTTGTTTCAAATCATTATTACCATAACAATGGTGCGTAATTCTGCTTCACACTGAAGCTCAATCCCTCCACCTCCTCAAACCTGTTTTACTTCACACTGAAGATCAATCCGTCCCTTAAGGGTTAAACTGGGGGTAGACAGTACAATAAAAAAATAAAAAAAAAAAAAATACAAAAATGAACTCTGAAGAAACTAACCGTAAATGAGCCTGAATTTCAATTTCTCTTCTGAGCTGATGTTCAACATTAGCTTTGGCCAACTGCGATTTAAAAAGCACTTTAAGGGCAATGATAAATTTGCTTTTTTTCTCTCTGGCAAGGTAAACATTTCCAAATTTACCTTTGCCTAGTGGCCGTCCAACCTCAAAATCGTCCACGGTCCACTTTCGCCTTTCTCTCTCCCTGTTGAAATGAAGCTGTTACCATGATACAAGGATAAAATTATTGTTCAACTACTACCTGGTCCAAAGGTAAAATTCTGGTATTAAAACAAAGTAAAGCTAAATGAGCTGAGGCAAACTTTTAGGTAATTTCCTCCTCGTTACTTTAACAAAAGTCCAGATTTTACCTTACCTTGTGGTTTCCTTCTCATTCTGGACATTAGAATGATTGCTCTCTTGCAGTGGTAGACATCTTGATCCCATCAGATGCTTATTATCTTTATTTTCTTTTCCACTCATTCTGTGCAACTATCTGTAACAAACAATTACATTTATCCCATTGGAAAAACAGAGAATTTAATGTCAGTTATAGTAAAATTTAAACTAATTTTAACCACATACAAACACATTACTGAACTCTGCACAATACAGTAGCACTCGATTCCAGGCATCCTTCAGAAAAATTCACCATTTCTATTTATCTGAGGGTTTGCGAACAACCTTACTGGTGAAAACTAGCTGCACAACGAAATAGTTTGAACCATCTGCAGCCTGGAAGGGTTGAAAGGAAGGCTAATGTTTATTACAAAGTATTGGGTGGGTTTGTATGTGAAAAAATGAATTTTAGTTTCAAGAAGTATATTTACTTCCACATACACCCGGTACTTTATGTGAGCCTTAGTAACTACTGTACTTAGGCGAGAGGCCTTGTTACAAAAAATTATTAAGAGGACCTGGAATCTGCAGGAATAGAATAGAATATGTATACAGTATTCCCCAACATTTTTGCGCAGATAGGTTCTAGAACCCACCGCGAAAATGCAAAATACCCTCTAAAAATGCTTGTAGCTGCTTATAACTGCCAAAGACCATGTACCCCTTAAATTAAAATGCTTATAACTCTATCTTAAAAGTTCACAGCCTTATTTGGTAGTTCAAATATAAATATTCCTTGAATTATCATACTAAAACAATTTAATATAAGTCGAAACAAAAATACACCCAAACCATCATCCCAAAACACACTAAATCATCTTATAGTACCTCCCTTTCACAACTGTTACTCTTACATATATACGTCCTTAAATCGCTTATAAAAATTATTTACTAAGAAATTTTAAAATATTAATATCAATGTAAACAGAAAAATATCTGTAAAATGTTTCATACAAATTAAATATCTTTAATACAAATTAAATAACTCTGTCTTACAGAACATTTGACAACTAATCAAGTTACCCTTGTATATGTAAGCATAGCCGTTTTCTCTCATAGTAATGAAGTCGTTCCGTTTTCCTTTTACATTGGTAAGAGCAATTGAAATGATCATAAATTCACTTTTTTTCTTAGAGCAACACTGTTTACAGTATTCACTAATTACTGTGTTTTTTCATATTGTGTTCGTGGCTAAATAAGACATCTTTCAACATATACTGTACTCCCTTATCGCCTTAACCTGTGCAGCATAAGCCTTTACCACAGATAGGAGCACAAGTGTTCTCATTTCTTCCAAACTGAGTTAGGGCAACAAAAACCTTTAACCACCAATCTATTTTTAGAAGTTTGAAGTTTTCTCAACCTCGTTTTTACGAACTTCTTTATTCTGTCACTTTCTCCTTGTTCTGAAATGCTCTATGTCTCTATGTTTTAGAACTGCACATTTGCAGTTTGTAAACAGTACAGGTAAAATTAGATCAATTCAAAATTATCTACTGTACGGTTAAAGACAAACAGAAAAACAGTGCTGTAATGTGTAGGTTGGCTAACTTCAAACGAGAGAGAGAGAGAGAGAGAGAGAGAGAGAGAGAGAGAGAGAGAGAGAGAGAGAGAGAGAGAGAGAGAGAAATTACAAGAAAATTGACCACTGATTAGCAACACTCCCATTCTTGTCATGTTAACCGTTTAACGCCGACTGGACGTATTTTACGTCGACGAAAATTGTCTGTCGGGTGCCAAGTGGATGTAAAATACGTTGACTACAAAAAGTTTAAATATTCGCGGAAAAATACTTACCTATAGGCCTAGTTTGCGAAAAATTTTAAATCATGTGCCTTGAGGGATGCTGGGAGTTCACGGATCACGCTGCTGTTTTGTTTAAAAGCGTGATCCAGCTGCGCATGCGCGAATTTCTTTCTTCTCCCACTAGAAAGCATCAGAGATGCATCTCAGAAATTCTTTCATCACTTTGTCGTAAGTTTTGCACCGTTTTATATTAGCCATTACATAAAGTTTTATGTATGAAAATGTGTGCAATTTCATGTAAAATACAACAAAAAACAACCCATGATTGTAGCTTTTATTACTTTTGAAATATTTTCATATAAATCACGATAAGTGCCAAAATTTCAACCTTCGGTCAACTTTGACTCGACCGAAATGGTCGAAAAATGCAGTTGTAAGCTAAAACTCTTACATTCTAGTAACATCCAATCATTTACCTTCATTTTGCAACAAATAGGAAGTCTCTAGTACAATATTTCGATTTATGGCGAATTTAAAATAAAACTTTTTCTTACGTCCGTGTAGGTAACAAACGAAAATCTCAAAAATTTTCGTCACTTTGTCATAATGTTTGCACCGTTTTATATTAGCCATTACATAAAGCTTTATATATGAAAATGTGCGCAATTTCATGTAAAATACAACAAAAAACAACCCATGGTTGTAGCTTTTATTACTTTTGAAATATTTTCATATAAATCACGATAACTGCCAAAATTTCAACCTTCGGTCAACTTTGACTAGACCAAAATGGTTGAAAAATGCAATTGTAAGCTAAAACTCTTACATTCTAGTAACATTCAATCATTTACCTTCATTTTGCAACAAACAGGAAGTCTCTAGCACAATATTTTGATTTATGGTGAATTTTTGAAAAAACTTTTTCCTTACCTCAGCGCGCAGTAACTCGGCTGAAAATCTCAGAATTTCTTTAGTCACCTTGTCGTAATTTTCACACCGTTTTCTATTAGGCGTTACATAAAGTGTTATACACAAAAATGTGCGCAATTTCATGTAGAATACAACAAAAAATAACTCATGGTTGTAGCTTTTGTCAGTTTTGAAATATTTTCATATAAATCACGATAAATAGAAAAAATTCGACCTTCCGTCAACTTTAACTCGACCGAATGGTCAAAAACTGCAATTGTAAGCTAAAACACTTACAGTCTAGCAATATTCAATCAATTACCTTCATTTTGCAACAAACGGGAAGTCTCTAGCACAATATTTCGATTTATGGTGAATTTTTGAAAAAACTTTTTTTTTATGTCCACGTGTTACGAATTCATGCATCATTTTGTGATATTTTCTCTGTGTTGCTTTGATCGTTTTACAATTTGTTATATACCAAAATCATTGCAATTTAGAGTACAATACAATGAAAAAAAAAAAAACTCATTAGCTTTAATCGTTTTGCTCACAGCGCGATTTGTATACAATTATATATGAAATTTTTTTTTTCGCAGTCATATATTTCAATATTTATATATAATGATTTTTTTTTTAATTTCTGATGGTTGCACACTAAACTTCTGGCAATACAAAAAAAGGAGCCAAAAATGAACTCAATCTTAAAAACTAAGCGTGCTGTGATTTTTTGAAAAAATTTTTTTTCAGCTTTGGGGCTAACTCCCAAACGCCGTCAGCATACAGCAGACACTTTTGTAAATAGAGGCTCGGCGTTTAAGGGTTAAATGACATGTCTAACAGCTTTTGCCTTCCACCGTCTCACAAAAGGGGAGGGAAGAATTTGTTTGTTCAAGATAATATGAATTTTGTATTACAGTTTTATTATTATTATTTAATTTTATTAATCTTATTAATATTTGAAAATTAGTACTTATTATTACGTAAAAAGTTTACCATACATATAAACATACCTGTATACATGTACCATAAAAATTCATCTCACAGAGAGAGAGAGAGAGAGAAATTATTACTTTTAATATTTAATGTTATTGAATTTACACATAAAAGCTTTAAAACTTATAAATTACATAAAAAAATGAAACAAACACTTTTGCTGGGTTTCTCAGTGTTCGGATAAAAAAATGAAACAAACACTTTTGCTGGGTTTCTCAGTGTTCGGAAATGTTCGCGTGTCTGTGAAAAACTCGTGTATGACAATTAGTTGGGTTCCAATGAAAAATTCCTGTGTCTGTGAATTCGTGCAACTCAAATCGCCCAAGTTTGAGGTATTGCTCTACTACCAACCTCTCTCTTTTCAGCTCTTGACCTCTATGATTTAGTAAATTCGGTTTGAAGGTTTCAGAGCCAAACGAACAGCGTTGGCAATGCCAGGTATATGATGAAGCAAAACGAACATTATTGCTGGCTATAGATTCAGACATTTGAATACATACATGCACACATACACACAAACTTATATGGTATACAGGCTAGTCTCTCTCTCTCTCTCTCAAACAGATAAAAAATTTATAGTATTTGGAAACAAGTGTAATCTCTCTCTGAAATAGATGAAAAAGTGTTACATGGCAGCACTCACTGTATTCATGCGTGGTGAGTGGAAGGGAATGTCATTTCGCTTTGCGCTTCTGGTCAGTATAGGTGAAGTATCTACAGTAGTAGGCTCTGGATACAATTGGGTAAATCCCTCTCTCTCTCTCTCTCCTTCTACAGGCAGTCCCCGGTTATCAACGGGGTTGGGGTTCCGTTCCCGACAGCATGATGATAACCGAAAATCAACGACAACTGAACAATCGTCACTGGTAACTGGGAATCGGTGTCAAAAATCCAGTTATCGTCATCGCCAGACAAGCATCATAAAACCAGATCACCACTAGCTGGGGACTGCCTGTACTTCCTTGTTGACTCACGTTGGTTGATAAATATGTGGTTGTGATTCCATCACTCTCTCCCCCTTTATATAATTCATAATTAGAAGCAATACTTACATGCACAATGGGCACCGTGCTAAGTACCAGCCCCTTGGGATGTACGTAAAGAGCAACAAAATGTGTACATGTATATATATATGTAATACATATATATAAATAATTACAAAAACACATACACAAAGCCTACATATCACATACATGTACATGGATTTTACATGTGCACATTATATATATATATATATATATATATATATATATATATATATATATATATATATATATATATATATATATATAAACACATTCCGTATGAATATATTCATACAGACATACCTCTCAACTCACATCAAACATTGAGCCTTGCAGATATGTATTACATTAACAAGAGATTTGGTTACATAGCGAAAGCAATGTTTACATGTAAAATGGGTGCCGTGTTTAGTAAAGTATCTCTTAGTTTAACCAGACCACTGAGCTGGTTAACAGCTCTCCTAGGGCTGGCCCGAAGGATTAGATTTATTTTACGTGGCTAAAAGCCAACTGGTTACCTAGCAACTGGACCTACAGCTTATTGTGGAATCGGAACCACATTATGACGAGAAATGAATTTCTGTCACCAGAAATAAATTCCTCTAATTCTTCACTGGCCGGTTGGAGAGTCGAACGCTGGGCCAACAGCGTGCTAGCCGAAAGCTCTACCCACCCCTCCAATGACGAACTAAAGCAGTGTTTGGTACCAGCCCCTTGGGAATGTATGTAAAAAGCATAAATAAATGTGTACATGTATATATATTATGTAAAACATATAAATATAATTACAAAAATACAAAGACTACATATATCACATACATGTATATAATTATACATGTGGCTATTAGAATTACATATGTGTCTGGTAAAAGTGACCAGTAGATTCTATACATACATACACATGTATATATATATATATATATATATATATATATATATATATATATATATATATATATATATATAAACTTTATCACATACACATGTGGCTATTAGAATTACATATGTGTCTGGTAAAAGTGACCAGTAGATTCTACATACATACATACATAAAAGTGACATACATATATATATATATATATATATATATATATATATATATATATATATATATATATATATATATATATATATATATATATATATATATAAACTTTATCACATACACAATTGTTCTGTGCATTAGGAGAATTACTAAAAGGACCTCATTCAAACTGGATGGTATCTAATGGAGTATTTATTCAGAAAAATTTACAAGCTTTCTTGGACAAACAGTCCACATTATCAAGTATCGTAGAGGGGGGGAGGTATATATGGCAGCGTGTCTAGACTGTGAAGAAGGGTACTATGGCGAAACTGGCAAATCATGTAAAGAGCGAAGCAAACAACACCTGCAGAACACAAGGCATTATAATCAGATGTCGGCAGTTGCCAAACACTGTTGGGAAAATCATAAAATAGACTGGGAAAATATGAGTTTTCTGTACAGGAACACCAACAAAATGGCCAGACTGGCTGTAAAGAATGCCTTCATAACATGCGCCAACAACACAATGGCAGGGAACACCGGAAATGGCTTTGAAGACAGCATATCTAGAAAAATCTTATAATCCACAGTAGCAAGGAAAAGAAGGAAAAACGCAAGAGAACACACGGAAAACCGACACCTGGAAGAAGAAGGGGGCAGAGAAAGGCCAAGATTACGAGGAGGTGGGGGTCACACAGGAGGAGCTAGGCAATTATAGGATTAAAAGTACCCAGCACACAGATATAAATACATCTGGACTACGCGTCTGTTCCGAAGCGGAAAAAGTTTCTCAAAAAATCAAAGCACGCCTAGTTTTTAAGATTGAGTTCATTTTTGGCTCCTTTTTTTTGTCATTGCCTGAAGTTTAGTATGCAACCATCAGAAATTAAAAAAAATATCATTATCACATATAAATATTGAAATATATGATAGCGCAAAAAAAAAATTTTCATATATAATTGTATACAAATCGCACTGTGAGCAAAACGGTTAAAGCTAAGGAATTATTTTTTTTTCTTTGTATTGTACTCTAAATTGTGATGATTTTGGTATATAACAAATTGTAAAATGATCAAAGCAACACAGAGAAAATATTATCACAAAATGACGCATGAATTCATAACGTGCGGACGTAAATAAAGTGTTTTTTTTCAAAAATTCACCATATTGTGCTAGAGACTTCCCATTTGTTGCAAAATGAAGGTAATTGATTGAATATTACTAGACTGTAATTGTTTTAGCTTACAATTGCAGTTTTCGACCATTTCGGTCAAGTTAAAGTTGACCGAAGGTAGAATTTTTTCTATTTATCATGATTTATATAAAAATATTTCAAAACTGATAAAAGATACAACCACGAGTTATTTTTTGTTGTATTCTACATGAAATTGCACACATTTTCATATATAAAACTTTATGTAACGACTAATATAAAACAGTGCAAACATTACAACGGTGACGAAAGAATTTCTGAGATGTTCGGCCGAGTTGCCACGCTCGAACGTATGGAAAAAGTTTTTTCAAAAATTAACCATAAATCGAAATATTGTGCTAGAGACTTCCAATTTGTTGCAAAATGAAGGTAAATGATTGAATATTACTAGAATGTAAGAGTTTTAGCTTTACAATTGCGTTTTTCACCATTCGGTCGAGTTAAAGATGACCGAAGGTTGAAATTTTAGCACTTATCGTGATTTATATGAAAATATTTCCAAACTGATAAAAGCTACAACCATGGGTTGTTTTTTGTTGTATTTAAATGAAATTGCACACATTTTCATATATAAAACTTTTATGTAACGGCTAATATAAAACGGTTTAAAAATTACAACAAAGATGATGAAAGAATTTCTGAAATTTTCGGCTGAGTTACACAGCGGACGTAAGGAAAAATTTTTTTCAAAAAATCACCATAAATCGAAATATTGTGCTAGAGACTTCAATTTGTTGCAAAATGAAGGTAAATGATTGAATATTACTAGAATGTAAGAGTTTTAGCTTACAATTGCATTTTTCGACCATTTGGTCGAGTCAAAATTAACTGAAGGTTGAATTTTTTTGTAGTTGACATACGGTACGTCCACTCGTCACCCGACAGACAATTTTAGTCAACTTACGATACGTCCAGTTGGCGTTTAAGGGTTAATGGAAAATATAGCGCGGATTTTCTGGAGAAAAATCGCGATATATGAACACCAAAATTTCTCATTAAATCCATTAAAATATTAATAAACAGTATTTCCTAGTCTAAGAACAATAAAACAAGCGTAAAATAGCTAAAAAACAGATATTTGCACTTGTAACTCCTGTGGAAAAAAAAAAAAAAAAAAAAAAAAAAAAACACACACACACACACACAAAAACCAACCATCTGGAAAGTGATGCCTATACAGTACAGTACCGCTGTGTTCCATTGTTGGGAAACACAAAGCGTACCATCTCGGTGACTAAGTGCATTGTAACACGGCTGTGATTGGTGCATGGGAGGGAGACGGACAAATCACAGCTTCCGATTTCTAATTGGGCCTGTGATTGGTGCTAGACTGATGCTCAGAACCTGCAGCATCTCCCTTGTCTCTCTCTTTGGCCACTTTGCTTCAAGCTTTCTGCATGTGAAGCGGTTTTCTTTACGCTGTGCTGTGTGATTTTTTCTCTGGTTTTTGTTGAGCTTTGCTCCAATTTTCACCCCTTGCAATGGCTCCCAAGCGTGCTGCTTCATCCAAGGCTGGTACTGAGCCTAAACGCTATTGAAGAACGATGACGATTGCTGAAAAGGTGAAACTTCTCGATATGTTGAAGGAAGGGAGAAAGTTCGCAGCTGTAGCCCGCCATTTTGGTGTGAACGAATCCTCCATTCGCTACATCTACACGGACGAGGCGAAGATTGGGCAGACAGCTGCCATCACCTTTAACAAGTCGGCGAAGAGAGTGGTTACAGCTCGTAATAAAACTATCGTCCGTGTGGAAGCTGCTTTGGCTGTGTGGATAGCCGACTGCCGAAAGAAGAACATAGCCTTGGATACGAACATTATCCAAACAAAGGCTAGGAGCCTGTACGAGACCTTCGCCGCTAATGAACCAGAGGGCGACAGTGGCGAGCGTAAAGAAGCAGAAGATGAAGACGTAGATGATCCGCAACCAGAGACGTCCAGTCATTCACCACGTAAGAAACGGCAACTTTCTGCTAGCAAAGGGTGGTTTGCAAAGTTTCAGAAACGCTACGGCCTAAAAAACGCTTCCTTGCATGGCGAGGCTGCTTCGGCTGACACGGTCGCTGCTGAAACATGTCAATGAAACCTTCAAGAAGATTATCTCTGAAGGTGAATATCAGCCAGAACAAGTTTTTAATATGGACTAGATGGGCTTGTTTTGGAAAAGAATGCCCTCGCAAACTTTCCTGTTCAAAGAGGAAGCAAAAGCTCTGGCTTTAAAGCATACAAGGATCGTGTGACCCTCGTGATGTGTGGCAATGCTGCGGGATTTTTATTAAAGCCAGGACTTATTTACAAGTCTAAAAACCCAAGGGCTTTAAAAAACAAAAACAAGAATCTGCTGCCCATACATTGGATGCACAATCCAAAGGCATGGATAACGAAGATGCTGACCTCCGATTGGTTCCACCAGTGTTTTATCCCGCAAGTAAAGGTGTATCTAGCAGAAAAGGGCATGCCATTCAAAGTCCTTCTCATTATGGATAATGCTGGTGGCCATGCTACTGATCTGTCGTATTCGGGGGTTCAGGTTGAGTTCCTACCGCCCAACACGACGTCACTTATTCAGCCAATGGACCAGGGAGTTATTAGGGTGTTCAAGGCCCTATACACGAGGAATGCCCTGGCGAACCTGGATGCTTCCGTGGATGCCGCCCAAGACGACGACGATTTCAACTTGAAGGCATACTGGCGGCAGTACACAATTGCTACGTGCCTCCAAAATATCCACAAGGCATTGGAAGAAATGCAGCCTGCCACCATTAATGCCAGCTGAAGAAGTTGTGGCCCGAGGTTGTTTACCACAATAAAGGATTTACATCTGCCGAAATCCAACACTCGGCAGTACAGAAAGCTGTGCAGTTGGCTGCGATCCTTGGAAGTGAGGGCTTTGCAGACATGACCACGGGCGACGTCAACGAACTTCTAGACTGCCACTCCCAGCCGCTAACTGACGAAGACCTCGAAGAGTTCACAAAGTCGGTGAGTGAAGAAGCAGCAGCAGCAGCGCAGCAAGAAACAGAAGTTGTCTCCCAAACTGGCTTGACTTTGGAACAGTTTGCCGGGCTCTGCAACCTGGCTAAGGAACTGCAAGAGCGGTCACAGGAATGGGACGACGATATGGTTCGATCGGTTCAATTCTGCAACATGGTCGATGACGTCATGGCCCCCTACAAGATGCTCTTCGACCAGAAAAAGCAGCAGCAGCAACTGCCAATCACAATGTTTTTGCAGCCTCGCAAAAAAGAGCCAGTTCCTGCTGCTACTACTACGGTTACACCTTCGGAAACCGCGGAAGGAGTGGAAGAGGTGCCCAAGGAAATGGCACCGCCGTCTGAAGAGACGTAAAATACAATCATTGACTGCGCAGTAAAAGTCATCATCACCTTCATCGTCATCATTTTTACTGCGCAGCAAATTCATCACCATCTTCATTCAAGTTTTACTTTAACTTCTTTTGTGGTGAGTACAGTAATAATCTTTATTTTTTTTTTTTAATCTTAAGTGTTACTGTACTGTATTACATGTAATGCAGTACAGTAACATGATACTGTATTGCATTACTGTATATATTATTACTGTATGTATACTGTATTCTTTAAAATTTAAAGCTTGCCAATCACGTCATATACTATAGCTACTTTACCACAGTAAAATTAGCCCCTGTTATATGGTACTGTAAACTTACCTACTGAAGTCATATTGCTTAACAGTTGTCCCTGTTATTAATAGAGTAAAGGGTGGGTTGTTAAGAGTACAAGGAGGGTTTTAAAAAGTCCAAATACTGTACACGTTAAATAAATAAATATGCTGTTTGTACTTCGCGGAATTTCAATTATCGCGGCCGGTCTTAGAACCTATCTCCCGCAATAAACGAGGGGTCATTGTAGTTAGGAAAAATACAATTTACTTTAAAAATTGTTATTTGTTCCGACACAATATACAAACCCTCGGTCCTTGACATTAGGAGACTTACTGGTCGTGAGAGCGAGGAAGGAAAAAAGTTGCCTCTGACAAAAGATCGGGTTATAAGAAACGCAGGATCAGTTGTCAGACTTCTGGGTCCCTTTGCATGAAAGAGGAAAACGTCAGTTCATGCAAAGTAGGCTAGGAAGAACTTGACGTCGGATGACATAAAGGCAAATACAAGCATTGGGTTTGTCTTATAGTCATGGTCTCCTTCCCCACCTTGCAAGAGGAAGGAGTGGGGTTGCTTCTATCAACCTGAACGGAAAAATAGAATGGGAACTCCCGTTGGGTGCTTACCTGCATCGACTGCCAGATCCAGCTTGTAACAGCACGTCTGCTCCCTACCCGTGGGAAGAGAGCCAGGATGGGGAGAAAGAAGAGAGGCCAGTCACTCCACAATCATTCTCCCAATCACAACCGTACAACTTAGGCGAGATGCAACCTGTCCTGTTAGAGTAGCCGGGTAAGCTACACAACTTGTTGAGCAGCCACTGCAGGACCCAAGGAAAAAGTGTCCAAGGACTTGTGTGCAACATCCCAGAGGTAGAAGGAGGTGAAAGTAGTCTGCTGGGACCACATCCCCACCTTCAGCACCTGTGACACTGACATATTCTTCCGGAATGCGAGGGACAGGCGAATGCTGTGGACCTCGTGAGCTCTTGGACGAAGCGTACCAGTGTCATCTTCTCCTGCAGCAGAGTACACTCTCCTTATCGTCTCACGAAGCCAGAAAGAGATGGTGTTCTTGGACACTTCTTTCTTGGTCAAGCCAGTACTAATGAAGAGTCGTCGACACTCAGGCTGGAGGTGTTGAGTCCTCTTCAGATAGCACCGCAGCACTCTAACAGGACACAGTAGCATCTCGTCTGGTTCATTACCTACAAAGTCCTCTAGGGAGGGGATCGTGAAGGACTCGAACCGTGCGTCAGGGACTGAAGGATTCTGAGTCTTCGCTACAAAATCCGGGACGAAATCGAGCGTAACTGATCCCCATCCCCTCGAGTGTTTAACATCAAAGGAAAGTCTGTGAAGTTCACCAACTCTCTTCGCCGATGCCAGGGCTAGCAGGAAGACGGTCTTGAGGGTCAGATCCCTGTCTGACGACTCTTGTAAAGGCTTGTACGGTGCACGAGTCAGGCTCCTTAGGACAAGTCACATTCCACGCAGGGGGCCTGAGATCCCTGGGTGGGCAAGACTTTTTGAAGCTTCTCATTAGTAGAGATATTTCGAAAGAGGAGATGTCTACTCCCTCCAGCCGTAAGACTAGGAGAGTGCGGCGCGGTAGCCTTTCATGGCTGAAATGGAGAGAAGCTTCTCTCGGCGAAGGAAGACGAAGTCCGCAACCTGCTGAACAGTAGCTCTGACCGGAGAGATACCCCTTCGACGACACTAACCACAGAAGACGGACCACTTTCCCTGGTATACCGCTGCGGAGGATTGTCTGAGGTATCCTGCCATCTCTGTTGCTGCGCGACACGAAAAGCCTCTTGCTCACAAGAGATGGTGGATAACCTCCACCCGTGAAGACGGAATGCACTGCCAGGTGGAACCGCTCTACGTGAGGTTGACGCAGCAGGTTGGACTGGGGGGAATCTCTCTCGGCGCCTCGGAGAGGAGAGCTATCAGGTCCAGATACCAAGCAGCCTGGGGCCATTTGGGTGCCACCAGAATCATTCTGAGATTCAGGGTGATCATCACTCTGTGAATCAGACAGAACGGGGGAAAGGCGTATACGTCAAGGTTGTCCCACGGGTGCTGGAACACATCCTCTGCAGCAGCCCATGGGTCCGGCACGACAGAACAGAAGACCTGGAGCTTTCTGTTGTGCCGGGTGGCAAACAGATCGATGGCTGGGCGCCCCCACAGGTCAAACAGCCTTTCCACTATCTCCTGGTGGAGGGACCATTCGGTCCCTACCACTTGGTTCTGGCGGCTGAGCTTGTCTGCCACGACATTCCCCTGGCCTGGAATGTATCTGGCTGACAGCTCTACCGAGTGAGTTGTGGCCCACTCGTGCATCTGCATCGTCAACTGATGAAGCTGGTGGGACACCAGGCCCCCCTGCTTGTTGACGTATGCCACTACTGTGGTAATGTCGCTCGTCAGTACCACGGAGTGTCGCATCACTCGATCCCGGAACTCTTGTAGGGCCAGGAAGGCCGCCTTGAGTTCCAGGATGTTGATGTGAAGATGCTTGTTGTCTTGGTGCCACACTCCCGAAGTCAGCAACTCCTCCAGGTGTGCGCCCCATCCCTCGGTTGATGCATCTGAGAACAGAAGCATGTCCGGAGGGGGAGTATGCAGAGATACTCCTATCAAGAGGTTCCTGTCCTCCATCAGCGAAGGTCCTCCACCAAAGAGGGATGAGGAAGGACTGGGGTCTTTACTGGGACCAATCCTTTAGTCTCCACTGAAGAGACCGCAGGTGAAGATGCCCATGAGGTACTAGCTTCTCTAAGGACGACAGGTGACCGATGACGACTTGCCATTGCCGGGCTGGCTGCTCCTGTCGTGACAGGAACAGTTGTGCTGCCTGCCTGAACTTACTGATACAAGAGTCCGAGGGAAAGACTTTTGCTGCCACCATGTCTATCAGCATGCCCAGGTACTTTATCCTCTGCTTGGGGGTGAGATCTGACTTCTCGAGATTTACCACGATCCCTAGATCCTGGCAAAACTCAAGGAGCCGATCCCTGCCCTGTAGCAACTGTGAGCGAGAGCCCACCAGGACTAGACAGTCGTCGAGATACCTCAGTAGACGTATCCAGTGCGAGTGGGCCCAAGCTGACACGAGAGAGAAGACTCTCATGAACACCTGGGGAGTGATCGAGAGCCCGAAACAAAGTGTCCTGAACTGGAAGACCGTTTCCCCGAGGACAAAGCGGAGGTACTTGCGAGAGGACGGATGAATGGGTATTTGGAAATACGCCCCCTTCAGGTCCACCGTAAGCATGAAGTCGTTCTCCCTGATGGAAGCCAGCACGGATTGCGCTGTTTCCATCGTGAACCGAGTCTGGCGAACGAAACAGTTCAGGGGAGAGAGGTCTATGGACCGGTCTCCATCCCCCTGAGGCTTTCTCTACGAGAAAGACGCGGCTGTAAAAGCCTGGAGACTGGTCCGACACGACTTCTACAGCACCCTTGCTCAGCATGGCTCTCACTTCTTGCTGTAGTGCGGTGTCCTTCGAAGATCCTAGTACAGAAGTTTGGAGATGGACCGGAGAGTAGGTGAGGGGAGGCTGAGACTCCAAGGGTAGTAGATATCCCTCCCGAAGGACATCCACTATCCAGGTCTCGGCTCCATGTCGCTGCCATGTTGCCCAATGGCTCGACAGGCATGCCCCCACCTTCGGCAGCTGTTGGGGGGGAACGCCACCCCTAGCATTTCCCCTTCTTCCCTTTGCCCCCTTTACTGGCTTGGAAAGTGGGCTGAAAAGGGCGGGAAGGACCCCCCTTCCCGAGGAAGAAGGCTGGGTGTTTCCTTAGGTCCCCTTCGAAGACTGGGACTTCTTAGGGGCCGAGGAAGTGTGCCAGCCTGGCCTGAAGACCTGGCCGCAGTGGAATGCAAAGACCCGGAGGTCTTGGCCACTGCCTGGTGGACAAGCTGGTCGCTGTCATCGGGACATTTGTCTCCACCAGACTCTGGGGGGAGAGGAGAGAACGGTCCATTCTCCGATAGCTCACTCCTAGACCTGGACCAGGTTCTCTCCGCTTCAGAACCAGGTTTGCCCACAGGTTCGCAGTCTAGTGGGTGAGGCATGAAATAGCCCTACCCCCAGACTGGCACAGTCTCCCAAAGGTAGAGTCCTCCCCAGGTACGATGGCGCCCAAGGAAGCAGCTACCTTCGATACTGTGAAGGACCACAGATCGAGCCAGGAGACTGCTTGGAAGGCCGCCATGGTGGTGGCTTCCAGGGTTGCAGCATCTTGCTGGGAGAGGGAGATACTCTCTGCAGCAAGCTGCTGCAACGTCAGACCTGGATCCAGACGAGTCAGATCCGGGTCAACCTGCTTAGTCAGTAATGCCCCTACAGCTGGAGTGTAAGAGCGCTTCTGGCGAGGAGGAGCTTATCTGAGCTGCCCAAACGAAGTGAGCTGTCTTGCCCAGACACAAGACTGTTCACTTTGTCGAGGACCCCCTCGGCAAGCGTGGACTACGGCAGCCCCACCAAAGCCCTGGGTTCCTTCTTGGGTCCACAAAAGGATTCGAGGCGCGACGGACGACCCACAGAAGAGGCCGTGGTCCCTTCCCCGAGGTCATTGTGATGACGAATCAGCGCAATAACCTCTGCAAAAGTCCTCTGTATCTCGGGGGTGTCCGCATCCTGGGGCAGAGGACCCTCGAGTCCCTCCAGAGTGCGGTCCTCCCGATCTACTCTCCCTGCAGGAGGGAGAACCTCGGCAGACCCCCGTGATCCTTCCCGGACCACGGGGCGTAAGACCTGGTTAAGCCAAGGACCGAGCCAGGTTCGTACGCCCACGAGGTAGAACTCTGAGGAGAAAACTCGCCAGAATTCTTCCTGTCCGACTCGTGCCCCCTGGAAGGAGCCGAAGGGGACAGGCGAGGAGGATCGGGCGCTCCCACTGGCTTTGCTGGCAGAACCAACAGAGGCAGTGGGCCGGAAGCGGTCACCAACCCATGGTGGTGACGGCAGCCTGGGTCGAGGAGACTGCTTTAGCCTAGGCGAAGCGTCTCCCGAGGAGAGCGGAGCGGCTCGCTTCCCCCGAGCCAGGCTGGCCGCATGGACGTGGCTGGGGACTGGGAGGAGTTGAGCACACGTCTGGCTGGCACGAGCTTGCACTGTCCTCTGCACGCATCCGTCTTCTTCGAGGCCGTAGCCTCTCGGGAAGACTGAGCAGGGGACCTCTTCTCCACCTCTCCTGGCGTTCGGCCCCGAGGGGCCGAAGCGCTAACCTGAGAACCTGACTTGGCACTCACAAGAGTGCCAGCAGGAAGAGCCGGGGCACCTGTATGCCCGGGTTCTTTCTCTTGCCCCACGCCCTGGTCTGTACGGCGAGGAGTTTCTCCCGTATCAGCCTGGAGTATCCGGGTCTCCTTGGGGACCTGGGTACTCGGAGTAACTCGCGTACGAGTGTCCAACGCAGACTCGCTGGCCTTAGAAGCAGGAATTTTCTTAGGCACGTAGGGGGAGGGGTGTCTGCACGCCCTTGGCTCCCAATGCGACTGACCCAGAGGCCAGGGCAGCGGTTCCCTGATCTGAGGATCGGGAAGAGCCAACGAGATCCCACTGCCTTCCCTGTGGAAGGAGGCCGACCCTTGGAAGTCTCGGTGCAAGACTTCTTGGAGGGGGGATGGGGGGGCCAGGCTTCTTATTCTTCGGCCGCGAAGCCTCGGAAGGAGAAGCAGAAGAGGCAGCAGACAAAGACGATGACAACACCTTTCTAGACCTCTTCTTCTTTTTCACCATCTGCTTCAGTATCGCCATCAGATCCCCAAACCAAGTGGGCGCAGGCGAAGACTCAGGAACAGGAGGAGGGGCTGGAGCAGAAGGCACATCCCAGGTAGAGACCGTGGTACTCGGGCCAGGAATGCAGGCACAGGTGGTGCGTGGGTAGCCAGGCCGGGCCGCACCAGTGTCGAAGGAATGGGGAGAGGAACAGACGAAGAGCTGGGCTGGATCGAGAAGCGAGGAACCATAGTCGAAGACGAGTCAGGGTCAGCAACGGGAGCAGCGACAGTCACATAAGGGAAGGATGACGTCACCATGTAGGAGGGGCCAGGAACCCAGGAGGCAGTGGTACCGCATGATGCATGGCAGGGGAAGCCAAGACCTGGGTATCCAGGTGCGAGGCTACTGATACTGGGAGCTGGCAAACCTAGACATGGTGACTGATGTTGTAGTGGCTGTCGTTGCGGAGTGGTCACTGGAGTGGTGGAAAGATGAGAGACCAATCCCTCCAGTGACGTGCCAGGTAGGCCCAGGTGTAGCGAGGTTGATGACGAGTCAGTTGCCTGGCTTTCCAGCCCAAGACCTGAAGCGAAAGTCGGGTTAGTTTGGGAAGCCTCTACCCTCTCTGGAGGAAAAAACTCTCCTCCAGAATGGGAAGAGACCCCCGAGATGATGTCCCGGCCCAACTCTCCCCCGCGCCCTTCCACAACTGATGAGACGAATGAGGGGGGGAGGGGGAGTCCTCACCCGAAGGAGAGGGAGCAAGAAGGGGAAGCTCACTGGGAGGGAGAAATGAACCCGACACATTCGCCACCACTGGAGTCGTCAGGGGCGTATTACCCTCGGACGACTCCTTGGTAGGCTTATGATGGTAACGTCTCCTCCCCTTGAACTTCCTCCATTGCTCGGGGGACCAAGAGCAACACTCACTAAGAGGAGCGTTGCGCGAACACACACGCCCCCTGCAAGATGGGCAGAGAGCGTGTGGGTCTGCGTCGACGCTAGACCTAAATGAATTACATCTCTTCCCTCCTACCCTGGGACACACACGCTGGGGATAGGAAGGTTTAGAAGGCTTGTCCATAATGAAAATAAGAAAAAACAAAATTTCCCACCAAAAAGTGATGAAAAGAGCAGTCAGGCAGAGAGTGTGAAGACAATGTCCGCATGCTATGACGGCTGAGAGCAAATTGGAATGTTTACATCCGGGCAGGTGGTACTCCCGCCTCCTGGATAGTAGTCAACTGCCTAACCACCTTGTTTGAAGTTCAATGGCCGTTTCCAGCCTACGCCTGAAAGTAATCCCTAGTGTAAAGGACCGAGGGTTTGTATATTGTGTCGGAACAACTGGAATGTTTACATCTGGGCAAGCGGGTATTCCCGCCTACCTGGCGGTAGTTACTGCCTAACCACCTTGCTCAAGAGTTTAATGGCCGTTTCCAGCCTACACTGAAAGTAATTCCTACTGTAAAGGATCAACGGTTGTATATCGTGTCAGAACAAACAAAAAACACACTATGAGATTCACCATACACTGTCCATGTCTCAATATACACATATTCCAAGATAAAGGAAGATCAATATACGCAGGGCGTAAGAAGCACGTCTTAACGCAACGACAGCTAAGAACAAATTGGGGATGCTGGTCCTGCGGGTCTCTTTTATAGCAATTGCTACTCTCTAAAAATGCGAGTCTACCACAGCCATCTGCACATGCATACGTACAGATACTCCTATCGCATGATGATGTGGCGTTTGTATCAGTGTTGGAACAAATACAGACAGGAGAATGGAAAACAGAACAGAGGAATGGCACAACAAACCAATACATGGATAGTACATGAGACAGACGAAAGAAATGGCCAGCAATGAAACATGCAATAGCTACAGAGGGGAGAACTCAAGGAGAAAACAGAAGGAATGCTAACAGTGGCACAAGATCAGGCCCTAAGAACCAGATATTTTCAAAGAACAATTGATGGAAGAGCAATATGAAAGATGAGACCATAAACCACATAGCAAGAGAATGTCCAGCGCTTGCATAGAACCAGTAGAAAAAGAGGCATGATTCAGTAGCAAAAGCCCTCCACTGGAACTTGTGCAAGAAACACCAACTAGCTTGCAGTAATAAGTGGCACGAACACCAAACTGAGGGAGTGATAGGAAATGATCAGGCAAAGATCCTCTGGGACTATGGTATCAGAACAGATATGGTGATACTTGCCAAAAGACCAGACATGATGTTGATTGACAAAATCAAGAAGAAAGTATCACTCACTGATGTTGCAGTACCATGGGACACCAGAGCAGATGAGAGAAAAAAAAATTGATAAGTTTTGAGACCTGAAAATAGAAATAAGAAGGACATGGGATATGCCAGTGGAAATTGTACCCATAATTGTAGGAACACTAAGCACGATCCCAAGATCCCTGAAAAGGAATCTGGAAAAACAAGATGCAGAAGTAGCTCCAGGACTCGTGCAGAAGAATGTGCTACTAGAAACAGCACACATAGTGAGAAGAGTGATGGACTCCTAAGCAGCAGGCTGCAACCCGGAACCCCACACTATAAAAACCACCCAGTCTAATAGGATGACCGTGGAAAGAAAAGAAATATATATATCTATATACATAATTCTAATAGCCACAATGCCCTTTAAACTTCACGAATTCTTCGTGCTTTTTTGGATATGCTTGTAACTACGAAGCCGTAATACCCAAATGCAAGAAATTGAAGACTGTGATTGCCAGTTGTCATGGGAAACAAACCCGCGTTACCATAATCACAAGGTCGCGTTGCCGACCTGACAACGAGAAGGATAAAAGTCTATTACCTCTCGTACATAAATATACCTATTGTTTCTAGATAAATTTATTAGAGCTGGAATAAACCCATCCTAACCATCGTAGCCAAGTGGGCAATCATTTTTATTGCTTTTAGGCTGAAATATATATGTAAAATCTACTGGTCACCTTTACCAGACACATATGTAATTCTAATAGCCACAATGCCCTCTTAACTTCTCAAATTCTTCGCGCTTTTTGGGTATGCTTGTAACTACGAAGCCGTAATATCCAAATGCAAGAAATTGAAGAGACTGTGATGGTCGGTTGTGGGAAACAAACCCGCGTTACCATAATCACAAGGAGGTCGCGTTGCTGACCTGACCACGAGAAGGATAAAAGTCTATTACCTCTCATACATACATATACCTGTTGTTTTCAGATATATTTATTAGAGCTGGAATAGACCCATCCTCAGCATTGTTTCCCGCAACTGGCCATCACAGTCTCTTCAACTTCTTGTGTTTGGATATTACGGCTTCGTAGTTACAAGCATATCCATAAAAGCGCAAAGAATTCAAGAAGTTAAGAGGGCATTGTGGCTATTAGAATTACATATGTGTCTGGTACAAGTGACCAGTAGATTCTACATATATATTTCAGCCCAAAAAGCATTAAAAATGATTGCCCACTTGGCTACGATGGTGAGGATGGGTCTATTCCAGCTCTAATAAATACAGTCTGACCATCACTAATCCAGCGTCATTGGGACCTGGATGGTGCCGGATTAGCCATTTATTAGGCTAGAATACACGAAACACAGCAGCTAAGCACCTCATCTTAAGAATTAAAATATCCCATAAATCAGTACAAGTTGGTTAATAAAGAAAAGACAATTATCAAATACAGGCAGTGCTCGAATTACGATATTTCGAGTTTACGATGGGGTTAGCAATTAATACCGATACAAAAATATTTAGGAAATATTTTTAGATTTCGCGCAGGCGCAGGCAGCGAGAGAGACCAACTTACAATAGACCAACTTCTTTTCCTCCATCTCTTTATTCCATCTGCTAGTTAAAAAAGTAAAAGAGAATGATAAAAGTATTGTCAGTAACGTTATACTCTTGCGTAAATGCGTACAGCCATAAACAACCAAACGGGAAACTGTTGTTTTGCTACTAATCGTATCAGATAACAACGGTTTTGCTTGTATTTCAACCATCGTACGGTCAAACAATTACTGTTGTTCGTTGTTACAAATGACGTTAAGTGCTGTACAATAGGACTGATATATTTTTTACACTATACCCTTATTCGCTTTGGAGAAAAGGTCGGCAAGGAAATATACTGCTTCAGTAACTTTAAGCTGCAAGTTGTAGCTGAAGCTGAGAAAACAATGTTCAAGCTGCTAATGACTATAAATTATCGGGCATCGGCAACATGGATGAAACTCGACTGTAAATAAAATTGGAGAGAATGTATTTTAAAACTATTGGGCATGAAAGAATACAAATTACTGCTGTTTTCACGCTGATGAAATCAAGAGAAAATAGCGAATGGCATCTTGATTTTTTTTACACAAAACAAACATGCCCCCAAAACGGCCAGCCGCAATTCCCGCGAACGTCATATATTAACGAAAAAAATAACTAAATTAATTTCACAACGAGACGTATTTAAGTTATATTTCGACTTAAAAACACTTCGTATGACAAAAAATATCCTTGTCCCAAATAAATAAAAGTATCTATATTCATTTACGCTTACTAGAAGCAAGAAAAGCGCACTGAACTGAGTTAAATGCGGCGAAATAAACACCGCGTTATCAATTCCAAAACAAAACATTGATCACAATTTATAATACAAAAGCAATATGAGAATATACGCAATTGGATACAATGCAGTAGTAAAGCATAACTTTTTAAAAGATCCATGAAAAAGATGCACATTCATTATGTTGATGTTTGTATAATGCTGTTAATACGTGAATAGAGTTCAGTATAATGTAGGCTAGGCTACTGTATATTTAGCCTATACGATATACCTTAGCGTATGCCAAAAGACAATAACAAATGTAAAAAATGGAACAGCAAAAGCATGCTTGCGTTTACAAACACCTCCAGTTTGTCGATGCAGCACACAGCGCCATCAAATTGAAGCAGCCGGCGAGCGAGTTAGCGCAGCGACCCAGGAAATTTGAAAATTAGTGCGGAAACATTAGAAATAACTCTAGCCAAAATTTGTGCCAGATTACAGATTGTTCCAGACTACTGATTGCTTATCTGAAAACGACAGGTATATTTATGAAAGAGAGGTAATAGACTTTTATCCTTCTTGTGGTCATGTCAGCAACGCGACCGCCTTGTGATTATGTTAACACAGGTTGATTTCCCGCGACCAGCCATCACAGTCTTCTTCAATTTCTTGCGTTTGGATATTACAGCTTCGTAGTTAAAAGCATATCCAAAAAAGCGCGAAGAATTCAAGAAGTTAAGAGGGCACTGTAGCTATTAGAATTACATATGTGTCTGGTAAAAGTGACCAGAAGATTCTACATATCTATATATATACTGTATAGGTTGGCCAGGCAATATATAGTTGTTTAGATACAAGAATAAGGTTTTTTATACATCCGTAAAGCTGATTAAATATATATGAAGTTTTGATATGAACAATTTTGAGTAATAGATCATCAACAATATATTAGCCTACAGAAGCCTATCACAGTGTAGATATACTTGTATCAAATTGGCCATAGGTAGACCAACTAACTAAGAGAATCCTAAGTATAATGTAAACTTTGACTAGTCTAATGTCAATTATCAAATTAACCTCAGGGTGTAATACTAAAGAGTAGAATGCAGAGCAGGGGGTCACAAATTACTTGGGGGGGAGGAGTCCTCCCAGCCAAGGTAGGAAACAGCATCCACGTTTAGACTGGGTAAAGATAAGTTTGGTTAGGTTATATTCTCTCTGAAATGCCTACCAGGCCCACAATTGCCTTGACCCCGCTACTCCGCATTCACTCCAGCAGAGTAGGGAGAAAGGTGTAAGCGTTGATCATTTCAGTCTAAATTTAGCCCTGTCGATCTCAAGACTTGGCATTCTAAGAAAGGTTAGGCTTGGGTTAGTCGTTTTCATGGGTGTATTAATTTCTCACAATGGCCTGCTGCCTCCCTCCCTCCCTCCCTACTCTGCTTCTGCTCCCAGGCCTGACTGACCCAAGCTCAAAGACTTGAATAGCATAAATTTGGGTAGAACTCTGGGGTTGCTCCACATATAGAATACCTTGGAAATTGACTTTTCCTGTAGTATTTTGGTTGCTTATTAACAATTTACCATTTGTATTTGTCAGTTGACTGTAATTAACCTGAGAACTATGTTTTTGTATATACGCCAGCCATCCTGGAATGCTATCACGCATGCGCAATGTTACAGGGGAACCTTTGGTGAGTAACACGGCCTGCCAGGGCAGGTTAGGTTAGGGTACATTAGGTTAGTACAGTTCATTTTATAATAGGTGTCCTTAACAAATCCCTTCTCGAACGCACACAGGCCTCCCGATAACTTGCGCGTGCGTGAACCATTCTATAAAAACTACAGAGCATTCCTGCCTTCCTCCCAGGGATGTCCCCAATCCAAAACCACACATTTCTAAGGGTCCCCAATCGCGTTGGGTAATGTGAGGTTAATAATAACTGACTGACAATAAACACCACCGTCTCCTTCACCAGCAACAGCAAATGTAGGAAAAACAAATTTCCAAGGCACCCAACACTCCCTGACGAATGACCCTCTAGTCTAGCTTGACCTAAATTAGGCCTACTTTTTTGATAGACTGTTTAACCCAAATAGTGTAACATGCCCACACACAATTTGGTACCCACTATAGCTGTGAGCCAACCATGAGAACTGGGCTATTTTGTTCTTACCACACATTTGCAATGTGCAGGAAAATCCTTGAAATGATGATGAGATGTGCAAAGAGTCGTGATGCCCAGGCTGCTGCTGATGCTGCTCAGTGCTACGGCTACCCTACCCTACCCTACAAGACATGTTTGGCTCCTTCCCTGCATATAGTGTACTGTATGCTCTTAGTTAAGGCCACCATGGCTTGTTGCAACATACACTATCTACTAATAAATAAACAAACATCATATTTTCAATGTGAAGAAGCATCTCACGGAGATTTTAAACACGACACTGACCTACTGGGCTATACGCCACTACGGCAGGCATCAATGTTTGGGCACTTGGCTCACGTTCCTCTATCACGGCATAGGCTGCCGCAGGTCACTTCTGTACACGACCTCTGACCTGTCCTCGTCACGACCTCCGGTTGGCCTTACGTTACGGACATGAACATCAACAGACCTGCTGTGCGAAGGAGAGAGCTTTGCAACACGACACAAACAGTGGATGAAGTAGGTTTGCCGTCCGAACATCCCACCAATCGCCTACTCCGGCCCTGGTCGTTTCGGCCGTAACATCCAAAGCAGCGTAAGACGTTCTCTTTATGGTATTCACCGTCATGTTTATGGTACTGACCATCATTATTTCATGTTTGACGCACATCCCCAAGGGGCTGATACTAAACACGGCGACCATAGAGCACGTAACGTGCTTCACGCCTCACATTCGCAAGCGTGACAGCGAGTGATTTCCGGTTGGAATCTTGAATGGGACAATTGAAACCAGTCGAAAAGAGACCCACCTTCAATAGGAATGTTTGTTCACTGACGACGTGGAGAAGCGCAGACGGAGGAGGTATCAGCTGTAGCAGTACAAGGCATTAGTGAGTCCTGACTGGCAGCAGCAGCATCAGCACTCGCAGATTTAAACTTGGAGACGACGCCTCTGATTGGTCGAGGCCGATAGTTCTTGCCCTCCGCTGATTGGCTCAGAGACCGGCGTCTTCTTCTTTTTTCTAGTGTGTTGAATCGAAAGTACACAAAGTTCTTCAAGAATTTTCCTCCTTCTTCTTCGTCTTCTTTCTAGTGTGTACATCGCAAGTAAAGAATCAAACTTACAACTTTGAATTCTTTTTCTTCTGGTTCTTGGTTCCTAAGCGGTCACTCCACAAACACAATTGCGGCCACACTTCACTGAGCGTGCTTCATTGCTTTTCTCTTTTATACTGTTATATTGCGTTATTAGACTGACGCGGAATTCCCTTGTTATTTACAATTTTAAACATAATAAGCTTTACTTTTTTATTTAATATGTCATCAGATTGTTTATTTTAACCTTAGCCATTAACCTATACTGCAATAAGAACCTCAAAAGGTTGGAGATGTTTCTAACTTATTTTTACCAGATATTACCAATAAATTTCTACTTTTTCCTGCTACTGAGTGCCATGTTATTGTCCCTGACAACCAGCGCTTCCCAGATTAACACAATTCTTCACTTTCATCGCTAGTCTTATGTATCCCCTAAATTTTCTGTTAGGGGATTTCAGGGTCTTTAAATCAATGTCGTTCTTTTAGTTTCTGTACGGTTATACAAACGAATAGTTCCTGGTTCCTAAGCTCTCACCCCACAAACACAGTTGCGGGCACACTATACGATTCTCACGAGGTGCGAAGCTTTATTCCCTTGAATACAATTTTACACAATTTTATTTTAACTTTACATTATAGCCTATACATATCATTTAACAGTTTTTAATTTGATTTAGCACCATACCTCCCAGATGTTACTTAATATTTCGAATTTACTTTTATTACTCCTCCCTTTTACGGTACTAATACTTTTTAACTGGTGCCGTCGCTTTCTGGGTTGGTGACGTCCTTTATTTTCATGGCTGTTCTTATGCATTTTCTGTTCGGGGCTTTCAGGGTCTCTAATGTTAAGTTTTCTATTTTTTGTAAGGTTTTACACCAGAACAAATGTTCGGTGCTGTCCTCCTCTACTCTGCAGTTATTTTAAGAGGTGCAAAATATGACGAGCAGGAAAAAGGTAGGCCTACTGCCAGTGATCCCACTTTTGGGGAATTTGTCCCCAGATTGGGAATTTTGAAGGTTTTTCGGGAAAATCTGGGGAATTCGATAAATTTGGGGAAACCTGGGGAATTTGAAAAGGTTTTCAGTGAAAACTTAGTAACATTTATGAAAAAAAAAGCCAGCCGACCAAAACAAAACTATGGCCTCTCCCTCTGTACCCTTTGTTTTGGAAGACATACGGTTGAGAGAGAGAGAGAGAGAGAGAGAGAGAGAGAGAGAGAGAGAGAGAGAGAGAGAGAGAGAGAGAGAGAGAGAGAGAGTTGGGAAGTGTTTGCTCCACACAGGACCCCCCCACCTTCCCAGTCGCGGCCGCCTTGAGGAAATAACAATAACAATCATAACACGTGCACGTGTGAGACTGAGAGTGTGAGACGAAAATGAAACAAGAGCGGTGTGTGACCTTTGCGCTCCCTTCAACCTTAGAGGCGGGACAATTTAAACAACTGTAGAAGATATGTTATAAATTATTTAGAATTTAGTTATTTTTTTAAGGATGAGATAAACCTGGGCCTAAATCAACATAGCACTATGCTGTCCAACTTAGCAAAGGCCCAGTCATCCGAAGGGAATTCAATAACTTTATCAAGCCTAAAATTGGATAGGCCTAGCTTAGAAGATAGGCAGTTTGGAGGCATTTCCCCTTTCTACAAATGTCTTGATTTCTTAACACCATAGATAAATAATAAATTGGTAAGCAAGGAAATATGAAATAGAGTAAGTTGGACGAATGAGAAAATAAAAAAATCGTATAGAAGCAGATCTCTCTCATATATCTCTAGCATTAATTAACTACTTTTGAGTACCTAATTTTAAAACAATGATAAATGTACATCCATAAGTAATGACAAAATAGTTAAACTGGAATAATTACACAATATTATTGACTAAGTAGTGATACGGACATATGCTAAAGAAAATAATAATAAGATTTGGAATAAGAGGGAGTTGTTATATTAAGGTGGTCTTGTGTCAGCACGGGATCTTAGAGAGAGCGCCAGTTCATTATACAAACAGCTTACCCCTACAGCTACTTAGATGCAAATACTATATGATTTTTCTTGTATAGACGAAGATATTAAATATTTATAACTGGGCTATACATAGAACGGTAAATCTTTGTAAAAAAGAAATAGGAAAAATATGTTATTGTTCATTGGTTGGGGAGAAGAAATAGACTGAAGACAAATCCTAAGCAGGGCGGAATAGGAAGGAGATTAAAATACCGAGAAATGAAAAACAACCCCTGTACTCATATAATTATAGCCTCAGGGTTTGTCTCAAAGACATTCACTCAAAGGCCTGTCAAGTTGTTGTTTTGTAAAACTGTCAACAGGGCAGACCTTAAAATGCCATGTTCTTCGTGCTTGGTAGTATGAATTCCCTGGAAAATATATTTTGGGGAATTTGGGTCTGATCTGGGGAATTTTTAGCCTCGCGCTAGGGAAATTTTGTGATGGCGTTGTGGGATCACTGCTGCTTTATTGGTGACCCAGGTGGTTTATATAGCAGCAGACTGACGTTGCGCCGCGTGATACAATGAGAACAAGGGTGACCTGAGGTCGATAATAATTAGCAATAAATAGCCTACAGTGAACGAATACACTTTGAGTTATACAAATGGACAGAATTGAAGTTGGATACAGTCTCGATGCCTGCGAAAGAAGAATACATGATATACAAATCGGAGACAGGTAAACAATTATATACATAGTTTAAATGACTAGATTTGCGTGACCCGTCACGCCAGGCATGACGAACTGTAGAGGCAAAGAAAATGGGATGTCACCATAGAAAACTTGCTCAGCAGAGACTTTACAAATACTCCCCCCGCAAGCCGTGGGTAACGTCTGATTAGTCGGCGTATCTGCTGGGGCGCTGAAGCAGAGGCGTCGTGAGGGGGGGGCTGGTGGGGACATATGTCCCCGGGCGCAGCATTGAGGGGGCGCCAAATTGAAGTTGGGAGGACATCTATTTTGGGGGAAATGGGGGTGAACTTAGAATCTTAAGTTTTTACGAGTTTTCAGTACATATTCTATTTTTAATGAAGACTGACTTCCTTTAATGTTCATTATATATAAATGTAATCATAATGTGTTAATTACTATACCATCAAATTTTATTACGTACTTAAACTGTAAAATAAGTGGTTCAGTGACTGTGAGTCAGTGCAAAGATATTGGATAGGTACCCCCCTTTTCTTTGTTTAGGTTTTCTGTTATCAATATCTGTCTAATTATCTTTACATTCTAATACTTTTATACCGTTTTATTTCCATGCATATGGTTGATCCTAAGCAACTATCACTTTAATCTTTTTGTTTTCATTATTTTGACGCATGTTAAAATTGAAGAAAAGTAAGGTTTATAATTAGTGAACTAATTCATATTTGTTCTTATCAGTTTTCTTTTCAGGAATTATAACTATTCAGTCTTTACCACAAAATCTATTTTTTTTCTATTATTAACTTCTATGCTGGCAACAAATTGTTCATTTTCATGATTTTCTTAGCCCCCTGTATTCCCTAATGTTTAACTCCTTTTTCAGTCAAATTTATTTAATTTGCCATTTGTCTTTGGTTATTAAGAGTTACTAGTTACTGTGATGCTTTACTATAATCTACATTTTAGTTATCTTATCAACATTTTGGAATTTATTTATGAGGGATAATGATTAATTAATTACAGTATATCTATTATATGTAAGATAAACTATTTCAGTTTGCAGATTCGGTTTGTGCTCTGTCATTCCAGATTATTATTATGCAAATTAGAATTTTTGTTTTCAACACAATATATCTAAAATAATGAAGGCAAACATTTCCTGCCAAGATTAGCACACTCAAATAAAAATAGTCCTCTCCGCCTCCCCGCCCCCTCCCCATTGGGGGTGCCATCAAACACTTTGCCCCCGGGCGCCAGCAACCCTCATGACGCCACTGCGCTGAAGGGTGTCACGGCTGCGTGAGGACATCGGGGAAATACCCTGTTTGTGTGGGCGGCTGGCTGCGGGTGCGGGCGGGTGCTTCTGGGGGTGGCTGTGTGCCCACTTCTTACGGGGGGCTGGCTGCGGCGACGACTGTCCAGGTGGAGGGTGCGGTGTGGTGACGTCTGTGTCCTCCTCCAGGAGGGCGGGCTTGACGCGGTCTACCGACACCCAGTCATTCTTCCCTTGAAGGGCGAGCAGGAATGCCTTGTTGTTCCTCCTCTCCAGCACGCGGAAGGGACCTCTGTAGGGCCTGGTCAGTGGCGGGCAGACAGCATCATCCCTGACAAAGACGTGGGTGGTGGAGAACAGGTCTGGCGGTGTGAAGGTGACCGACCTGTCGGTATATGTCCGCTTGCAGGGGGCGAACTTGCCGACTATGTCGCGAAGCCTCTGGACAGATGGGTTGTGGCGGTCCTCTGTAACTAGCTCGCCCGGGACCACAAGGGGCTCACCATAGGTTTTCTCAGCTGTGAACGGGGCGCCGTCGGCCCTAGGGGCAGTTCTCAGCCTGAGGAGGACCCACGGCAGCTGGTATTTCCAATCCTTGGTGGTGCAGTGGGCCATGAGGGACGCCTTCATGGACCTGTGGAACCGCTCGACCAAGCCGTTGGCAGCAGGGTTGTAGGCCGTGGTGGTGTGATGAGTTGTCCCCAGCAGTCGTGCCGGGGCGGACCGGTTGTGATGTGGTCTGGGACGCCGAAGCGTCTGATCCAACTGGAGAGTTGGGCCTCGGCGCATGCGCTAGCAGTGGCTTCTTGCATTGGCGTGGCTTCAGGCCACCTTGTTGAGCAGTCGACCACCGTCAGGAGATATCTGGCCCCACCTGACGGGGGAAGGGACCCGACGATGTCAATGTGAACATGGCTGAACCACCGTCCTGGCTGCGGAAACTCGCCTACTCCAGACTCGGTGTGATGCCCCACTTTGCTGGTTTGGCACTGCAGGCACTGCCTCGCTCAGGTCCTCCCGTCCTTCTGCACTCCGTGCCAGACGAACTTCTCTGCCAGCAGCTTTGCCGTCATCCTGCCAGAGGGGTGTGATAGCCCGTGGATGACGTCGAATACCTGGCGGCGGCGGGAGGTGGCACCAGGGGGCGGGGCTGGCCGGTACTGACGTCGCAGAGGAGATTTGGGACCCCGGGGGCGAAGGGCACGTCCCTCCACTTCAGAGACGTGATGACGGTGCGGTGGGCTGGGGTCTCTGGGCCGGCGGCCTGCTCCCTGGCAAGGTCCTCGTAGTTGATCTCGAGCTGCACCGCATTAAGCTCGACTCTGGAGAGGGTGTCTGCCACAGGGTTCTTCCTGCCGAGGAGGTACTTGATGGAGCAGGTGAACTCCTCGATGGCCGCGAGGTGTCGCTGCTGCCTGGAAGACCATGCATCGCCCTGCTTGGTGAAGGCGTGGACCAGCGGCTGGTGGTCTGTGTAGATTGTGAAGGGTGTGCCCTCCAGGAGGAACTTGAAGTGCCAGACTGCCCAGTATACTGCGCAGAGTCCCCTGTCGAAGGTGCTGTAGCGGGCCTCTGTGGGGTTGAACTTCTTGCTGAAGAAGGCGATGGGCTGGGGACAGCCTACAATGAACGAATACACTTTGAATTATACAAATGGACAGAATTGAAGTTGAATACAATCTTGATGCCTGCGAAAGAAGAATACATGATAGACAAATCGGAGACAGGTAAACAATTATATACATAGTTTAAATGATTGGATTTGGGTGACCCATCACGCCAGGTGTGACGAATTGTAGAGGCAAAGAAAATGGGACATCACCATAGAAAACTTGCTAAGTAGAAACTTTACATTATCACAGACCTTGTCCTTATATCTTCCCTGGTAGTTAGCTTTCGGGTTCAACATATTCAGCCTGGTTTTTATTATTTAGTATGCATCCTTTGTTTCTAGTTCCCTTAGATACTTATTTTCTTCAAAGTTATCTATGAATCTCAGCTTCTTCATTTCTTTCTTATTTTCTTCCAATGTCTTTTCGATATCTTGCTTTATTCTTCTCTTAATTTCCTTTTTCAGTTCTTTTATGGCATATTTTCTCATTCCATTTATATCTATATTATACTTTTTACCTATATTTTCTACGCCTTTTGTCCAGCACTGTTTGCAGGGGGCTCTCAACTGGTCTTCTACTATTTCTTTGATTAATCTTTTCTTGCCTGAATTTATAATATTGTGGAATAGCATTATTTTCTTGTATTCAATTCTATAGGCTACTGGCCATATGCTGGACTCCACTATAATTCCCCAGTACGGCGTGCCCTTCGGCTGTTCATACATTCCTCGGAGGATCCCGTATTGCATTTGCTCTAGAGCGCTTGACTCGTTTTCTGTTAAGTTGCTCCAGGTCTCTATGTTGGCAAATAATGTTGAGACCACTACTGTTTCACAGATCTAATGTCATATTTCCTACTTTCTTTGAGTCTCCATATTTTCTTATTTCTCTTAATAGGTATTCTACCTTTTGATTTCTCGATTTAATACTTGTTTCTTTTGAGCCATTTTGGGTGTACCACTCTCCTTGGTATTTATATTCCCTTACACTACTAATTGGGCTGTTTTTTAACTCAGTTCTTGTGTGGACTTCCTGGCCCTTTGTTCTTCTGTCTATCACCAGCACTGCTGACTTGCTTGGCTTAGTATTAAGTGTGAACTTCTTCAGTTGCTCCAGGCTACGACAGTTGCCAATTGCCATTTCTATACCTTCTTTCCTGCTGGTGGGGAACATTATATCATCAACAAATATTAGGGACTCTATTTCTATATTTCTTATGATTGTTATGTTCTCCCTGCTTATTTCATTCACTTTGTCTGTTGCTATGCTGCATAGCTTTGGGCCGTAAAGTGTACCTTGTCTCACAGTTTCTATAATTTCGATAGCGTCTGTTTCTCCCACAGGGCATCTTATGACTGCTTTGCCGTTCTTGTAAAGCCATGTTGTACAGTCTCTGCTGATCATGTTGTTTGTAAAGTCCTCGCTAAGAAAGTTTTCTTTGATGACAGCCCATTTTCTTTTTACCTACAATTCGTCACGCAATCAGGCCAGGTCACGTAAAAATTCAATTGTTTAAACTGTGTATGCAATTATTTATCTGCTCATCAACGGTGTACTGTGTATTTCTTCTTTCGCAGGCATCAAGATTATACTCAACTTTAATTCTGTCTATTGTTACATTGTATATTGTACTCATTCGCTATATTTATTTATTAATTGTTATCGACCTCAGGTCACCCTTGCTTCCATTGTCTTCCGCGGCCCGACGTCAGTCGGCCGCTATATAAACTGCCTGGACCTTGAATAAATCAGCAGTAACTTTTACCTGCTCGTTTCTTTTACATCTCTTATAGTGGTGACTCCTGGAGTGGTTCCCGAAGTCATTAGTGGACGCATACGGCGACTCAGTCTTGGCTTCAGGAGCTTACTCTCGCCCTTAGCAGACTAAACACGGCGCTGAACCAGCGTTTGGGCATGCTGACTCTCGTCAGCAAAATCACCAGCGTCATTAGCGGACTCACACGGCGCGCTCCCAAGTGCGTTTTGACGCGAGTACCCTACTCCATATAAGAGGGCAAAGAGCGAGTATGGACGCAGACATCCCCTCCCTCATTCAATTAACCGCTGACCTTGCGGATTCGGAGGTATACCTCCCTCCCATATCACCCGTGCCCGTCCCCGCGCCGAGGCTCTCACACTCCTCCACACCCCTGCCCATGCCCCGCACTCTCCCCAGCCCCGCAGGCCAATCCAGGGCCGCCCTAGCCATAAAACTGCCGCCGTTTACGCTGGGGAATCCGTCGACATGGCTCTACACGTCTACAGGGTCGAGAGCCAGTTCAGGATCGCGGACCTAAACGACGAGGTGCTGCAGGCGGATATAGTACTTAATGCCCTACTGGAGGAGATCTACAGTAAGCTCATCCCGTGGGTGTCTAAAGCATGCCCCCTTACCTACCACCTCCTGAAGAAACATGCTCCCTGCCGGTGGCCGAGCGGGCCGCCCGCGCCCTCGACCTCGCCATCAACCCACGGCAGGATCTGAGCATCATGGAGTCATGGGGCATGATCAAAAACCTCCTCACCATCCCAGACACCGACGGCAGTAAAAAGAAGCACGAGATAAGCCTGTCGCGGGAGATCCTCCTCCGTCAGCTCCTCCCGGAGGTCCGCACTCAAATCCCTGAGCCCTACACGATGCCCCTTGAAGACCTGGTCATCTCAGCACAGCACTTGACAGACTCCGTAAAGGTTACAAAGCGGATACCAGCACCCACACTCCCAGTCAGCGCCATCCAGCAGGAGAAGGGCACAGAGGAAGAGGTCAACGCCGTCACCAGGAGGTGCCCAGCGCCTCCCAACAGGTGGAATTCCCTGGGCCTTTGCCATTACCACAGGCGGTTTGGCAAAGACGCCCGGAACTGCCTGCCGCCCTGTTCATTCGCCCGTTCAAAAAACAGGGGAGGCGGTGGCCAGCAGGACAAGCTGCCATGGCAGCAGAAGAACCCAGGGGCCCAGAACCAATAGGCTTCTACGTCCGCGACACTGTCTCCGGCAGGATGATGCTGGTCGACATGGGAGCCGTTAGATCAATCTTTCCGGCATCTAGAGAGGACCGCAAGCGGGAACCGGACCCGGCTGCCTCCCTGATGGCCGCCAACGGGTCCCCCATCCTCTCCTATGAAACCAGGCCCCTGTCGATCTCCATCCTTGGCCGGAGGTACTCCTGGGACTTCGTCGTCGCGGACGTTAGGACCCTGCTCCTGGGTGCGGATTTCCTGGCGCACTTCAGGCTGGCAGTTGACGTCGGTCGGAAATGCCTCCTATACACAGACTCCTGCCAGTCTCTCCCGTTAGCAACAGGACCTAAGGCGCCCACCATCTGCTCGACCGCCCCCCACCAATACTCGCAGCTGCTGACGGAGTCCCCTGATGTGTTCAGGCCCGAGCTCCGCCAAAAGTCCGGGGGCCCCAGCCAAACATGGCATATATCACCACATAAAAACAAAGGGCCCCCCAGCGCATGCGAAGTTCTGGAGGCTTCCCCCTCGACGCCTTCAGGAGGCCAAGGACGCATTCGCCGAGATGGAACGAATGGGAATCTGCAAGAAGGCTTCGCGAAATCGTCGGCAAGTTCGCCCCCTACAAGAGAACATATACCGACATGTCGGCCACCTTCATGCTGCCCAGGCTGCCCTCCACCATCCACGTCATCGTCAGAGATAACGCCGTCCACCCGCCACTGACCAGGCCCTATAAGGGACCCTTCCATGTGCTGGAGCGGAACAGCAAGGCATTCCTGCTCGCACTCCACGGGAGGAGCGACTGGGTGTCAATCGACCGGGTCAAGCCGCCCTCCTGGAGGAGGACTCAACCGTCAGCACACCGCAACCTCCACCGGCGCAGTCACCGCCGCAGCCAGGCCCTCGCAAGAAGAGGAAACACAGCCGCCCCCGGAAAACGCCGCCCACACCCACATTCAGCCACCCTCACGCACAGGACGTCCCTCCGTTGTCCTCGCGCAGCCGGGGCACCCTTCAACGCCCCAGCAGATACGCCGATTAATCAGACGTTACCTACATCTGGGGGGGGGGGAGTATTTGTAAAGCCATGTTGTACAGTCTCTGCTGATCATGTTGTTTGTAAAGTCCTCGCTAAGCAAATTTTCTTTGATGACGGCCCATTTTCTTTGTACCTACGATTCGTCATGCAATCAGGCCAGGTCACGTAAAAATTCAATTGTTTAAACTGTGTATGCAATTATTTATCTGCTCATCAACTGTGTACCATGTATTTCTTCAATGCAGGCGTCAAGATTATACTCAACTTTAATTCTGTCTATTGTTACATTGTATATTGTACTCGTTCGTTGTATTTATTTATTAATTGTTATCGACCTCATGTCACCCTTGCTTCCATTGTCTTCTGCGGCCCGACGCCAGTCGGCCACTATATAAACTGCCTGGACCTTGAATAAATCAGCAGTAACTTTTACCTGCTCATTTCTTTTGCACCTCTTATATTCTCATTCATCTTTCTTATCAATAGAGCATCTTTCCATCCTATCATTTTCCCAATCTCTTTTATGCAGTCCTTCAGATCTAGTTTATCAAAACATTTATACGCATCTCCAAACTAT